>NC_091291.1:35253540-35561040 GCF_032444005.1 Ranitomeya imitator
CTCCAGCCAAAGCAGAGTGGAGTGGACCTCCTGAAACACGGGGAGGTACTGAAAGAGGTACCCCAGCTTGGTAGACCCCGTTACAGTGTTAAAGGTGCTGATGGTGGTTGTAGTGCAGGGCAGGTGGCGCAGTAATAATTCAAAGGACACAGCAGGGTGCAGTTTCCACACGTTTACTCACAGTTCTTAGATGTAGTCCCCAGCCAGGGTGCTGTGTCCTTCGGGTCTGTGGTCCAGCCAGCTCTCAAGTAAATTGGGTGGACCTTCCAGAACCCTCTTTCTATGCTCCTTTCCTGGACGTCTCGCTGCGCTGGCTCTCACCCTTCTGTTCTGCGCCTTCACACACAGTGTCCCAATCCAGCAGCCTCGGATCTTTTCGGGCGACACTCTCTGTTGGTCCCCTGAATCCTATGTGGCTGCCTTTTCAGTGAATGTGTTGGATGTGGCTACAGCACATGCAGATGCTGCAGCCTCCAGCTTGCTAGCTGAGTCTTGTAGTCCTCCACTAGTCTTGAGGGGCCGGTTCCCCCACTGCGACCTGGTCCCTTCACCTGGCGATGGTTAGCGTGGATGCGGGTCCCACGGGTGGATTGCTCACTACTCGTGCTCCTAGGACCCCTTCTTTCTCTCCTTTCTGTCAAGAGCTTCTCTCTTCCTTCTTTCTCTAACTCCCTCTGACAGGGAGCTCCCTTCTGCACACCTCACTCCATCTCTTTCCTCTCACAGACTTTCTAGATCTTTTCTGACTCCTCCTTCTGTTTCCATGACATTTATACTCTCTCCACCCACAACCTCTACCTAGTAACCCTCTCCAGACAGGGATGAGGCCATCCCCCTTAGATACCCTAACAGATGCCCTGACTAGAGTGTTGTGGTGTTGGACGCTGGTGTGGAGTCCCGGTTAGTGCCCCCTACTTACCCGAGAGCGGAGTCCCACACCTCTGGATGAGGTGCAGTACCTCTGTGGTGACCAGACCTCAGGGGCACCACACAAACCTCATCATCAACTACAAAAAATGTCTGACTGCTGTGCTTGCCAACAAGGGTTTTGCCACCAAGTATTAAGTCTTGCTTGCCAGAGGGATCAAATACTTATTTCTCACTTCAAAAATGCAAAGAAATTTATATAATTTATACAATGCGATTTTCTGTATTTAATTTTTGATATTCTATCTCTCAATGTTAATATTAACCCTCACTTAAAATGATAGACTGTTCATGTCTTTGTCAGTGGGTAAATTAACAAAATTAACAAGGGATCAAATACCGAACTTATTTCCCCCACTGTATACCAGGATGGTCGACATATATACCAGGATGGGAGACATATATACCAGGATGGTCCCAGGATGGTCAACATATATACTAGGATGGGAGACATATATACCAGGATGGTCCCAGGATGGTCAACATATATACTAGGATGGGGGACATATATACCAGGATGGTCCCAGGATGGTCAACATAAACCAGGATGATCGACATATATACCAGGATGTGGGATATATACCAGGATGAGACCAGGATAGAAGACATATGTACCAGGAAGGTAACCCAAGATGGGTAACATATGTACTAGGATGGGGGACATTAGTACAGGATGGGGGAAAACACGTATGTCCTTATAGGATTTTGAAAGATACAAGGGCCCATACATCTGCCCAACAAGCAGGGGGCCTGGGTCCACATTCTGCATTGGGGCCCATCGGATTCTAGTTATGATACTGGAAACAAACATGGTGAGAATGCGCACTCCGCACCTCTGTATCGTACCTTCCAAGCCTTCATCCTGTTCCGATACTCCGGCAGCTGAATGGTCTCCTTCATTAGCTCATAGAATCGGGGGCAATCTTTAGAAGGAAAATTTAGTAGCTACAGAACAAAGGAAACAAAACACATGACGTTACACGGGATAATGTTATTCTAGATTACAAGCCACTTCTCCATGGCCAGTGTATTTTGATGCAGGGCTAGAGCAGTGAACTGAACATTTGCCCATGAGAAGGAAATCCTAGCCGTGGCTCTGGGAAGATGGCTGCACATAGATTTGAGTATACAGTATTCATCGCTATCCACATGGCAGCCTAAAGCACATACAGTAGCCTGGCATATTGGGAAGAGTTGGTAACCTTCTGGCTTAAAAGGGTATTCCCATCCGGGATACCTATGGAATGACAGCATGTCCGATAGAGCCCACAGCTGGGATCTGCATATGTCTAAAAATTGGGTCTGTGTCGTGGGCTAGCAATTACATAGCAAATGAAAAACCCCACTACAAATACAAATATATTAGATACACATTAAATTTATTCACACAAAAGTAAAATACTGGTGCAAATACCCATAAGTAACTGAGGTTAGCAAATATTAGGTCAAGGGTGGCTTGTGGAAACGAAGCACAGTGTTTCAAATACAGCTAATAGACACATATGGTAGTCAGGAACGTGGGCAAAAAGAACTGGATCACAAGTGTAAAGTAAAAAATGTAATGTTTGTAGCTCTCTTTCAGGTGGTTTTGTGCCACCCTCTCATGTGGTTTTGTGCCGCTCTTTCAGGTGGTTTTGAGGCGCTCCTTCAGGTGGTTGTGTGCCGCTCTTTCAGGTGGTTTTGCGCCGCTCTTTCAGGTGGTTTTGAGGCGCTCCTTCAGGTGGTTGTGTGCCGCTCTTTCAGGTGGTTTTGCGCCTCTCTTTCAAGTGGTTTTGAGGTGCTCATTCAGGTGGTTTTCAGGCATTCCTTCAGGTGGTTGTGTGCCGCTCTTTCAGGTGGTTTTGCTCCACTCTTTCAGATGGTTTTGTGCTACTCTTTCAGGTGGTTTTGAGGCGCTCTTTCAGGTGGTTTTGAGGCGCTCTTTCAGATGGTTTTACACCACTCTTTCAGGTGGTTTTGAGGCGCTCTTTCAGGTGGTTTTGAGGCGCTCTTTCAGGTGGTTTTGAGGCACTCTTTCAGGTGGTTTTGAGGCACTCTGTCAGGTGGTTTTGAGGCGCTCTTTCAGGTGGTTTTGTGCCACTCTTTCAGGTGGTTTTGCGCCGCTCTTTCAGGTGGTTTTGCACCACTCTTTCAGGTGGTTTTATGGCGACCTTTCAGGTGGTTTTGAGGCACTCTTTCAGGTGGTTTTGAGGCACTCTTTCAGGTGGTTGTGTGCCGTTCTTTCAGGTGGTTTTGTGGCACTCTTTTAGGTGGCTTTGAACCGCTCTTTCAGGTGGTTTTGCAGTGCTCTTATAGGTTGTTTTGTGGTGCTCTTTCAAGTGGTTTTGCAGCACTCATTCAGGTGGCATTGCGGCGCTATTTCAGATGGTTTTGTAGCAGTCTTCCAGGTAGTTTTTCGTCGTTCTTTCAGGTGTTTTTGCAGCACTCTTTCAGGTTGTATTGCGACACTCTTTCAGGTGATTTTGCAGCACTTTTTCAGGTGATTTTGAGGCGCTCTTTCGGGTGGCACTGCAACGCTCTTTCAGGAGGTTTTGCAATGCTCTTTCAAGTGGTTTTGTGGTGCTCTTTTAGGTGGTTTTGCAGCAATCTTATAGGTTGCTTTGTGATGCTCTTTCAGGTAACTTTGCTGTGCTCTTTTAGGTGGTTTTGCAACACGTTTTCAAGTGGTTTTGTGGTGCTCTTTCAAGTGTTATTGCAGCACTCTTATAGGTTGCTTTGCGGTGCTCTTTCAGGTGACTGCTGTGCTATTTCTGGTGGTTTTGCAACACGTTTTCAAGTGGTGTCGCAGCACTCTTTCAGGCGGCTTTCAGACAGATTCTGCATGAAAAAACACATTGTGCACATATACCCTTAATAACACTTATTGTAAAACCACTTTGGTGTTTGCATACTGAGTCTTTTAAGCATTTTTATTCCATTTCACGTTTTGAAAAACACTTGGTGGAAAAAGGAAAGTGCATGCTCGCTCCAAACAATGCACTGCCCAGTCCAAAAGCTGCAAGAAAACACTTTAGGAGAAAAAAAAACAAACTCTGAAAACGCTTGAAAAACTCAAAACATCTTCTGCAAACACTTTAGGGAATGAAAAATTTCTCCAAAAATTCTCCCAGAGAAGGAGCGTTTCCTGAAGTGGTGTCCTTTAGAAAACCCGTTTTTGACCTTTTAAAAAAAAAAGAGTAGAATATTCTCCTCTGAGGATCCAGTTTCATTCCATCGTCCCATTTTGTCCCAACGCATTTACCCTTTCAATGTGGAGAACTTGAAGATAAACGAGCCGACCGCTATCGATAAGCGTTATAAGTCTTTACCTCATGGAAAGTGGTATGTGGATATCATTCATGTCAGAAACGGAGACATGCCAGTGAATGTACGGTTGGCTTCATATATATTTCAGAAGGCTCCAATAATTACCAAACCAGCGCACTTGGCAATTTTGGAGGCTCCAATATTCCTGAAGTGAGAGAGCCAAGCCTGTGTCCTCACCTTGTCATCCCTGTAACTGTGCGACGCTGCCCCATTCCCCAACCCAATATTGCCTGCTTTTCATATCCCAGCTCATGAGGATGTTCTGTACCATGAAGCTTGACTTTGGCATTTGGCAACATCTTGTTTCTCGATGTCTGATCTGTATTAGTCCAACGAAAGAAATGTTCTTATCTGAGGAATGCAAGGTCACTGGTACTCGTAGAGGTTGTTGACAGCACAGAACTCTCCGATCTCCTCCTCACCTCCTGTTAACCTCAACAATCAATCAATCTCGTAATGTCAAGAGCCTTCCTTGGAATGGTTTCCCAATCCAGGCACTGTGTAGTAAATTTAAAGGGGTTGTCCATTATGTAATCAATTCAGGACCCCATATAAATTCAAACAATCTATAGTCACCTCTCGCAGCAGCGCCATTCCAACAATGTTGGCGCCACTTTTCCCGGAGAACTTGTTTTATCATGTACAGGATGTACTCGACAACAAGAAATGCGCTATATCTTACCCTGTCTTGGGATACAGGCACAGTATGGACTGGAATTGGCTGCCATGGAATATCCGGATGCCACTGTTGGGTTCCGTTTGGAGGATACAATCCCGCCAGGTTTGCCTGAGCGCTCATCAAGGTCCGGTCATAGTCAGTGCTGCGCACATAGATCTGAGATTGAAAAGCAAAGTTATCTAAATCACTTTCGTTCCGCACTGGACATTTTAAAATTTGCAATTACATTATTATTATTTTTTTTAAAACTGATGTCCTGGTGAGCTTGTGGTGGGCTGCTGCATTTGTTTTATTGTATAAGAAAGTGCAAGAAATGGGTCCCTATGGTGGCCACTGTCGGGCACATGCTTGCCGAGCATATGCACAGATACAGTATGTACCGGGCCCAAGGAACAGCTACCAACCCAAAGATCCAACATCCCAAATTCCATAATTCACACGGGACTTAAGGACAACTGGTCCGTTGGTCAGACCCCAAGTGGTCATATTTATCAATTATTCTGTGGATTGGTGATAAAATGGGAAAAACTCCTTTAAATACCAACATTTTTATTATAGAGGATATCCAGGATTAGGATAAAGGTTCCACTCAAAAAACAAAAAACAAAAAAAAAAAATATGGCCACGTATGACCACAATTCTTCTCCATTTAAAAGAATGGGGCTGAACTGCAATACCTGACACAGACCATCAACGGAAGTGGTGCTGTTTCTGAAAGAAAAGCCGATCTTTTTTCCTTATAGAAGTGAATAGAGAAGGGTTCGTACGTGGACGGAATGAGCCAAACTCCAGAATACTACTTTTTCCCTCACATTTACTAAGTGTCTATTGGTAGAACTAACACCTATCAGGTATACATGGCATGCGTGTACATGGACGATGAACATAGGAATAGCAGAGTACCAAGATCAACACGGAATCCTCATAGGAAGTGCTACGGGTGACATGTGCAGCACAGTATATCCAAACCTCCCAACTTGTAAGGAGGGACAAGCACTGTGGCGCGACTAGTGCATAATGGCAATTTCTATTTTACACTAAGCCATTTCCTAACCTCACCCAGTCCTTTATATACACCCACACAAAAATATTGCTCATAGTGAGATCTATTAGTGTTCCCACATAGGACGGTACAGCTTTCATGGCCCCCACACACAGTATGATGACCCCACAGGCTCCTCTCACACACATGTCCCCACAGTATGATTCCCTCACAGGTACCCACAAACACAATATGATGTCACAAAAGCACCCCACACACAATATGATGACCTCAAGACCCCCCACACACAGTATAATGTGCCCACAGGACCCCCCGCACACAGTGTGATGCACCGTAGTACATTCCCCACACACAGTATGATGACCCCACTACCCCCCACACAATATAATGTGCTCACAGTCCCGCAGAACACAGTGTGATGCCCCACAGTATATTCCCATACACACAGTTTGATATCCCCCAGGAAACCACAAACAGTATGATGTTGATGTCCTTAGATCCCCCCAAACACAATATGATGCCCTCACAGGTCTCCCACAAATATAGTATAATGTCCGCCAAGCTCCCCACTCTCAGTATGATGACCCCACAGCTACCCCACACACAGTATAATGTGGCCACAGGCCCCCCACACAGTAGAATGTGCCCACAGACCGCCACACAGTATAATGTGCCCACAGGCCCCCCACACAGTATAATGTGCCCACAGGCCCCACAGACAGTATAATGTACCCACAGGCCCCCTACACAGTATAATGTGCCCACAGGCCCCCACACAGTATAATGTGCCCACAGGCCCACAACACAATATAATGTGGCCACATACTCACTACACAGTATAATGTGACCACAGGCTCCCCACACAGTATAATGTGCCCACAGGCCCCACAGACAGTATAATGTGCCCACAGGCCCCCTACACAGTATAATGTGCCCACAGGCCCCCCACACAGTATAATGTGCCCACAGGCCCACAACACAGTATAATGTGCCCACAGGCTCCCTACACAGTATAATGTGGCCACAGGCTCCCTACACAGTATAATGTGCCCACAGGCCCCCACACAGTATAATGTGCCCACAGGCCCCACAGACAGTATAGTATAATGTGCCCACAGGCCCCCTACACAGTATAATGTGCCCACAGGCCCCCTACACAGTATAATGTGCCCACAGGCCCCACACACAGTACAATGTGCCCACAGGCCCCACACACAGTATATTGTGCCCACAGGCCCCACACACAGTATAATGTGCCCACAGGCCCCACAGACAGTATAATGTGCCCACAGGCCCCCTACACAGTATAATGTGCCCACAGGCCCTCTACACAGTATAATGTGCCCACAGGCCCCCTACACAGTATAATGTGCCCACAGACCCCACACACAGTATAATGTGCCCACAGACCCCCACACAGTATAAGGTGCCCACAGGCCCCCCACACAGTATAATGTGCCCACATGCTCCCCACACAGTATAATGTGCCCACATGCTCCCCACACACAGTATAATGTGCCCACAGACCCCCACACAGTATAATGTGCCCACAGGCCCCCCACACAGTATAATGTGCCCACAGCATCCCCAATACAGTATGATATCCCCACACAAGCATCACACTTGCCTTTCACATCCTTAAGTGCATCTCCTGTTTTACTTGTCACTGCAGGCAGTCTAAGTCTAAGCCAAAACCTTCATATCACGTGAGAATATAAGATTACTGGACCTTCAGGCTCTACCTAAAAAGAATGGTGAAGCAAGGACTTGCCGACTCCTTGTGCCACCATGATATTCATCTATATCTGTTTTCTGTGGACACAGATGCAGTTGAAGTCGGAGCGTACCCCCGACCTCCCGGGAACAGATCCCCACATTTGGGAGTCGGGACTATCACGTTGGATCCAGGATGGTTGTTTGTACAATTATGAGCACAGTTTTAGGCCTTTTTTTCATCTGTTTCTATGAAGTGACATTATTCACGTGTGAAATGAACCCGACCAAACAAGTTTTTTTGTATGGAAGTAGAAGGAGATATTGCATTTAAACACGTCATTCATTTTCAGACTGTGGTCACGTGAGCGCGGAGTATGACGGCTGCTTCTGAGCATTACATGGATCGGCGAGTGCATAATGTCACGGACTCAAACCAAACTCAGCGACATTAATGAATCATCCTTCGTTTAGCAATCTAAACTTAACGTGCTATGGAGTAATCTGCTACCAATGTATAAAGCATATAAAAGGGATTAAATGGGTCTGCAACCCTATCACAGGCCATTGTTTTGTTAACCCCTGTTGCTACCTGATTGATCATTCATTACTTTGCTAATGCTATGCTGATGTTAGGATATGTTGTTTTATGTAATGCAATGTTTTATACTATTCCATGAGTTTATATGTAGGAAGTGACACATCTGTGATGCATGGGATTGGTGTAGTGTGCATAAATAGTAAGGGTATATGCACACAATGTCATTACAGTGCAGGTGCTCATTCTAAGAAGACAGTGTGTGCTGGAAACTAAGAAGAGCACTGTACTGCAGGATGGGGCTGAATAGTAGAGGAGCTGAGAGGAGAGATATACTGCAGGATGGAGCTCTGTATATGGGGGCTGAAAAGATATATTGCAGGATAGGGCTCTGCATAGAAGGGCTGAGAGGATATAATGCATGATGGGGCCGTATACATAGGGCTGAAAAAAGAGACATACTGCAGGATTTAGAAGGGCTGATATACTTTTTGATGGGGCTATATACAGGGGCTGAGTATTTTAAGCTGTGTTTGTTGCCTGCTGCTGAGAAATCAGTTATGTGAAAGTACAAATATTGCTTTGCTGATGGTTATGGCAGATGATTATCTTCTGCCATATACATCAAAAGAGCAACATTTGAAGTTTCAAGATATAATGCAGGTGTCACGCTGTGACGGTGTTCGGTAAGGAAGACGGGCCTCAAAATGTCCCTGCAACTGGGACCTTAACGATCCATGTCCCGTGGGTACTCTTGAAGGTAGAGAGGTTTGGGTCTCTGACCTTTCTATGCTCCTGTTAAACCCTAATCTGTTCCATCCCACACCCCATGAGGCATGGGACAGAATGGAAGGTAAACAAGACACAAAGACAAAGCAGGGATAACAGAAAATCTCTATCATACAAAAGCACTAACCAACAATAGGGAGGAGGATAGGGACAGGGAGGAGTAAACTAAATGGGAATAGGGATCAGGAGATAAACACACACGTACTTCAACAAACTACAGATGACTACAACTACAACTACTCAGCTTTAGCACTCAGCACAGGAAAATTAATCTTTCACCGGCAAGAACTAAATGCCCAGAGCCAGAATATATAGAGGGAGTAAATGATAAGCAGTTGCAGCTGAGAACAACCAGGCTGTGTGGTCTCTGCCAGCATGGAAAGAGTCAAACCTCTCAACAATGAAGGAAAGGAAATCCATTTAAAATAGGACATGAATCACACCATCTCTAAAGAAGAACTGCGATTCATTACCCGATGTGACCTTCTAACTACACGTCTTCCAGGGGGACGTGACACCTTTGTGATAGCAGGATGGGGCTGTTTATAGAGGGCTCAAAGGAGAGCTGTACTGCAGGATACGGCTCTGTATAGAGGGGCTGAAAGGATATACTTCAGGATAGGGCTGTATAAAGGGGCTGAGTAGTTATGTTTGTTGCTTGCTGCTGAGAAGCTAGTGATGTGAAATTGCAAATGCTGCTTTGTTGATGCATATGACAGAGAAGAATCTTCTGCCATATGCATCAAAAGAGCAGTATGAAGTTTCACAAGCTAATATGTCTGCTGCAGGAATCAGACACAGATCTACACCGCTGTAGCTGAAGAGTGCAGGAGAGTTGAGCTCTGCTACAACCAGCTGGCAATGATGTAAAACTACATAAGCAGCTATACTGGTATAGATGGGTGAAAATAAAATCAGTCAGGCAGGGTATTGTGCAAGAGCGGAGAGTGCACAAAAGCATAAGGTGAATACTACTCTTAGATTAGCTTGATGATAACTTTGGAGAGGTGGGGAAAATCAGGAACACACAGAGGATGTACACAGGGGTAGATAGAAAGGGAAAAAAAACCACAAAGGTACAAGAAAGACATATGTTTGTCTTAGTCTGCATAATAACAGTAAAGGGACCTTCACACTGAGCGACTTTAGAATGATAATGATAGCGATCCGTGACGTTGCAGCGTCCTGGATAGCGATATCGTTGTGTTTGACACGCAGCAGCGATCAGGATCCTGCTGTGACATTGTTGGTCGGAGCTAGAAGGTCAGAACTTTATTTCGTCGCTGGATCACCCGCTGACATCGCTGAATCGGCGTGTGTGACGCCGATCCAGAGATGTCTTCACTTGTAACCAGGGTAAACATCAGGTTACTAAGCGCAGGGCCGCGCTTAGTAACCCGATATTTACCCTGGTTACCATTGTAAATGTACAAAAAAAAAAACACTACATACTTACATTCCGGTGTCTGTCGCGTCCCCCGGCGTTCAGCTTCCCTGCACTGTGTCAGCGCCGGCCGGCCATAAAGCAGAGCACAGCGGTGACATCACCGCTCTGCTTTACGGCCGGCGCTTACACAGTGCAGGGAAGCGGACGCCGGGGGACGCGACAGACACTGGAAGGTAAGTATGCAGTGTTTTTTTTTTACATTTACAATGGTAACCAGGGTAAACACCGGGTTACGAAGCGCGGCCCTGCGCTTAGTTACCCGATGTTTACCCTGGTTACCAGGGGACTTCGGCATCGTTGGTCGCTGGAGAGCTGTCTGTGTGACAGCTCTCCAGCGACCACACAGCGACGCTGCAGTGATCGGCATTGTTATCTATATTGCTGCAGCATCGCTTAATGTGACGGTACCTTTAGTATGCATTTACTGTGCTTTATGAAAAATAATGATAATAACTTACGAACTCGAGAAACCCCTATAAAATGTTTATCTTTATTGAGTAAATATTAAAATAATGGAGGAAAAAGACAAAACACAGCAACACACATATAGTGACTTCAAAATAGGTAGGTCCAAAGGAAAGGCAGGGGTATGGATCTAGTTTTCCCTAGCTATAGCTTAAGGTAGCCCTGCCTGAACACAGAAGTTGGCACCCTAGGGTTTGTGATATGGCACTGACCCTAGATATCCATATAAGACCCTATCAATAACTTGGTACTATTGATGAGCAAACATGCTCAGATAACGTCTCATCAGAGCATGCTCGGGTGTTATCCGAGTATCTTGGTCATGCTCGTATATTATGTTCCATTCCCTGCGGCTGCATGATTTCTGGCTGATAGACAGACACAACACATGCAAGGATTGGCTGTTTGTTATGGCATCCTGGCATGTGTTAAGCCACGGGGACTCGACCATTATATACGAGCACGCCCAACATACTTAGATAACTCCCGAGCATGGTAAGTGTTCCTGGATCAGAAAGCTGCAATTACGGAGAAAAAGGTGAGGGTTCACACCACAGAGGAGTTCTCGATCTTCTGGAGGAGCGTGGACTATACTGGTGGGAGATTCGGTTGTGGGCCAACCAAAAGTTAGGAGACAGGGAGAATCGCCAGGTATGGGGGCAGTCAAACTACCGGTCCCGGGGTGAGATCTCGTGGTCTGTGGGCAACGTATTTTGAGCATCTACCCATAGTTGTCGTTGTAAGACCATGAAGGTAAGGAGTGAAAAATAGTTGCATCGTTAACCTTCCTAGGTGATTAATACAACCCACAACCCCAGATCTTTACAGTACCATGTCCACACCACAAGTCCAATACCTTGGTGTAACTCAGAGGTAGCTGGAGTGAAACTGACTCCTAGCTTTCATATATCGGGGCACCCCGAGGGTTGTAGTTTCGGAATGACTAGAGCGCTACAGTTGGAGTTCAGTGATTTAGTGTTTAATTAATAGTAATAATGAATACTCTAAATGAGGAACTATCACTTCATGCATCTATATTAGTGCATGGGGATCAATCAGTGGTCGCAACAATGCCTGGAAATGTATTACTCAAAAGTTCGGAGAAAAAGGTTGCGTACTTACATCCAGACATTGAGGTTTCTGAGAAAAGACAAAACAGAAAAACCATGGAACCAAAAAATAGTAATAAAGTCATGAGAGAACGAGGAAAAGTACAATAGCTTTATATAGATGACAAAACCACCCATGTGGACAAGACTCCTCTACATATGGACATCACAGTAGAGGGGGTCAAATCGACACCTCCATTGGGAAATTTTATGCCGTCATCTAACCCTGTAACAAGCAATGGATTAAGGAGAATAAGCCACTGACAGACTCCTCTGATATTGGCTAATCTCCAGTGGGGAAAAAAAGGATCAGGCACATTGAAATTCCACATGCACAATCGTTTTCTGTCAATGTCTTGTGCTGGAGCACGACATCCATACTCAAAACAGCATAAACGTGCATCTAGTCCACTAGGCAGGCTCGGACTGGCCCACAGCTGGACAGGAGGATCCTCTGGTGGGCCGCCATGCAGGGAAGGGCTTTCCATGCCACCTATATGAGAAGTAGTTAAGTGGAGAATAGAAGTGGTAATGTGCTGTAAGAAACAAGGAGGCAAGTGGAATACTAGTGGAGAGCAGACACGGCAAAAAAAGCTGGAGGGAGGAGAGAAGGGAGAATAAAAGTGCTAATATTATTTAATGATCAAGTAAAACAAAAACATAAGAAACGCAGACACTAGCAAGACAAAAGACCAGCAGCTCACTACTGGGTGCTGTTCTGAACTCTATAGAGCTGACAGCGCAGGCTTGTAAGGACAGGTCCCCACGTCCTGTAACCCTTCCTGCTTGTCTGTAACTATAGACTGATTGGCCTTCGCAACAGGCAGTGGACATAAAGTTGAGTTGAAAAGAAGTGAGACGTTAGCGGCCATAATGGTTAGAGTAATCTTTCAGGAAAAGAAAGGAGCATATTTAGTAAAGAAAGAACATTACACTTTTGATGTTGGTGGCTAGATCGGAAATCTAATATGCATATGTTTCTTTAAATGATAGTTGACCATTTAAATTAATTAAAAGGGATTTTCCTAGATTGTTATATTTGTATTGACACAAGTCATCTCCATGATCAGCTTAGAGCTGCTGGGAGCTATAATCCCAAACAAAGCCAAGACTAAATGTGTAGCTCCGTACCTGGGAAAACATTGCAGGGATTTCTCCTCTTCAGGAGTGACAGAAGTCCGCCCAAACCGATCAGATATTACAGGCGGGTCATCAGCATTAGAGGACTGGGAACCCCTCTAATACCAATAATTTTACGATATGTGAAATAGGAGAACATATTCAGCCGATAACAATAATGGATTTTTATTATTATTACTATTCCTGTTAATATTACTATTATTACTTATTATCATTGTTACTACTACTATTACTGTTATTATTACTATAATTACTATTACTGCTATCATTACCATTACTACTATTACTATTACTGATATCATTATTATTATTACTATTACTACTATTAATGTTATTATTACTATTATATTATTACTATTATCATTATTACTACTACTATTACTGTTATTATTACTATAATTACTATTACTATTATTAGCATTACAATTACTTATATAATTATTATTACTATTATATTATTACTATTATGATATTATTACTATTATAACTATTAATATTACTTTTACTGTTATTACTATTACCATTACTATTATTACTACTATAACTACTATTTCTACTATTACTATTATTACCATTGATACTGCTATTACTATTATTATTACTATTATTAGTATTACTATTATTATCATTATTAGTATTATTATTACTATTTCTATTATCACCCATTATTACTATTAATACTACAATTACTAGTATTACTATTATTATGATTATTAGTATTATTTCTATTATTACTATTATTACTATTAATACTACTATTACTAGTATTACTACTACTAATAATAATAGTAAGTATACCCCTTTAGTTCAGCTTGTGGATCTTTTACTCTCACTACACTATATCTAGCAGAGGGTTAACCTGTGTCCTAAAGAAACCGTGCCCGGAGGCAGACATTTTGGAGTTGGGCCTAGACATACCTGACTTCACACCATAGACTCCAGTTCACTGCAGGTCGTATACAGATAACATGTCATACAGGGTAATGAACCTGTTTCGTTTATGGGAAAAGGACAATTATAATCTGTTCGCTTCCCAGTCATTAATGGGGATTCTCTGAGGAGTGAAGTAAGAATCTGCTTGTTTTCCAAGTACAGCGCCACCCTTGCCTGTGGGTGATGTCTGGTATTACAGCTCAGCCCATCCAATACAAGTTTTACCATTTAGTGCCACTTACCTCCTCTTTTTTGTACGCTGGGCTGAGGAACTGCTCATATCTCATCCTCAGATATTTCCCCAGCTCATACTGCTGTCTGATGCCCGCCTAGAAGTGCGTCAAAAGAGAGTGTAGGACCACAAGAACCATACTAGATCCCAACTGCAAAACACAAGCACTCGAAAGCCCCAATAATTTCGCAATAGCCTAAAAATGACTCTCAAGCCAATACAGTTATAAGAGAATGTCAATGACCAGAATTATATATTAACACAATTTTTTTAAAAAAATGAGATTAGATATTTTTCTGTTCATTTATTGGGTAATTTTAATTTTTACAAGCACATTTTTTTTTTTTTTTTAAGATTTTATTTTTATAAAATGTGGAGTTTCCCTCTAAGTCATATGACAGATGACCTAATTGACTAGATCCCATTTGTACGTCGGTCCTGTACGTGTGGGGGGTGCAGCGCTATAGTGATGGTGAGGTATTGACCAGGCAAGTCTAATTTCGGACTGACGATCCATTTGATGTAGGGGTAAGCCGCCGGACTCCGCGGTTTAAAGCCATGTACCGCTGAGGCCAATGATTGGCTGCAGACATCCCGTGGGGTATACGGACTCTGACGTCTGCAGCCAATCAGCACAGTATGTCGGGGAACTGTGCGGATGTTACATTAGATCAGAGGGTAAGTATTATTTCATTATTTTTGTGTTACTGCTGCCTGCATTCAGCATTTTACACTCAGGATCTCGGGCAGCCGCTTTATTGATTATTATTATATGAGCCCTCCAGAAATTACAGAGTAGAAACGAGCAAATACATTTGTAGGTCCCTGGTTCAGTAGCCAGGACCGCTGATAAGGGGCCCTGTGAACCTCCTACCTATTCTTTTGACCAGTTGGCCTACCGAGATGTCGTGCATGGGTCACAATGGCATTGCGCCAGGCCGGCTAGTCAAAAGAGCAGTCTTTGATGCAGACCGGCAGGAGTCGGTTCCCAGGGCTTCCATTTAGCACCCGTGGAATGCTGACCTGGCCAAAAGACCAGGGTACAGTGAGTACTTTGTCATTTCAATTACTGAGCAGTGTAGTTGTGAATCCAGTTGCAGAGTGAGATAAGCACAAGGTAGTTACAGGACCTGTTTCTCCGTCAGCAGGTTTTATCAAAAAAGATAAGTCAGGGATATAAGCAGGCAGGAGTCAGTTCCCAGTGCTTTTGTCTAGTGTCCATGGAATACTGACCTGGCCGTTAGACCAGGGTCCTGTGAGGATTCTGACATTTCAATTACTGAGCAGTGTAGTTTTGAATCCAGCACTTGGGTGAGATAAGCACAAGGCAGTTGCAGGACCTGTTTCTCCTTCAGCTGGTTTTATAAAAAAAGAGGAGTCAGGGATATAAGTAGGCAGGAGTCAGTTCCCAGTGCTTTCGTCTAGTGTACATGGAATACTGACCTGGCTGTTAGACCAGGGTCCTGTGAGGATTCTGATATTTAAATTACTGAGCAATGTAGTTATGAATCCAGCACTGGGGTGAGATAAGCACAAGGCAGTTGCAGGACCTGTTTCTCCCTCAGCTGGTTTTATAAAAAAAAGGAGGAGTCAGGGATATAAGTAGGCAGGAGTCACTTCCCAGTGCTTTCATCTAATATACATGGAATACTGACCTGGCCGCTGGACCAGATTTCTGTGAGGATTTTGTCAATTCAATTACTGAGCAGTGTAGTTGTGAATCCAGCACTGGGGTGAGATAAGTACAAGGCAGTTGCAGCTCCTATTTCTCCCTCTGCTGGTTTTCTCACTGTGCTTCTCCACCCTCCTGCCCTCCTCATAGACTTCAATAGGCCAATGTAATCAGATCCCTACACTAGGATGTACCTGTGTCAGTTGTTGGAGTCCATTATCCCAAACGGTATCTTTGTAGGGATCAGTTGGGTATGTATCAATTGGGGAACGATCTCCATGTCGATAGACCTACAAAGATAAAAAAAAACTATTTACCAACTTAACCATGAATCAAGAGCATTAATTTACCCGGTGCACACTATGGCAGTATTATTTTGGCATTTACTGACAGCCACTATTAATTATGCTGCTGTTTCAGTTTCTAGTCATTAGGTGGTGGGGGCCCATCTTATTTTAGTATTTATATGACCTTTAATAACCCCAGATATTAACGTCATTAACAGAAAATTTTCCAGCTTAGAACAGAGGTTTATGTACAGTGGATGACAGCTGTGTGTCCTCTCTAAATACACATAATTGAGAAATGCTCTTCAGAAGATTGCATGCTGATCACTATGTCGATAGAAGCGCTGACGGCGCGTTTTTTTTTGTGGTAACCTATTCCATATCCTGTTTAAGTTGAACCGAGGACAAATATATTTTATTACCCATCGGTTACATTTTAGCAAATAAGTGTTATTTCTTGCATAATGTAAAGCTATCCATCTCCATATACTTTCTAGATTTCTGCCTGTTTTTATTTAATAAAAACCTATGATTCAAAATCAATCTGATACAAACATGTGATGGTTATACTAGTGCAGAACTTGTTACATTCATATGTACATGTATCACAGCTGTGTCATGTATCGAGCTGTGCACCTGTGAATCCAGCTCATGATCAGAAGACATTGTTTGCCCCTGAGGGTAACAGTTCTTACTAAATAACAGCGAGAAGAAATTTCAAAATCTAGGAAGAATTCATATAGAAAGCATACTGAATATTCTGAAATGTTTCATATCAGGGATGTGTCCTGTATCGAGCTGTGCAACTGTGAATACATCTCATGATAGGGATAAATTTTTTTCCCTTGAGGGTAACAGTTCTTACTAAATAACAGCGAGGAGAAATTTCAAAATCTGGGAAGAATTCATATAGAAAGCATAAAGAATATTCTGAAATGTTTCATATCAGGGCTGTGTCCTGTATTGAGCTGTGCAACTGTGAATACATCTCATGATTAGGATACATTGCTTTCCCTTGAGGGTAACAGTTCCTACTGAATGACAGCGAGAAGAAATTTCAAAATCTGGGAAGAATTGATATAGAAAGCATACTGAATATTCTGAAATGTTTCATATCAGGGCTGTGTCCTGTATCGAGCTGTGCAACTGTGAATACATCTCATGATAGGGATAAATTTTTTTCCCTTGAGGGTAACAGTTCTTACTAAATAACAGCGAGGAGAAATTTCAAAATCTGGGAAGAATTCATATAGAAAGCATAAAGAATATTCTGAAATGTTTCATATCAGGGCTGTGTCCTGTATTGAGCTGTGCAACTGTGAATACATCTCATGATTAGGATACATTGCTTTCCCTTGAGGGTAACAGTTCCTACTGAATGACAGCAAGGAGAGATTTCAAAATCTGGGAAGAATTGATATAGAAAGCATACTGAATATTCTGAAATGTTTCATATCAGGGCTGTGTCCTGTATCGAGCTGTGCAACTGTGAATACATCTCATGATAAGGATACATTTTTTTCCCTTGAGGGTAACAGTTCTTACTAAATAACAGCGAGGAGAAATTTCAAAATCTGGGAAGAATTCATATAGAAAGCATAAAGAATATTCTGAAATGTTTCATATCAGGGCTGTGTCCTGTATTGAGCTGTGCAACTGTGAATACATCTCATGATTAGGATACATTGCTTTCTCTTGAGGGTAACAGTTCCTACCGAATGACAGCAAGGAGAGATTTCAAAATCTGGGAAGAATTGATATAGAAAGCATACTGAATATTCTGAAAAGTTTCATATCAGGGCTGCATCCTGTATCAAGCTGTGCAACTGTCAATACATCTCATGATCAGGATACATTGTTTTCACCAGAGGTTAACAGTTCCTATTGAATAACAGCAAGGAGAGATTTCAAAATTTGGAAGGAATTAATACAGAAAGCATTCTGAATATTATGAAACATTTCATATCAGGGCTGAGTTTTGTATCGAGGTGTGAATCCATCTCATGATCAAGAGACATTGTTTTCCCTGAGGGTAACAGTTCTTACTGAATAACAGCAACAACCTGTGATGTGCAGGGTCTCGGAACAGCTGGGCAATGAGGAGGAAAGGTGAGTATTGTATTTTTTTTTATGAAGAGTGCATTATTCTATATAGAGTCTGCCTATGTGGAGTGCATTATACTATATAAAGGCATATGGGGAGTGCATTATACTGTATAGAGTCTGCCTATGGGAAGCACAAGATACTATAAAGAGGCCTATGAGGAGTGTATTATACTATATAGAGTGTGCCTATGGGGAGTACATAATACTTCATAAAGGCCTATGGGGAGAGCAAGATACTATATAGAGGCCTATGGGGAGTGTATTATACTATATACAGTCGCCTATGGGGAGTGAGTACATTATACTATATAAAGGCCTATGGAGAGTGCATTATGCTATATAGAGTCTGCCTATGGGGGGTGCATTATACTATATAGAATCTGCTTATGGGGAGGGCATTATAGTATATTGAGGCCTATGGGGAGGTGCATTATACTATATAGAGGCCTATGGGGAGTACGTTATACTCTATAGAGTCTGCCTATGGGGAGTGCATTATACTATATAGAATCTGCTTATGGGGAGGGCATTAAACTATTGAGGCCTATGGGGAGTGCATTATACTATATAGAATCTGCTTATGGGGAGGGCATTATACTATATCGAGGCCTATGGGGAGTGCATTAAACTATAGAGGTCTATAGGGAGTGCATAATACTATATAGAGTCTGCCTATGGGGAGTACATTATACTATATGGGGGTTGTTTTACCATTTATAGGCACACAGAGCACACAGCAGGTGCAGTAATAGGGACACATACAGCAGCATTGGGGTATCAGCAGGATGAGGGGTTTGTGCAGGTTGGGAATAGATGGGGATGGTGCCAGAAATGTGAGAAGTCAGATATGTCTTTGTTGTAATCTCTGCAGCCAAGTCCTGGCTGGAGAAGTCGTCATGTCGGTCTGGGCCAAATGGAAAAGATGGGAAAAGTGAAAGATTCCATCAGAGAATGTCAGCGGTAAGTCATTACCTGTAACTGTGCAGTAATCAGTTATATGTTCTGTAGGGCTGGTATCTATCACTGACCATATGGCGGTAATAACAATATTGGTCTTTATATAAAGATTATCTTCAGTAACAGCGCGGTCATCTGCTGAGGTTCTCCTCCACTATTAGGGTGTAATCAAGGTTACCTGGTTAGGGGCCCACTCAGAAGCTTTGCCCCCCCTGTACCAAAATCCTACCTACCCCTCTGCCTGTATATATATTGTCTGCTTTTATATTAGCATACCATTTTACCGTGTTATTAGTTCTTGAGATTATACAGTGGGGGAAATAAGTATTTGATCCCTTGCTGATTGTGTAAGTTTGCCCACTGATAAAGACATGAATAGTCTATAATTTTAAGGGTAGGTTAATTATAACATTGAGAGATAGAATATCAAAAATAAAATCCAGAAAATCACATTGTATAAATTATATAAATTTATTTGCATTTTGCAGTGAGAAATAAGTATTTGATCCCCTACCAACCATTAAGAGTTCTGGCTCCTACAGACCAGTTAGACGCTCCTGATCAACTCGTTACCTGCATTAAAGACAGCTGTCTTACATAGTCACCTTTATAAAAGACTCCTGTCCACAGACTCAATTAATCAGACTCTAACCTCTACAACATGGGCAAGACCAAATAGCTTTCTAAGGATGTCAGGGACAAGATCATAGACCTGCACAAAGCTGGAATGGGCTACAAAACCATAAGTAAGACGCTCGGTGAGAAGGGGACAACTGTTGGTGCAATAGTAAGAAAATGGAAGAAATACAAAATGACGACATCGATCTGCGGCACCAAGCAAAATCTCACCTCGTGGGGTATCCTTGATCATGAGGAAGGTGAGAGATCAGCCTAAAACTACACGGGGGGAACTTGTTAATGATCTCAAGGCAGTTGGGACCACAGTCACCAAGAAAACCATTGGTAACACATTACGCCATAAAGGTTTAAAACCCTGCTGTGCCCACCAGGTCCCCCTACTCAAGAAGGCACATGTGCAGGCCCGGCTGAAGTTTGCCAATGAGCACCTGGATGATTCTGTGAGTGATTGGGAGAAGGTGCTGTGGTCAGATGAGACAAAAATTGCGGTCTTTGGCATTATCTCAACTCGCCGTGTTTGGAGGAAGAGAAATGCTGCCTATGACCCAAAGAACACCATCCCCACTGTCAAGCATGGAGGTGGAAACATTGTGGGGGTGTTTCTCTGCTAAGGGCACAGGGCTACTTCACCGCATCAGTGGGAAAATGGATGGAGCCATGTACCATAAAATCCTGAGTGACAACCTACTTCCCTCCACCAGGACATTGAAAATGGGTCGTGGCTGGGTCTTCCAGCAAGACAATGACCCAAAACATACAGCCAAGGCAACAAAGGAGTGGCTCACAAAGACGCCCATTAAGGTCATAGAGTGGCCTAGCCAGTCTCCAGACCTTATTCCCATAGAAAACTTATGGAGGGAGTTGAAGCTCCGAGTTGCCAAGCGACAGCCTCAAAATCTGAATGATTTAGAGATGATCTGCAAAAAGAGGAGTGGACCAAAATTCCTCCTGACATGTGTGCAAACCTCATCATCAGCTACAATAAATGTCTGACTGCTGAGCTTGCCAACAAGGGTAATGCCAACAAGTATTAAGTCTTGTATTAAGTAATTATTTCTCACTGCAAAATGCAAATAAATGTATATAATTTATACAATGTGATTTTCTGGATTTTATTTTTGATATTCTATCTCTCAATGTTAAAAGTAACCTACCCTTAAAATTATAGACTGTTCACGTCTTTGTCAGTGGGCAAAGTTACAAAATCAGCAAAGGATCAAATACTTATTTCCCCCCATATCTGCAGCTCCTCTCGCCTGCTGTCCCCATGATAACACTTCTGCGTTTGTGCTCCGGCAGTTGAGTGCTGTCAATGGGATATTGTTTTGATCTTCATGAACATTAAATTCTTGAATCTCAGAAGTCAGGATGTTGGATTTATACAATGTGTCTACGACAAGGCCAGTACTGAGCAGTGGACTCATCGCAATATACATTGTTTCCCATAGAAGTCATCTAGAAAACCTCACAGCTAATAGTAAAGAAACATAATAGACAATATCGTTATGTTTCCTCTGTCTCTAAATGTTACAATAATAAAAAGCTGATGACAATGTACAAGGTCGTCAGGGATCCTGGAACATTGGAAAAATATTGTATAAAGGATGTGAATTATGCAACGATTGAATCCCGGTTGTAAGAAAGTAACGTATCAATATCTCTGTTCAGGAGCAAAATGTTCTCACTGGATCGATCACTTACAGATCACCCAACAGCAGCTTACTGATTGTTTCCTATAAGCACAATTTTTTAACAATCAGAAGTGCCTGATAACAGCAAATAAAGATCATAAAAATATAATAAAAGGATACAATAAATCTGACTGATAGAGGGATAATAGTTAAAGAACAAAAAGAAAGGGAGCACCTCAAAAAATATACAAAAGTGGACTTTTATTAGCCCACTAGATGGTGGCCCGATTCTAACGCATCAGGTATTCTAGAATATGTATGTATGTATATTGCATAGGCCACGTAGTATATTGCCAAGCCACGTAGTATATTGCCCAGCCATGTAGAATATTGCACAGCCACGTAGTATATTGCCCAGCCATGTAGCATATTGCACAGCCACGTAGTATATTGCCCAGCCATGTAGCATATTGCACAGCCACGTAGTATATTGCCCAGTGACGTAGTATATTGTCCAAGCAAGTAGTATATTGCACAGCCACGTAGTATATTGCACAGCGACGTAGTATACAGCACAGAGCCACGTAGTATATTGCCCAGTTACGTAGTATATTTCCCAGTGACGTAGTATACTTCCCAGTGACTTAGTATACAGCACAGAGCCACGTAGTATATTGCACAGCAAAGTAGTATACAGCACAGAGCCACGTAGTATATTGGCCAGTCACGTAGTATATTGCACAGCGAAGTAGTATATTGCCCAGCCACGCAGTATATTGGCCAGTCACGTAGTATATTGCCCAGCTACGTAGTATATATTGGCCAGTCACGTAGTATATTGCCCAGCTACGTAGTATATTGCCCAGCCACGTAGTATATTGCACAGCGACGTAGTATATTGCCCAGCCACGTAGTATATTGCCCAGCCACGTAGTATATTGCCCAGCTACGTAGTATATTGCCCAGCCACGTAGTATATTGCACAGCGACGTAGTATATTGCCCAGCTACGTAGTATATTGCCCAGCCAGGTTTGCCACAGGTTAAAAAATAAAAAATAAACATATACTCACCTTTCCGAGGGCCCCTTGTAGTCCACGGCAGCTTCCGGTCCCAGGGTTGGTATGAGCGCAGGACCTGTGATGACGTCGCGGTCACATGACCGTGACGTCATGGCAGGTCTTTGTAGCGCAGGCACGCAGGGCCTGTGATGACATCGCGGTCACATGACCGTGACGTCATGGCAGGTCCTTCTCGCACAGGCGCGCAGGACCTGTGATGAGGTCGCGGTCACATGACCGTGATGTCATGGCAGGTCCTTCTGCCACCGGAACCTGCAGCGGAGGATGGCGGCCGGCGCGAGCGGCAACGGAGGGTGAGTATAGCAGGTTTTTTTTTTATTACTATTTTTAACATTACATTTTTTACTATTGATGCCGCATAGGCAGCGTCAATAGTAAAAAGTTGGGGACACACAGGGTTAATAGCGGCGGTAACGGAGTGCGTTACCTGCGGCATAACGCGGTGCATTACCGCCGGCATTAACCCTGTATTAGCGGTGACCGGAGGGGAGTATGCGGGCGACAGGCTCTGACTGCATGGAGGAAGGAGCGGCCATTTTCTTCCGGACTGTGCCCGTCGCTGATTGGTTGCGGCAGCCATGACAGGCAGCTGGCGAGACCAATCAGCGAATGAATAACCATGACAGAAGGACAGACAGAAAGACGGAAGTGACCCTTAGACAATTATATAGTAGATGTGGCAATGTAGATAGATACATACACCGTGTTCCAAATTATTATGCAAATTATATTTTTGTCGGATTTTCCTAAATGGTCGGTGCAAATTACAGTCAGTCTAATAAAAGTCATCACCCGTTTACATCGAACATTATTGAAGAAACCTCCCAATGATAACAGAATAATCTCCAAAATGAATAAAAACTCAAAATGCACTGTTCCAAATTATTAGGCACAGGAAAATTTCTAAACATTTGATATGTTTCAACCCCATTACCCTCAAGGGTGGTTTGCACGTTAATGACCAGGCCAATTTTTACAATTCTGACCACTGTCCCTTTATGAGGTTATAACTCAGGAACGCTTCAACGGATCCCAGTGATTTTGACATTGTTTTCTCGTGACATATTGTACTTCATGATAGTCATAAAATTTCTTTGATATTACCTGCGTTTATTTGTGAAAAAAACAGAAATTTGGCAAAAATTTTGAAAATTTTGCAATTTTCCAACTTTGAAATTTTATGCCCTTAAATCACAGAGATATGTCACACAAGATACTTAATAAGTAACATTTCCCACATGTCTACTTTACATCAGCACAATTTTGGAACCAAAATTTTTTTTTGTTAGGGAGTTATAAGGGTTAAAATTTTACCAGCAATTTCTCATTTTTACAACACCATTTTTTTTAGGGACCACATCACATTTGAAGTCACTTTGAGGGGTCTATACGATAGAAAATACCCAAGTGTGACACCATTCTAAAAACTGCACCCCTCAAGGTGCTCAAAACCACATTCAAGAAGTTTATTAACCCTTCAGGTGTTTCACAGGAATTTTTGGAATATTTACAAAAAAAATGAACATTTAACTTTTTGTCACAAAAAAATTTAATTCAGCTCCAATTTGTTTTATTTTACCAAGGGTAACTGGAGAAATTGGACCCCAAAGGTTGTTGTCCAATTTGTCCTGAGTACGCTGACACCCCATATGTGGGGGTAAACCACTGTTTGGACGCATGGCAGAGCTCGGAAGCAAAGGAGTGCCATTTGACTTTTCAATGCAAAATTGTCTGGAATTGAGATGGGATGCCATGTCGCGTTTGGAGAGCCCCTGATGTGCCTAAACATTGAAACCCCCCACAAGTGACACCATTTTGGAAAGTAAACCCCCTAAGGAACTTATCTAGATGTGTGGTGAGCACTTTGACCCACCAAGTGCTTCACAGACGTTTATAATGTAGAGCCGTAAAAATAAAAAATCTTATTTTTTCACAAAAATTATATTTTTGCCCCCAGTTTCTTTTCCCCAAGGGTAACAGAAGAAACTGGACCACAAATGTTGTTGTGCTATTTGTTCTGAGTGCGCTGATACCCCATATGTGGGGGTAAACCACTGTTTGGGCGCATAGCAGAGCTCAGAAGGGAAGGAGCGCTATTTGACTTTTCAATGCAAAATTGACTGGAATTGAGATGGGACACCATGGCGCGTTTGGAGAGCCCCTGATGTGCCTAAACATTGAAACCCCCGACAAGTGACACCATTTTGGAAAGTAGACCCCTAAGGAACTTATCTAGATGGGTTGTGAAAACTTTGAACCTCCAAGTGTTTCACTACAGTTTATAACACAGAGTCATGAAAATAAAAAATCTTTGTTTTTCTACAAAAATTATTTTTTAGCCCCCGGTTTTGTATTTTCCCAAGGGTATCCAGAGAAATTGGACCCCAAAAGTTGTTGTCCAATTTGTCCCGAGTACGCTGATACTCCATATGTAGGAGAAAACTACTGTTTGGGTGCATGGCAGAGCTTCGAAGGGAAGGAGAGCCTTTTGGAATGCAGACTTAGATGGATTGGTCTGCAGGCGTCACGTTGCATTTGCAGAGTCCCTGATGTACCTAAACAGTAGAAACCCCCACAAGTGACACCATATTGGAAACTAGACCCCCCAAGGAACTTATCTAGATGTGTTGTGGGAACTTTGAATCCCCAAGTGTTTTACTACAGTTTATAACGCAGAGCCGTGAAAATAAAAAATCATTTTTTTCTCACAAAAATTATTTTTTAGCCCCAATTTTTATTTCCCAAGGGTAACCAGAGAAATTTGACCCCAAGAGTTGTTGCCCAATTTGTCCTGAGTACGCTGATACCCCATATGTTGGGGTAAACCCCTGTTTTGGCTCACGGGAGAGCTCGGAAGGGAAGGAGCACTGTTTTACTGTTTCAACGCAGAATTGGCTGGAATTGAGATCGGACGCCATGTCGCGCTTGGAGAGCCTTGATGTGCCTAAACAGTGGAAACCCTAACCCAAACACACCTCTAACCTTAATCCCAACCCTAACCACACCCCTAACCACACCCCTAACCCTGACACACCCATAACCCTAATCCCAACCACACCCCTAACCCCAACACACCCCTAACCCTAATCCCAACCATAACCCTAACCACACCCCTAATCCTGACACTCCCCTAACCCTAATCCCAACCCTAATCCCAATTGTAAATGTAATCCTAACCCTAACTTTAGCCCCAACCCTAACTTTAGCCCCAACCCTAACTTTAGCCCCAACCCTAACTTTAGCCCCAATCCTAACTGTAGCCCCAACACTAACTGTAGCCCTAACCCTAACTTTAGCCCCAATCCTAACTTTAGCCCCAACCTTTACTGTAGCCCCAACCTTAACCCTAACTGTAGCCCCAACCCTAACTGTAGCCCCAACCTTAACCCTAACTTTAGCCCCAACCCTAGCCCTAACCCTAATGGGAAAATGGAAAGAAATACATTTTTTACATTTTATTATTTTTCCCTAAGGGGGTGATGAAGGGGGGTTTGATTTACTTTTATAGCGGGTTTTTTAGCGGATTTTTATGATTGGCAGCCGTCACACACTAAAAGACGTTTTTTATTGCAAAAAATATTTTTTGCGTTACCACATTTTGAGAGCTATAATTTTTCCATATTTTGGTCCACAGAGTCATGTGAGGTCTTGTTTTTTGCGGGACGAGTTGACGTTTTTATTGGTACCATTTTTGGGAACATGACATTTTTTGTTCTCTTTTTATTCCGATTTTTGTGAGGCAAAATGACCAAAAACCAGCTATTCATGAATTTCTTTTGGGGGAGGCGTTTATATCGTTCCGCGTTTGGTAAAATGGATAAAGCAGGTCAGTACGATTCTTCAGGTCAGTACGATTACAGCAATACCTCATTTATATCTTTATGTTTTGGCGCTTTTATACGATAAAATCTATTTTATATAAAAAATAATTATTTTCGCATCGCTTTATTCAGAGGACTATACATTTTTTATTTTTTCGCTGATGATGATGTATGGCGGCTCGTTTTTTGCGGGATAAGATGACGCTTTCAGCGGTACCATGGTTATTTATATGTCATTTTGATCGCGTGTTATTCCACTTTTTGTTTGGCGGTATGATAATAAAGTGTTGTTTTTTGCTTCTTTTTTTTTACGGTGATCACTGAAGGGGTTAATTAGTGGGACAGTTTTATAGGTCGGGTCGTTACAGACGCTGCGATACTAAATATGTGTACTTTTATTGTTTGTTTTACTTAGACAAAGAAATGTATTTATTGGAACAATTTTTTTTTATTTTTTCTAAATAAGGATTTTTTTTTTTAAACGTGTAAATATACCGTATATATTTTTTTACTTTGTAACAGTGCCTCAGGGGGGACATCATGTTACAGTGACAGATCGCTGATCTGACACTTTGCAGTGCACTGTGTCGGATCAGCGATCACACAGGCACTAAAGGAGGCTTGCCGGCGCCTGCTCTGAGGGAAAAGGAGGTAGGAAACCCTCGGAGCAATGCGATCACATTGCGTTGCTCCGAGGGTGTCAGGGAAGCATGCAGGGAGCCCCCTCCCTGCGCGATGCTTCCCTGTGCCGCTGCAATCATCTTTGATCGCAGTGTGCCGGGGGTTAATGTGCCGGGAGCGGTCCGTGACCGCTCCTGGCACATAGTGCCGAATATCAGCTGTAATAATCAGCTGACACCTGGCGGCGATCGGCCACGCTCCCCCGGTGAGCGTGGCCGATCGCCTACGACGTACTATTCCGTCCATGGGAAGTAGGGCCCACCCCACATGTACGGAATAGTATGTCTAATGACAGAAAGGGGTTAAAGAACTGAAAATGCTCATTTGTGGAATTTGCAGCATTAGTAGGTCACATTCACTGAACAAAAAAGCTATTTAACTCCAAAACCTCCTAACAGGCCAAGTTACATGATAACATAGGACCCCTTCTTTGATATCACCTTCACAATTCTTGCATCCATTGAACTTGTGAGTTTTTGGAGAGTTTCTGGTAGTATTTATTTGCATGAAGTCAGAATAGCCTCCCAGAGCTGCTGTTTTGATGTGAACTGCCTCCCACCCTCATAGATCTTTTGCTTGATGATACTCCAAAGGTTCTTTATAGGGTTGAGGTCAGGGGAAGATGGTGACCACACCATGAGTTTATCTCCTTTTATGCCCATAGCAGCCAATGACTCAGAGGTATTCTTTGGAGCATAAGATGGTGCATTGTCAGTATGAAGATGATTTTGCTCCTGAAGACACATTTCTGCTTTTTAGACCATGGAAGAAAGTCATTAGTCAGAAACTCTATATACTTTGTAGAGGCCATTTTCACACCTTCAGGAACCTTAAAGGGCCATACCAGCTATTTCCACATGATTCCGGCCCAAAACATGACTCCTCCACCTCCTTACTGACGTCACAGCCTTGTTGGGACATGGTGGCCTCCACCAACCATCCACTACTCCATCCATCTGGACCATACAGGGTTGCTCGACACTCATCAGTAAACAAGACTGTTTGGAAATGAGTCTTCATGTATGTCTGGGCCCACTGCAACCGTTTCTGCTTGTGAACATTGTTTAGGGGTTATAGTAGGTTTATGCACCACAGCAAGCCTTTGATGGATCCAACACTTTGAGGTTCAAAGGACTCCAGAAGCACCAGCAGCTTCAAATAACTGTTTGCTGCTTTGTAATTGTATTTTGGCAGCTGCTCTCTTAATCCAATGAATTTGGCAGAAACCTTTCTCATTATGCCTTTATCTGCATGAAGTCGGTCTGTGCTCTGTTTTAGTCACAAATTTCTTCACAGTATGATGATCACTCTTAAGTTTTCGTGAAATATCTAATGTTTTCATACCTTGTCCAAGGCATTGCACTATTTAACGCTTTTCAGCAGCAGAGAGATCCTTTTTATTTCCTATATTGCTTGAAACCTGTGGCCTGCTTAATAATGTGGAACATCATTTTTAAGTAGTTTTCCTTTCATTAGAATCACCTGGAAAACTAATTATCACATGTGTTTAAGATTGATTTCAGTGATCCATTGAGCTCTGAGACACAATAACATCCACGAGTTTATTTGAAAAACAAAACAATTAAATCTTTATGACACTTAAATCCAATTTGCATCATAATTTGGAACACAGTGTAGATAAACAGAGAAGAAGAAAGAAGGAAAAATGAAGAAAGAAGAGGAAAGAAAGAAAGAGAAAAAAAAAGAAAAAAAAAGAAAGAAGAGAAAGAAAAAAGAAGAGAAAAAAAAGAAAGAAATAGAAATCAACAAATCAAAAAAATGGGGCCGGCATTCCATGATAGATAGATAGATAGATAGATAGATAGATAGATAGATAGATAGATAGATAGATAGATAGATAGATAGATAGATAGATAGATAGATGATAGATACATAGATAGACAGAAAAAAACCTGACCAGCACCTCCTGTGTGAACATGTGCAAGCTGCGAGACTGCATTATATAGAAAAAGGAACACACAGCAGCATTACGTATAAGTTTAGGCCATGTAAAAACAGAGAAAAACAAAAATATTAAATCCATATTTTAGTACTTAAAAAGAAAGGACTAATAAAGATGAAGGTTTTTAGCACATAATTTGGCCAATTGATGTATGCCCATCAACCATGGCAAGGTGACCTCCCTATGATGGGTCCCTGCTCTACTGTATATGTCACTCTGGGCTATCAACTTACAATTATGGACACTCAGGTCTCTCCCGGGTTTAGCCTACAATTTATGGGCAGGTAGAACTGATTGCGGCAATGGGAGGAGAGCAGAATGGAGGCAGCCAACATCCAATAGTTAAATATACAGAAAAAACCTGACCAGCACCTCCTGAGTGTGAACATGTGCCAGCTGCCAGACTGTATTTTGACAATTCCCAAAAACAAACAATGGTGGGATCGCGTTTTTTTCCCAACTCCACACTCTATATCAGCAGGGTCATTTGCTTTGTCCTGCTGCCGACATTACATCATGAGCGTCAGTAAATAAGTTGCACAAACCCTGGACGTGCGCTGATCCAGCGCCAAGGCGGATATTTTCACTGCAGCGAACAGGAAATTCCTGAGTATACACAGAAGATAACTGGAGTAATATGTCAGGAGGAAGCGGAGCAGATACACAAAGCATGACTGCTTGCATAACGCCTCATGACTCAGTCTCCCCAGTCTATTCTGTATTATCAATCATCCTCAGCTGTACGATCAGATTTTTTTGTACAAGTCCAGGGAATGTGTCACAGATATTCTGCGCTATGAAGGAATGACACGTTCTGACCACTTTGCCATTTAAGTCCAATGCATCCTCATATTTCAGATCTTCATAATACAGAAGACTCAGATGTGGACATCTGAAACCAGTTCAGCACCGTCCCTGGCCGGATCTTCCCAGCGCCGCTACAGTTGATGAATGGTCTCACACATGTGTGTACATAAGGAACAGTCAATCACCTGGAGCAGCGCTGGGAAGAGCCGGCCAGGGAGGGTGCTGAACTAGTTTTATAGTCTCTGGCCGGCTCTTCCCAGCGCTGTTCCAGATGATTGACTGTTCCCTATGTACACACATGTGTGAGACCATTCAACACCTGCAGTGGGGCTGAGAAGAGTCAGCCAGGGATGGTGCTGAACTAGTTTTATAGTCTCTGGCCGGCTCTTACCAGCCCTGCTCCAGGTGATTGACTGTTCCCTATGTACACACATGTGTGAGACCATTCAACACCTGCAGTGGGGCTGAGAAGAGCCGGCCAGGGATGGTGCTGAACTAGTTTTATAGTCTCTGGCCGGCTCTTCTCAGCGCTGTTCCAGATGATTGACTGTTCCCTATGTACACACATGTGTGAGACCATTCAACACCTGCAGTGGGGCTGAGAAGAGTCAGCCAGGGATGGTGCTGAACTAGTTTTATAGTCTCTGGCCGGCTCTTCCCAGCGCTGTTCCAGATGATTGACTGTTCCCTATGTACACACATGTGTGAGACCATTCAACACCTGCAGTGGGGCTGAGAAGAGCCGGCCAGGGATGGTGCTGAACTAGTTTTATATTCTCTGGCCGGCTCTTCTCAGCACTGCTCCAGGTGATTGACTGTTCCTTATATACACACATGTGTGAGACCATTCAACACCTGCAGTGGGGCTGGGAAGAGCCGACCAGGGATGGTGCTGAACTAGTTTTATAGTCTCTGGCCGGCTCTTCCCAGCGCTGTTCCAGATGATTGACTGTTCCCTATGTACACACATGTGTGAGACCATTCAACACCTGCAGTGGGGCTGAGAAGAGCCGGCCAGGGATGGTGCTGAACTAGTTTTATATTCTCTGGCCGGCTCTTCTCAGCACTGCTCCAGGTGATTGACTGTTCCCTATGTACACACATGTGTGAGACCATTCAACACCTGCAGTGGGGCTGGGAAGAGCCGGCCAGGGATGGTGCTAAACTAGTTTTATAGTCTCTGGCCGGCTCTTCCCAGCGCTGCTCCAGGTGATTGACTGTTCCCTATATACACACGTGTGTGAGACCATTCAACAACTGCAGCGGCGCTGGGAAGAGTCAGCCAGGGATGGTGCTGAACTAGTTTTATAGTCTCTGGCCGGCTCTTCCCAGCGCTGTTCCAGATGATTGACTGTTCCCTATGTACACACATGTGTGAGACCATTCAACAACTGCAGCGGCGCTGGGAAGAGCCGACCAGGGATGGTGCTGAACTAGTTTTATAGTCTCTGGCCGGCTCTTCTCAGCACTGCTCCAGGTGATTGACTGTTCCTTATATACACACATGTGTGAGCAGGGCTGCCACTAGAAATTTCGGGGCCCCATACTGGCAAAATTTTCGGGGCCCCCTTGAGACTCCGCCCAGGCTCCACCCCAGCCCCGCCTCCACGCTCCAGCCTTCGAACTGTCCACAGACCCACCGCTCTCTCTTGGAAAAACTCCACTTCTCACCTATCACACATCAACAGTTCCCATCACCAGATCACACATATAGCCAGCAGCTTTTGTTTTGGCCAAAAGATTTTTTAAGCCGCCACCATAACACGGTAGACACTTTTGGCCGGGCCCTACTCTACTGTAACCTATTAAATATTTGTTAAAATATGCAATACAATTTAGGTATATTTTTATTTATTTTTCAATTTTTAAAATGACCAATAATATCACATACAAGGAACAAATACCGCTACACCATGACCAGATGATATATTACCACCACAGTGATCGGATAATATCACATACAAGGAACAAATACCGCAACACCATGACCAGATGACATATTACCACCACAGTGATCGAATAATATCACATACAAGGAACAAATACCGCTACACCATGACCAGATGACATATTACCACCACAGTGATCGAATAATATCACATACAAGGAACAAATACCGCAACACCATGTCCAGACCACATATTACCACCACATAGTGACTGAATACTACAATTCTGATCAGTAATTTAAAAAAAGCACCATACTATCACCATAAGTGCCATTATACACAGGAGATCTGTACTTAGTATGCAGTGTCTGTGTACAGATAATACAGTGATCACTAGTGAAATTATACACAGGAGCTCTGTATACAGTATACAGTGTATAGTGTCAGTGTATAGGTAACACACTGACTCACCAGTGACGTCTCTAGGTGAAGTCCTTCATCTTTCATCCAGCACAGACCGCCATCATTTAATCCAGCCAGGACTTCTCTCTGCAGGAAATAACACAGTTATCTCGAGCTCCGCTTGTAGACTACATTACTTAATTTTTCCCACCTTCTACATTACACCACATGAAGAAAAAGAGGCGACATAGTGTCACTCTACACAGTAACAGGACCGCCCCCCCATTTAAAACCGTGTCCTCAAAAAATAAAATAAATACATCACTGCAGTAATAATATCCCTAAATTAGCCCCTATGGTAATAATATCCCCCAGCCTGGCCACCGTGTGTCTCATTCCTGGCGTCAGCCACATGTTCTCCCATCCTGCCCTCATGAGTATCCATTCTGCCCCATATGATCTCCCCATCCTGCCCCATATGATCTCCCCATCCTGCCCCATATGATCGCCCCATGTGATCTCTCCATCCTGCCCCATCTTTCTGCATCATATCCATCCTGCCACATGATCCTGCACGATCTGTCTCCAATCATGCCCCATGTCTCCATTCTGCCCCCTATGTCTCCAACCATGCCCCCATGTCTGAAATCCAGCCACTTGTCTCCAATCATGCCCCGTGTCTCCATTCTGCCCCATCTGTCTCCAATCCTCCCCCATCTGTCTCCAGTCATGCCCCCATGTCTTTCATCCTGCCCCGTGTCTCCAATCATGCCCTGTATCTCCATTCTGCCCCGTGTCTCGCATTCTGCCCCAATTTCCAGCATTCTGCCCCAATGTCCAGCATTCTGCCCCCGGGTCTCACAGTCTGCCCCTGTGTCCAGCATTCTGCCCCTGTCACTGTGTCCAGCATTCTGCCCCTGTCACTGTGTCCAGCATTTCTGCCCCACTGTGTCCAGCATTTCTGCCCCACTGTGTCCAGCATTTCTGCCCCACTGTGTCCAGCATTTCTGCCCCACTGTGTCCAGCATTTCTGCCCCACTGTGTCCAGCATTTCTGCCCCACTGTGTCCAGCATTTCTGCCCCACTGAGTCCAGCATTTCTACCCCACTGTGTCCAGCATTTCTGCCCCACTGAGTCCAGCATTTCTGCCCCACTGTGTCCAGCATTTCTGCCCCACTGTGTCCAGCATTTCTGCCCCACTGTGTCCAGCATTTCTGCCCCACTGAGTCCAGCATTTCTGCCCCACTGAGTCTCCATTCTGCCCCATCTGTCTCCAATCCTCCCCCATCTGTCTCCAGTCATGCCCCCATGTCTTTCATCCTGCCCCGTGTCTCGAATCATGCCCTGTATCTCCATTCTGCCCCGTGTCTTGCATTCTGCCCCAATTTCCAGCATTCTGCCCCAATGTCCAGCATTCTGCCCCCGGGTCTCACAGTCTGCCCCTGTGTCCAGCATTCTGCCCCTGTCACTGTGTCCAGCATTTCTGCCCCACTGTGTCCAGCATTTCTGCCCCACTGTGTCCAGCATTTCTGCCCCACTGTGTCCAGCATTTCTGCCCCACTGAGTCCAGCATTTCTGCCCCACTGTGTCCAGCATTTCTGCCCCACTGTGTCCAGCATTTCTGCCCCACTGAGTCCAGCATTTCTGCCCCACTGAGTCCAGCATTTCTGCCCCACTGTGTCCAGCATTTCTGCCCCACTGTGTCCAGCATTTCTGCCCCACTGAGTCCAGCATTTCTGCCCCACTGAGTCCAGCATTTCTGCCCCACTGTGTCCAGCATTTCTGCCCCACTGTGTCCAGCATTTCTGCCCCACTGTGTCCAGCATTTCTGCCCCACTGTGTCCAGCATTTCTGCCCCACTGTGTCCAGCATTTCTGCCCCACTGAGTCCAGCATTTCTGCCCCACTGTGTCCAGCATTTCTGCCCCACTGAGTCCAGCATTTCTGCCCCACTGTGTCCAGCATTTCTGCCCCACTGTGTCCAGCATTTCTGCCCCACTGTGTCCAGCATTTCTGCCCCACTGTGTCCAGCATTTCTGCCCCACTGTGTCCAGCATTTCTGCCCCACTGTGTCCAGCATTTCTGCCCCACTGAGTCCAGCATTTCTGCCCCACTGAGTCCAGCATTTCTGCCCCACTGTGTCCAGCATTTCTGCCCCACTGACAGGTCCCCCGGGCCCCGCTGCCGCCGGCGCTTGCCTCTTCTCCTCTGCTCTGCCGGTCCCCCGGGCCCCGCTGCCGCCGGCGCTTGCCTCTTCTCCTCTGCTCTGCCGGTCCCCCGGGCCCCGCTGCCGCCGGCGCTTGCCTCTGCCCTCTTCTCCTCTGCCGGTGACCGGTCCCTCGCTGCCGCCTGCCTCTTCTCCTCCGCCGGGTCCCTCGTCGTCCGGTGGTCCCCCGCTGCCTCTTCTCTGCTCCCTCGGCCTCCGCCGTCCACGTGGTGTGCCGCCGCACGCTGCTCTGGTCCCGGAATGAGGAAGTGGAGCAGGGCAGCGTGTGACGTCACTAACTTGCGGCGGGCGGGCCCATGAATCACCGCGGGCCCGGCCGCCTTAAAGGTACAAGGCTCATTTAGAGACAGCAGGCACAGCACAGTGGCACTGCAGCCGCAGCCTGAATAAAAATGTCAGGGGGGGCCCGAGCAGAGCGCGGACCGGACCGGCTGCCAGCGTGCTCGCTCGGGCCCCCCTTTTTGCTCCTCATCACCGGGCCCCATACGGCAGCTCCAGGTGATTGACTGTTCCTTATATACACACATGTGTGAGACCATTCATCAACTGTAGCGGCGCTGGGAAGAGCCGGCCAGGGATGGTGCTGAACTAGTTTTATAGTCTCTGGCCGGCTCTTCCCAGCGCTGCTGCAGTTGTTGAATGGTCTCACACATGTGTGTACATAGGGAACAGTCAATTACCTAAAGCAGCGCTGGGAAGAGCCGGCCAGAGAATATAAAACTAGTTCAGCACCATCCCTGGCCGGCTCTTCTCAGCCCCACTGCAGTTGATGAATGGTCTCACACATGTGTGTACATAGGGAACAGTCAATCACCTGGAGCAGCGCTGGGAAGAGCCGGCCAGAAATGATAAAACTAGTTCAGCACCCTCCCTGGCCGGCTCTTCTCAGCCCCACTGCAGTTGATGAATGGTCTCACACATGTGTGTACATAGGGAACAGTCAATCACCTGGAGCAGCGCTGGGAAGAGCCGGCCAGAGAATATAAAACTAGTTCTGCACCCTCCCTGGCCGGCTCTTCTCAGCCCCACTGCAGTTGATGAATGGTCTCACACATGTGTGTATATAGGGAACAGTCAATCACCTGGAGCAGCGCTGGGAAGAGCCGGTCAGGGTCTGGTGTCAGATTAGTCTCATCTCTGATTATGGTTTCCTACCGGATCTACAAAGTATATTTTCTCTGAAACGTTTCCGAGAATATTATTATTATTATTTATTATTATAGCGCCATTTATTTATTTTTTTAAAGTTGCACAAATTTTTTTTGTGACTATTAGCATTTTCACACCAGGTCTGTCCAGTTTCGACAGGTTTTATAATGTGGGCGGCGCAAATGTGCATCTGACAAATTCATTATCCATTAAGCCCCTGGCTGTTGTAACTTTCTCATGTTTGCACAGAAAAAGGTGCCAAATTGATTAAAGTGGTGCATGCTTCATAAAGAGTAACTCAACTTTTTTAATTTATGCTCATATTTTATTGTACTGATAGTTACAAGAAGACCAATGGGGGTCTGGGCCTCGAGACCCTAGTGGATGAAGAAGAGCTGCTATGATGCCTCCCATACTCGGAACACAAAGATGCGAGGTGTTTCATGCAGGGAAGCTGGATTCCTCACTACCCTGGCCCTGCTGCATGCTCCTGCTTCTTTCTGGTGTAGGCGCGCCGCAGTTCCCGGCGGCGCACCTAGTGCGCATATGTTTCCCCACTCTTACAGGGGCAGCGTACATATAGTAAATGCCCTCAGTCTGTAGCTGAGAGGCATTTAGGATATTGTGTACACCTGAAAATTGGCTCCCAGCCAATTGCTGGCAGTCAGCCTGTATAAAAGACTCCCTCTCCCTTAGGGAATTGCCAAGCCACGAGTTGAGTCATCAGGTAGTTGGTGCTCTACCAGTGCAGTTTTGAGGTCCCCTGGTCCCGATACGACCAGTGTCCTGAAATCGAATCCCTGGTACCATTGCGGCCAGTGTCCTGTGTCGGCGGAGGCCCGCCAGCAATATTGATTCTCGGGACCCACTGTTCAGCTACATGCAAACATAGCCTGACCCTAGAACACAAATGTACTTTTCCTTCCATGTAATATTAATTTGGCTAGCTTGTTTAATGATTGATTAGATGATACCTTTTTCTGCAAAGTGTGAATCAAGTATAATAGCACTGCTCATTTGCACTCCTTCAGAGGGGCCCACCGGAGGATTCTCCAGAACCCCTGTGGGCCAGTCCGAGCCTGTGTACACGTCAAAATAATGTATCTTCTTTCTCCTCCTGGACTGATCTATCATTCTCAAAATTCTCCATTCATGGGTAAAATCTGCCTTCCGTGAACACAGATTTTCCCATTACTGAAATAGGAGATGACAGTTGGTGCTCATAAAGTTCTATGGAGAGAACCTTCATTTCAGGAGAGAATCTCTGTGTCTTCCTACAGGAAAGCTTTCCCTGGAGAGGAGATAGAGGCTGCCTGTCACTCGCTAATAACTTTTGTGATTTATCACAAGTCTGGATAGATCCATCTTTGGTGCTATTGGCTGATGCTCCTTTTTAGCTCCTCCTTCCTCCATAGAACTTTAAAATCACCAGCTGTCATCTCCTATCTCAGCAATGGGAAAAATCCGTAATCCAGATTTTACTGCTTTTACCCCTGAATTGAGACTAAAAGATCAGTCCAGGAGGAGAAAGAAGCACATTGATCCAATAAGATATATTATAATACTGATTATTTTCACGTGTATTATTGATTATCAAATAAAGATTAAAACGATGGTTAATGTTTAGTGTATAAAACAATAATAATATTATTGATGATAATTGTTGATGTTTTTAGGTATATTAGGTAACATTATGTTGTAGAATGTAAGATTTACTACATAGACAAGTCCTAATAAAATATGAAATAATCATAGTGAGGCTTCGGAGCAGAACACGAGGGCTGTGGCTGAAGATGGCTGGGTTTTTGTTAGTGCTTGTAGCTTTTGGGACGAGCTGTGCACACTGATCTCCGCGTCTGCATCTTCTCCCAGGAGCTGCACAGAATATGGACAAGGCGTATACGGTGTAAGCAAACACAGCTGTGTCCTCGCACCCAAACCCCGTCCTCGGAGACCTGGCTTAGAAATCTTACTATGAAAACTGCTTAATGGTTTCGGCAGCGTCAGACTGGGGCAAAGCAGGTGGAATGGATTTTGGGGATCCGACCTACTGCTACGGTACACGGACACATTACACTATTGGCTGTGGCATTTGAGGGGTTAAACAGCCAGGATAATAGATATCTCTGACATAAGAGTGTTCCAGAAAGTGATTGCAATTACACATTTTGTTATACATGTGAATATTTCCTTGGTGTGTATTGGGACACCAAAAAAAAAATGAGAAAAAAGGCAAATTGGATATAATTTCACACAAAACTCCCAAAAAGGGCAAGACAAAAATGTTGGCACCTTTCCAAAATTGTGAATGAACAATTTTGTTTCAAGAGTGTGATGCTCGTTCACACTCGCCTGTTGCAAGTAACAGGCGTGGGCACTGGGCAGTATGAAACTCACACCTGAAACCAGATAAAAGGGGAGAAGTTTACTCAATCTTTGCAACGTGTGCCACACTAAGCATGGAGAACAGAAAGAGGAGAAGAGAACTGTCTGAGGACTGAGAACCAAAATTGTTGAAAAATATCAACTATCTCAAGGTTACAAGTCCATCTCCAAGGATCTTGATGTTTCTTTGTCCACGGTGTAGGACATAATCAAGAAGTCTACAACCAATGGTACCTTAGCTAATCTCCTTGGTCGTGGACAGCAGGGAAAAAATTGATGAAAGGTTGCAACACAGGATAATACAAATGGTGGATAAACAGCCCTAATCAAGTGCATCAGTGTCAGCGCGAACTGTCTGTTGATATTGGAATGAAATTAAACTCTATGGCAGGAGACACAGGAGGAGCCCACTGCTGACACAAAGACATAAAAAGCTAGACCGCAGTTTGCCAAAATGTGCTTGAATAAACCAAAATCCTTCTGGGAAAGCGTCTTGTGGACAGATGAGACCAAGATAGAACTTTTTGGTAAAGCAAATCATTCTGTTTACTGGAAACAGAGTTAGGCTGGTTTCACACTTGCGTTTCAAAACGCATGCGTTTTAAAAAAAACGCATGGTGAAAAAACGCATGTAAACGCGTGCAAACGCTGCGTTTTTTTGACGCATGCGTTTTTGCATGTGGTGAAAAAAACGCAGTGTTTTGACGCGTTTACATGCGTTTTTTCATGCGTTTGCGTTTTTTAAACGCATGCTGAGAAATGTGTGACAGCTGCCAATCATCAAAATAAAGTAAAAAACCCGCTATAAACAGAAATAGTTAGGGGTAGGGTTAGGGATCATAACCCTAACCCTAAAGGGATCCTAACCCTAACGGGATCCTAACCCTAAAGGGATTAGGGTTAGGGGTAGGGTTAGGATCCCTTTAGGGTTAGGGGTAGGGTTAGGATCCCTTTAGGGTTAGGGTGAGGATCCCTTTAGGGTTAGGGGTAGGGTTAGGATCCCTTTAGGGTGAGGGTAGGGTTAGGATCCCTTTAGGGTTAGGGGTAGGGTTAGGATCCCTTTAGGGTTAGGGGTAGGGTTAGGATCCCTTTAGGGTTAGGGGTAGGGAAAGGGTTAGGATCCCTTTAGGGTTAGGGTTAGGATCCCTTTAGGGTTAGGGTTGGGGTTAGGATCCCTTTATCACCTTTATGGTGGGGGGTGGCATATCAGCATGTTTTCTGTTGTTTTTTTTTATAAAAACGCATGCGTTTTTAAAGCAAACAAACGCATGTGCTTAAAAACGCATGCGTTTCCATTGACACCAATGTATTTTTTGACACAAAAAACGTATGAAAACGCATGCATTTTTATGTGTCAAAAAAACGCATCTCAAAAATACTACAAGTTGCATTTCTGAAAAAGAACGCATGCAGCAAAAAAACACATGCGTTTCAAAACGCGACCAAACGCGTACAACAAAAAACGCATGCGTTTTCAATGTTAAATATAGGGAAAAAAACGCATGCTTTTTTGTGCAAAAAACGCTGCAGACAAAAACGCAAGTGTGAAACCACCCTTAGGCCTACAAAGAAAAGAACACAGTACCTATAGTCAGTTATGGTGGAGGTTGAAAGATGTTTTAGTGTTGTTTTGCTGCCTTGGGTCTGGGTGCCTTGACCGTGCAAGGCATCATGAAATCTGAAGATTACCAAAGGATTTTAGGTTGCAATGTTGTGCCCAGTGTTAGAAAGCTGGGTTTGTGTCCTAGGTCATGGGTCTTCCAGCAGGATAATGACCACAAACATACTTCAAGAAGCCCCCAGAAATGTATGGAAACAAAGTGATGGAGAGTTTTGAAGTGGCAGCAATAAGTCCAGACCTAAATCCCATTGATCACCTGTGGAGAGATCTTAAATGTGCTGTTGGCAGAAGGCGACTTCACATATGAGAGACTTGGAGCAGTTTGAAAAAGAAGAGCAGCCCAAAATTCCAGTTGAGAGGTGTAAGAAGCTTGTTGGTGATGCTTGTTGGTGATTATAGAAAACGATTGATTGCCTTTATTTATTCCACAGGGGGTGCAACCAAACATTATTTTGAAGGTGCCAACAATTTTGTCCTGCCCGTTTTTGGTGGTTTTGTGTGAATTTATGTCCAATTTCCTTCCTCTTTGTGTTGTTCCAATACACAAACACAAGGCAATAAACGTGTGCACAAAAAATGTGTAATTGCAATAATTTTGTGAGAAAATTGTTATTTTCTGGAACAATTTCAAGGGTTTTAATACCCAAGACTTTCGGCAACGACTGTGTGTGTATACATATATATGTCGAGAAATGCTTGTAGTTGTAGTTCCCAAAGGTGAAGAAATCACATGATTTGCAGCCAATCAGTAGCCACAGCAGTGACCAAAGTACCACCAATATAGCCAGAGATTGCCTGTAATAATAAGGGATGAGGCTATACATTATAAGAGAGGGCACTATGTAATATCATATGGGGCTATGCATAATAAGAGAGGACACTGTAATAATGTATGGAACTTTGCAAAATAAGAGAGGACACTGTAATAATGTATGGGGCTATGCCTAAGAGAGGACACCATGTATTAATGTATGTAGATATGTATAACAGAGGACACTATGTAACATTTTGTGGAGCTACAGAAAATAAGACAGAGCACTATGTAATAATGTATGGGACTCTACATAATAAGAGAGGACACTATGTAATAAGGGACAGCACTATACGTAAAAAGTTATACAATGTAGATCTAATATATAAAGCTGAATGTGTGTATGTGTGTATGTCCGGGATTGGTATCTGCACCGTCGCAGCTACAGACACAAAATTTTGCACAGTCACACGTCTGGACCCTGAGAGCGTCATAGGCTATGTTGTGAGGCAAAATCTTAACCCCGCGCGTTCCAATTCACTAAACAATTTTGCCCCTTTCTACATAATGGGGAAAAAGTGAAAGGAAAAGTGTTGGAGGCAAATTGACAGCTGCCAGATGTGAACAAGGGGGACTTAAAGAATGAGAGCGATGGCGCCAAAGAGTATATACCGTACAGTTGCTAAGGTGGGGCCCCGACATGGGGATATGAACACACACACACAAAATGCGCCACACACTACCACGTGCTTGAACACATATCACCTTCATAACACATTTCACCACACATACACCAACCTCGCCACATAAAAGTCGAAACACAAAAGTCGCCGCTCAAAACTTGCCACGTGCAAAACTCGCCACATGCAAAACTAGGCTCACGCAAAACTTGCCACACGTGCAAAACTCACCTCATGGAAAACTCGCCACACGCAAAACTTGCACACCTGCAAAAATTGCCACATGCACAAAAGTTGCAACACATGCAAAAGTTGCCTCACACAAAACTTGCACATACTCAAAACACACCACACATAAAACTCGCCACGCGCAAAACTCGCCATGCGCAAAACTTGCTGCACACAACTTGCTACACTAACCTGTCACATGCAACTCGACACACAATAAGTTGCTACACGCATGTCGCCACACAAAACTCATCTCACAAAAGTCACTACATGCATGTCGCCACATGCAACTCAACACACACAACTTGACAAATGAAACTCACCCTAAATCACACACAAGTCTGGTAATATCCTTCAAAAATAAAAATCTGATTAATAAGGAGACAAACTACAAGAGCAACAAATGTACCATATAGGAAATACGGCAGCTGTCAGTCACATGACCTGTCTATTATGTGTATGTGTGAGCTAATATATACTGCCAGGGGGGAGGGCTTTCTGTTGGCTGGGGGTTTATCAGGCTGCCAATTTAGCTTACAAATACTGAGGTAAAAATACTGAGCAAATAATGTGTGAACGAGGTCTAATACAGGAGGAGTTAACACACAGATATATACTATATACAGGAGGAGATGACACACAGGTATATACTATATACAGGAGAGATGACACACAGGTATATACTATATACAGGAGGAGATGACATACAGATATATCCTATATACAGGGGAGATGACACACAGGTATATACTATATACAGGAGGAGATGACACACAGGTATATACTATATACGACTCCAAGACTTCTCCCGTGCTGCGCTAATCCTCTGGAATGCTCTACCCCAAGATATTAGGACCATCCATAATTTGCATAGTTTTAGGCGCTCGCTCAAAACACATTTGTTCAGAGCGGCCTATCACGTTCACTAATCAAAGTCATTTTATGTTTGTGTGTGTGTGTAGACCATTCACTATCCCCATCTATTTCCCAACCCCTGAAGATGGCTGGACCATGATTGTAAATACATCATTGTAAATACACACCTGTACTTTGCATCTCCCCCTCCTCACTGTAGATTGTAAGCTCTCACGAGCAGGGTCGTCTTATTTTGCTTTAATTATTGTATTGTTAACGTTGTTACTTATGACTTTTGTGTTTGAAACTGTTAAACTGTAAAGCGCCCCCTGACGAAGCTGACGCGAAACGCGCGTTGGGGCCACAGCGTGGAGCGTCCTAATTGCCAGTATCTGGGTAAGGTTATTTGAGCACATTTATATGCATGAATATACTCTTATTAGAGGGTCTTTGAGCCAATGCGCATGGCTCTGCGTACCTGATTAAGCTATTGTTATGACTCACGTGGTAACCTTACAGTGCCTTGATCCTGGCCCAGTTAGTAGTTGCACTATGCACTTTAGGAAAGTATTTTGGCATTAGGTATATCCACGCTGTGTTTTTCCATCTTTTTTCTACCATCATCCCTCATTTTGCTGTCTTAGTTTTATGTATTGATCTGTTAATATTAATATTTTGTAGCTGTACTTGTTGATAATTTAATAAAAATTTGAAGAATATCTATGGACATTTACTCCGATTCTTCATGGTTATTTCTGTATTGTGGAGTGTCCAATTTGTAATTGTGGTTCTCTCTGTGAGGCTCCCCCACTAGGGTTGTGAGCATGGTAGAGAAATTTGTTAAATATTTAAATTTGGCCTTTTTCTGTATATACTATATACAGTAGCAGATGACACACAGGTATATACTATATAAAGGAGGAGATGACACACAGGTATATACTATATAAAGGGGATATGACACACAGGTACATAGTATATACAGGAGGAGATGACACACAGGTATATACTATATACAAGAGCAGATGACACACAGGTATATACTATATACAGGAGGAGATGATTTAAAGGTATATACTATATACAGGAGATGACACACGTATATACTATATACAGGAGGAGATGTCATACAGATATATACTATATAAAAGAGGAGATGACACATAGGTATATAGAGGAGGAGATAACATACAGCAGGTATATACTATATACAGGGGAGATGACATACAGGTATATACTATATACAGGAGGAGATGACACACAGGTATATACTATATATAGGAGGAGATGACTTACAGGTATATAGTATATACAGAAGAGATGACATACAGGTATATACTATATACAGGAGATGACACATAGGTATATACAATATACAGGAGGAGATGACATACAGCAGGTATATACTATATACAGGAGATGACATACAGGTGTATACTATATATAAGGGAGATGACAAACATGTATATACTTCAAAAAAGTAACTCCGGCACACAACAAAGTCAGTTCAAGCGTAGATTTATTTGAAATCTTAGTAATGTTCTTCATCCAAAGACTATAAATTTAAACCGCATATGTAATGGAAAAGTAAAAAAAACAAGTAATTATCTCCAAGTAGTAACTTCACAGGTAATTATTTCAACGTTTCGGCTTGTGAGCCTTTTTCAAGAGAAACCTGTATGTGTATCGGAGGTAAGTAGGAGTCCGGGTGAATCAGGTCCGTAATGCAGACCCTGTCCTGTATCCTCTCTCCCTCCCTTCGCCCCAATTCATTAGCAGTCCCTGTCCTGTGTCCTCTCTCCCTACGCCCCAATTCATTAGCAGTCACTGTCCTGTATCCTCTCTCCCTCTGCCCCAATTCATTAGCAGTCCCTGTCCTGTGTCATCTCTTCCTTCACTCCAATTCATTAGCAGTACCTGTCCTGTGTCCTCTATCCTTCCACCCCAATTCATTAGCAGTCCCTGTCCTGTGTTCTCTCTCCCTCTGCCCCAATTCATTAGCAGTCCCTGTCCTGTATCCTCTCTCCCTCCGCCCCAATTCATTACCAGTCCCTGTCCTGTGTCCTCTATCCTTCCACCCCAATTCATTAGCAGTCCCTGTTCTGTATCCTCTCTCCCTCCGCCCCAATTCATTACCAGTCCCTGTCCTGTGTCATCTCTCCCTCTGCCCCAATTCATTAGCAGTCCCTGTCCTGTGTCCTCTCTCCTTCCACCCCAATTCATTAGCAGTCCCTGTCCTGTGTTCCCTCTCCCTCTGCCCCAATTCATTAGCAGTCCCTGTCCTGTATCCTCTCTCCCTCCGCCCCAATTCATTACCAGTCCCTGTCCTGTGTCCTCTATCCTTCCACCCCAATTCATTAGCAGTCCCTCTTCTGTATCCTCTCTCCCTCCGCCCCAATTCATTACCAGTCCCTGTCTTGTGTCATCTCTCCCTCTGCCCAAATTCATTAGCAGTCCCTGTCCTGTGTCATCTCTCCCTCTGCCCCAATTCATTAGCAGTCCCTGTCCTGTGTCATCTCTCCCTCTGCCCCAATTCATTAGCAGTCCCTGTCCTGTGTCCTCTCTCCCTCCACCCCAATTCATTAGCAGTCCCTGTCCTGTGTCCTCTCTCCTTCCACCCCAATTCATTAGCAGTCCCTGTCCTGTGTTCCCTCTCCCTCTGCCCCAATTCATTAGCAGTCCCTGTCCTGTATCCTCTCTCCCTCCGCCCCAATTCATTAGCAGTCCCTGTTCTGTGTCCTCTCTCCCTCTGCCCCAATTCATTAGCAGTCCCTGTCCTGTGTCCTCTCTCCCTCCACCCCAATTCATTACCAGTCCCTGTCCTGTGTCCTCTCTCCCTCCGCCCCAAATCATTAGCAGTCCCTGTCCTGTGTCATCTCTCCCTCTACCCCAAATCATTAGCAGTCCCTGTCCTGTGTCCTCTCTCCCTCCGCCCCAATTCATTACCAGTCCCTGTCCTGTGTCATCTCTCCCTCCCCCAATTCATTAGCAGTCCCTGTCCTGTGTCCTCTCTCCCTCCGCCCCAATTCATTAGCAGTCCCTGTCCTGTATCCTCTCTCCCTCCGCCCCAATTCATTAGCAGTCCCTGTCCTGTGTCCTCTCTCCCTCTACCCCAAATCATTAGCAGTCCCTGTCCTGTGTCCTCTCTCCCTCCGCCCCAATTCATTAGCAGTCCCTGTCCTGTGTCATCTCTCCCTCCCCCAATTCATTAGCAGTCACTGTCCTGTATCCTCTCCCTCCGCCCCAATTCATTAGCAGTCCCTGTCCTGTGTCCTCTCTCCCTCCCCCAATTCATTAGCAGTCCCTGTCCTGTATCCTCTCTCCCTCCGCCCCAATTCATTAGCAGTCCCTGTCCTGTGTCCTCCCTCCCTCTACCCCAAATCATTAGCAGTCCGTCCTGTGTCCTCTCTCCCTCTACCCCAAATCATTAGCAGTCCCTGTCCTGTGTCCTCTCTCCCTACACCCCAATTCATTACCAGTCCCTGTCCTGTGTCCTCTCTCCCTCCGCCCCAATTCATTAGCAGTCCCTGTCCTGTGTCCTCCCTCCCTCTACCCCAATTCATTAGCAGTCTCTGTCCTGTGTCCTCTCTCCCTCTACCCCAATTCATTAGCAGTCCCTGTCCTGTGTCCTCTCTCCCTCTACCCCAATTCATTAGCAGTCCCTGTCCTGTGTCCTCTCTCCCTACACCCCAATTCATTAGCAGTCCCTGTCCTGTGTCCTCTCTCCCTCTGCCCCAATTCATTAGCAGTCCCTGTCCTGTGTCCTCTCTCCCTCCACCCCAATTCATTACCAGTCCCTGTCCTGTGTCCTCTCTCCTCCTTGAGTTGTAATTTTGAATCACACCATTAATTTTATCCTATAATGTACGGTGAAATTAAAAGAAAATTACAAAATGCAGTAACATTTTGAAAAATCATGCAATTTCGCCATTGTTTTTTTTTTTTTTTACCGTGTTCACTGTGTTGTAAAAATTACCTGGTAACACGATTCTCCAGTTCGGTATCATTACATCAACACCAAAGTTGTATACCTTCTTTTAAGTGACTAAAAGAATTCTGTTACTAATAACATAAAAATAATTTTAATTATTTCCATTTCAAAGGGGAAAAACAGGGGTGATATAAAATTATTATTTTTTTGTTTTTAAAATGTTGTAATTTTTTTTAAGCCCTGAAAGGACTTGAACCTTGATTTATACCGTATCTACTCAAACTGATGTTTTCCTATGAAAAAAGGAAAACAGAAAAGCTAAGATGGCGCCAGGGCCGGACTGGCCATCTGGCAATTCTGGCAAATGCCAGAAGGGCCTGTCTGGTCATGGGCTGCCTTGTCTGCTACGTTGTTAACAGAATCGGTGTGCTCAAGACACCCATACTGCTAAGAATTGTGACCGAGCACAAAGTCACTGACTCCGTCGCTTACCCCAGAAGGCTACGGGTATCATTAGAAATATTGGTCTTGTAGTAAATCTTCCTTTCCTCCATCCAGGGTAATAGTAGTAATATATCCCATCTGGTGCTTGAAATGGGAACAGAATGGGCCTGTGTGATTTCAAATGCCAGGACTGAATTTCAGCCCCAGTCCGTACCTGGATGGCGCCCATGGGGAACATCTGAAGAATGACAACCCATCGGCATCCCACGATCGCACCGCTAACTGGAGCCAGTGTTAAACAGCAGCAATTCGAGCTAGCTCCAGTCACTACTGCTATAGGAGGATGCCGGCTGTCTAACACAGTCTGTATCTGTAAAGTATAGTTCAGGCTCGGTTCCTGAGCCTGCTCCATTCATCAGCACTAGACATGTGGTATATTATCACATCACATGTTGGAAAGGGGTTAAGTAAAGCCAAATCCAACCCAGTCTTATATTCCTCATCATGTTCTAAAGTTCACTATAGGCTAGCTCCCTCCACTAGGTGGCGCTGGTGAGATGTTCTTTCTTTCTGGATGATAGCTCATTTGCATACTTTTTTCCCAATGAACATTGCTAACTGGACTCAACACATAGCAGGTAAAATAGTATATGACAATATACATGATGATCACATGGCTGTCATATCTAATCACATGGGTTTCTCTTTGGCTCAGTATGTTCCTCTGTGTTGTAATATATGATGGCCTGCAGCCAGGAGAATGTACACACTTTCGCAGTGCGCATGATTATTTTTGCAAATGTTGGAGGCTGTTATTGGGTTATGTACACACTAGCATTAATATAACATAGCATGTGCATCAGATGCGCCTTCCATAGCACATCATTTGTACTGGATGTGGTGTGTCCTCACTGTGCCATATACTACAGCACTTATTTACCCTGAAGAAGATAGTTCTTCTAGCGTTCATGGAACGTGCTGCAATTCCTCTGTTATTGCCCCTGAAAATGCATGAATAGATGTAACACACTTGCCGGCGTCCCTGCACAGTTCTCCTCCCCCCTCCGTGCAGGGACGCCGGCATACTCACTCACCGCCCCGGCCGTGCGGTGTGGTTCCCAGCGTGCTCCCTGCTTCATTGTGTTGTGTGCACTGCTTTTCCTGGCAGAGTGCCTACTGCATGCGGGCTCCACTGCTTTTAAAGGGGAAGTACGTGCACATAGTAAAATGCCCCCAGCCAATGGTTGGGAGTCATTTACTATAAAGGGCACCCTCCCCACATGCCGAATCAACATTAAATCATTAGGTAGTGTGGTCTACTAGTGAGTTGTGAGGTCCCCTGGTCCTGGTGTGGCCAGTGTCCTAAACCTGTAGTTCCTGGTCCTTGTGCGGCCACTCCTGAACCTGAAGTCCCCGATCCTTGTGCAGGCAGTCCTAAACCTATAGTCCTTTGTCTTTGTGTGGTCAGTCCTGAACCCATAGTCCCTGGTCCTTATGCTGCCAGTCCTGAACCCTGAAGTCCAAGGTCCTTGTGCAGCCAGTCTTGAACCTGTAGTCCCTTGTCCGGCCAGTCCTGAACCAATAGTCCCTGGTCCTTGTGCAGCCAGACCTGAACCCTGAAGTCCAAGGTCCTTGTGCAGCCAGTCCTGAACCTGTAGTTCCTTGTGTGGCCAGTCCTGAACCCTGAATCCACTACGGCGGTCACTGAATCTATATCCGAGACCCGTGTGTCTGAGCGTGTGCCTATTCGAGTATTCCGTGTATCCGGACTGATATAACCAGTCTCCAAATCAGCCCTGTCTAAAACTCCATGTCAGAAACCGTTCTACCCGAGGATCGTGAACCTAGTAGTCTGAACAGCGCCCGAGTCCTAATCCGTGTCAGCGTACCTGCAGTACCGGGGTGTGCCTAGGAATGGTATCGGGTAGCTACCTGCAGTTCACGCCTGACTCCACCATCAAGACCTCCATTGAACACCAGGTAACCGCCTAGCTATTTTCTCAAAGAGGCCACAAACTTGATGGTTACACACACAATAGTGGCACTTAGCTTGGTGGTTACACTACATAAGATAGAATGTGTGATCAATTCCACAATTGTTTGGTTTTGGAGCAAAGAAATGAAATTAAGGACAGATCCATCACTTGACCCATACTGTAACTCAATGGGATCTGTCTGGTGCCGATGATGTTCATCAGGTTTCCATTGTGCCGATCATTTTATAAGAAATAATGGCGTAAAAATTTGAGATATTTCTTCCGGTAAAAACTTTACAGTCTGCTATGAGCCTCCTAACACTGTGCCCGATGAACATATGGAGCTAATCTTAGTGCTCCGCTTCATTCATGAGGCACCAGGCTTGGTGGTTGCACATCAGAGTAGGGTCAATTCGCTTGGTGGTTATTATTACCAACAGGATCAGTCTCTTAGTAAAATTCACATTGGGGAGTCACCAAAAAGGCAAATCTCAGTGACGTCTACTAGGCACAAGTCACAGCACACTAGGTACAGTCCAAACTTACACTCACAATGGTGCACGTCACCATCTCACTCATCGTTACCGTCCTCAAGGGCTGGAAATACTATTGGTTCACCCTGGGGCCCATTTTCACCTCCAAAGCAGGCAAAATTGTGCATCATGAGGAGCTCCTTTGACTGCAAAGGGCCCATATATTGTTTTTGCACAGGGGCCCTCTTCAGTGCAGACCACTGTCTAATGTGGTCTAATTATTATGTGTCTAATTATTTTGTCTTATTTTGCTTTATTACTGTATTGTTAACATTGTTACCTATGACTGTTGTGTTTGAAACTGTTAAACTGTAAAGCGCTGCGGAATATGTTGGCGCTATATAAATAAAGATTATTATTAATGTGCCTCAGGGGGCTACAGGGCAGGCTTGCTGGTCTGGCCAACACTTGCAAGTCACTTCACCAGGAAGCAGCTCGCTAAACTATACTGGCTCTAAGGGCCACAAGTTTTGTAAGGTGACTGTCAAGGAGCCGTTACCTTTTTTAACCAAAGCCACCCTCTTCAGTAGCTTCAGGGCACCGGTAGAGGTCTACAACCACCTCATAGGATCTTAGGATCACTACTCTCCTTGGCAGGGTCAACCCTGTACTCCGTCACAAACTTACTACCTCTCAAAACGGCACAAAAATACGCATGGTGTGAAACCCCCTTAATCTGTCTTCCCAAGTTTGCCAAAAAGCCGTACAGATGTACTTACCACAACCACAAAGGTCAAATCACCTATTCTCAAGGAGGAGTCTCCTAATATCAGAGTGCAGGAACAGACCAGGAGAAAACGTGATAGTCGTTCAGCTGGCATACTGCGAGGAACGTGAGGGATTGCGGACAGAAGGTGACTGCTGACACTTGGACAGTCCAATCTCTCTGTTTATTTTATTTTAGGAAGAATGTACCAATCCCTCCCTAGCTCAATAGACGCCATATCCTGTTGTAGGAAGTGATGCCTTATGTTTACGGTCTCCTTAGGGCTTCATTTAGTGCTTTATATAAGAACCTCTATCTAAACCAAAACAAATAAAAAAAAAATTAAAGGGGTTGTCCGGCCTTAGGGTACAAGTCAGAAGTCACTTTATATAACTACAGAGTTGTTCGGTACAATCTGAATACATGCGGTCATGTGCCGACTAGACATGCACAGCCTTGCCCAATGCAAGTGTATTGAGCGAGGCTGGACACACCTAGTCGGCATGTGGCCAGAAGTATGGAAATCGCAAACTAGTGGTTACATGACTGACCGCTCCCGGCGAATCTGTGTCAGGCCGATTTCACACGTCAGTGGCTCCGGTACGTGAGGTGACTTTTTCCTCACGCACCGGAGACACTGACTCACGAAGACACATTCAAATCAATGTGTCTCTGCACATGTCAGCGTGTTTTCACGGACCGCGTGTCCGTGTGCAAAACACGGAGACATGTCAGTGTTCGTGGAAGCGCACGGATTACACAGACCCATTAAAGTCAATGGGTCCGTGTAAAACACGTACCGCACACGGACGTTGGCCGTGTGCAGTTCGTGTGCCGTGCAGGAGACAGCGCTACAGTAAGCGCTGTCCCCCCCACGTGGTGCTGAAGCCGCCATTCATATCTTCTCTGCAGCAGCATTTGCTGTAGAGAAGATATGAATAATCCTTTTTTTTTTGTGTCTCGTGTTTAAAATGAAGATCCATGTCCCCACCCCCTGTGCGCCCGCCCGCTGTTATTAAAATACTCACCCGGCTCACTCGCAGTGTCCTGTCCTGGCCGCACCTTCTACTGTATGAGCGGTCACGTGGGGCCGCCGATTACAGTCATGAATATGTGGCTCCACCTCCCATAGGGGTGGAGCCGCATATTCATTACTGTAAATGAGCGGCCCCACGTGACCGCTCATACAGTAGAAGGTGCGGCCAGGACAGGACACTGCGAGGGAGCCGGGTGAGTATTTTAATAACAGCAGGCAGGCGCACAGGGGGTGGGAGGGGGTGGGGACATGGATCTTTATTTTAAACACAAGAAACAAACAAAAAAAAGGATTATTGATATCTTCTCTACAGCAAACGCTGCTGCAGAGAAGATATCAATGGCGGCTTCAGCACCAGATGCAGGGGACAGCGCTTATCTCTAGCGCTGTCTCCTGCACGGTGCGTGTGGTACCCAGTCGGCACACGGGCGGCACACGTGCGCCGTACGTGTGCCACACTGATGTGCCACAGAAACGCACGGGCACACGGACACGGATAATTCCGGTACCGATTTTTCCGGTACCGGAATTATCTGGACATGTGGGACTGCCCTCACATTGAGTGAGTGCAGACTTGTACCCAAGGTGAACAATCCCTTTAATTTTGGTGGGTGAAGGATCCTATTTAATAATTCCACCTCTGGTGTCCATACTCCTGTAGTCATGCTCGCATTCCAAATCTCCATTGGACTTCAAAATAGTAATATCCAAATAAGGACACAATATACAATTGCAAAAAAAAGTAAGTGAACCCTTTTGAGTTACCTATATTTTTCCAATGATTGCTAATATAAATGTGATCTTTATAGACATCACATACTAATAAAACTAATATCACGTAAATCGTATGGGCCTAAGAAATAAGAGGCAGGTAGTTGTGAACTACCTGCCTGTTGTGCCCGGCGCCGACCTCTGCTGGCACATAGCAGTCACAGGCCGCTCCTGCCAGTGATTTAGTGGCTTCCGCTGATGTTGCATTGACAGAGCAGCGGCTTCGCTTCCACTTTGCTCTGTTGATGGGTTATGACTGCTGACATCATGCTGATTGACTGCCAGGTGCCCACTGACTAACTGTGAGAACCTGGCTATCAATCAGCATGCAGGGAAGTACATAGAAATCATGGGGCTCTATAACAGAAGTCCCATTTGCCCTTCCCACCCCCACAAAAAAGAAAATAATTAATAATCGGCAAAGTCACAGAAAAGTCTATCTCACAACTGTTCACTTTTTACAAAGAAATGTTCCTCCTATTAAAGCCCCTTAGTGTTCCCATGCATTAGAATACCCATTCATGGACCCCATAAAGTATGATGCCAACAAACGTGCTCCCCAAAACAGTACAATACCCCACAGTGAATTCCTACCCACCACCCACCAGATGCATAGTTCGATGACCCTACATTCCCCACCACCTCGCAAAGTATAATACCCGTCCCCCACAATGACCACAACATAGTATGAAGGCTCCGACACAGCCCTCCATACAGTATAATGGCCCCGATATAGCCCTCCATACAATATAATGGCCTCAACACAGCGCTCCATACAGTATAATGGCCTCAACACCGCCCTTCATACAGTATAATGGCCTCAACACAACCCTCCATACAGTATCATGGCCCTTCCACCCAGCATCATGGCCCCAACACAACCCTCCATACAGTATAATGGACCTTACATCCCTCCACACAGTATGATGGCCCCAACACAGTCCTCCATACAGTATAATGCACCTTACATCCCTCCACACAGTATGATGGCCCCAAAACAACCCTCCATACAGTATAAGGGACCTTACATCCCTCCACAGTATGATGGCCCCAACACAACCCTCCATTCAGTATAATGGACCTTACATTCCTCCACACAGTATGATGGCCCCAACACAACCCTCCATACAGTATAATGCACCTTACATCCCTCCACACAGTATGATGGCCCCAACACAACCCTCCATACAGTATAATGCACCTTACATCCCTCCACACAGTATGATGGCCCCAACACAAGTCTCCATACAGTAGAATGGACATTCTACCCCTCCACACAGTATGATGGCCCCAAGACAACACTCCATGCAGTATGATGGACCTTCTACCCCTCCACACAGTACGATGGGCCCAACTCAACCCTCCATACAGTATAATGGACCTTCTACCCCTCCACACAGTATGATGGCCCCAAAACAGTCCTCCATGCAGTATAATGGACCTTCTACCCCTCCACACAGTACGATGGGGCCAACTCAACCCTCCATACAGTACAATGGACCTTCTACCCCCACACAGTATGATGGCCCCAACGTAACCCTCCATACAGTATAATGACCTTACATCCCTCCATACAGTATGATGGCCCCAACACAACCCTCCATACAGTATAATGGACCTTACATCCCTCCACGCAGTATGATGGCCCCAACACAACCCTCTGGCCCCAACACAACCCTCCATACAGTATAATGGACCTTACATCCCTCCATACAGTATGATGGCCCCAACACAGTCCTCCATACAGTATAATGGACCTTCTACCCCACACACAGTATGATGGCCCCAAGACAACCCTCCATGCAGTATAATGGACCTTCTACCCCTCCACACAGTATGATGGCCTCAACGCAACCCTCCATACAGTATAATGGACCTTACAAGCCTTCACATTTCATAATGGCCCATACAGTATACTGAGCCCCACTAGTCCTTCAGACAGTATAATTGCCCCCATATAGCCTCCCAAACAGTATAATGGACCTCATGGATTTACAAGAAAAATTCAACAAACATACCTCTCTTCTTTTCCTCTGCTGTACTGGTCTCAGGGCAGCGTGTGTTCTGAAGCTCCGCACTTCTTGGCAAGGTGGCGGTTATGTAATGACATCATCACACCCGCTGCATTGAGAAGTCAGAGTTAAAGAGTTAAAGAGTTGCGCAGGGAGAATGACGGAGGAGGGAGCATGCGGCTCCATCTTCAGTCATCCAGGATGCAGATACTGTGGAAAGTGTAATGCCGAGCGGGGGAGAGCCCGACCTGGCACCGGGCTCAACTCATAGAAGCCATCTGGCCTGCCGCTATTAGTGGTACGCCACTGGGCCCGTATACTGCTTTTGCACAGGGGCCCTCTTCTGGCTGTATCCACCAGTGCCTGTTAATCATGGTGAGGGGATCTCTTGGTTGGGGGGGCTTCCTTTTTTTGCCTTAAGCTATGGATGCCTCAATAGAGTGAGGAATCTATTCAGATATTGTGTCAAGTGACCGCTGCAGTCAGTCAATGGCCAGCTCATCAAAGGCTGCAGCCGATCAACAGCCGCTGATTGGCTGCGGCTGTCACATGACCTAACACTATCACGTCACCCACCGGGATCCTGGAGCAGAGTCGCCACATTAATCCTAACCTAGGGACTGTAATATTTGGCCACAATCCCATGATCTGAACCAGAAGCAGCCTAAAAAAATGGGAAATTAGACTCTGCCCCAATTTTGGGCATCGAAACGGTTAGAAGCTGAAGAATTCAGCCAAATAGAGGCTTTTAACAACATATGTCTGGTGAATGGGAAACATAACCAAAACTGGAGCTCCCCTTTAAGCCAGAATGAAGAAAAAGAATGCTGTAAAGTCCCCAGTGTCAGGAAGCAGCGCCCCCGACTACAGCACCGCAGAATTACAGCGCTGCCCCCGACTACAGCCCCAGCATAGAAAAGTGACGCACTTAGTTACCCACAGAGCGACAAGGCTTCCCATCCCGCCGTTTGATTGGCTGAGTCGCCTGTCAGTCTTGCCGGCGTCTCCGCCCACTTCTCCCGCCTTCGCGTCTAGTGCGGGGTCAATGCCCTGCTATTTCCTGATTGGCTGTCGGAGGCCTGGGAAACCCTGAGCGCCGTGCCTGTGGGCGGGGCTAACGCCGGAAGTGTCGCGCTGGTTCGCGGAAGAGAGGTCGAAGTTGTTGTAGAAGAGTTTCGGAGCCGAGGATGGGAGGACGCGGAGGAGGAGGCGGCAGCGGCGGCGGGAGAGGAGGGCAGGTAGTACCGGGGAGGAGCGGGCTCCCGGGGCTGGGGATACCCGGCGACAGGTCATGTCACCCTCTCAGCTGCAGGACATGGAGTCCTGGATGGGCGGAGCTACAGCAGTGCTGCTCATGGAGGGTGGAAGCTGTCACCGGGTCACATTATGCGGCCTCTCTCCGGTCGGAGGTCACATGACCTTGTCTTACTATGCAAATTATTATTTACCTTTTTTGGATCACATGGTGCAATGTATTTTTTTGACTGCTGACCCCAGTGATTGTCTGCGGCGCTCACATACAGTCATCAGCGGTGACCGCTGACCCCAGTGATTGTCTGCAGCGCTCACAGTCATCAGCGGTGACCGCTGACCCCAGTGATTGACTGCGGCGCTCACATACAGTCATCAGCGGTGACCGCTGACCCCAGTGATTGTCTGCAGCGCTCACAGTCATCAGCGGTGACTGCTGACCCCAGTGATTGCGGCGCTCACATACAGTCATCAGCGGTGACCGCTGACCCCAGTGATTGTCTGCAGCGCTCACATAGTCATCAGCGGTGACTGCTGACCCCAGTGATTGACTGCAGCGCTCACATACAGTCATCAGCGGTGACCGCTGACCCCAGTGATTGTCTGCAGCGCTCACAGTCATCAGCGGTGACCGCTGACCCCAGTGATTGACTGCGGCGCTCACATACAGTCATCAGCGGTGACCGCTGACCCCAGTGATTGTCTGCAGCGCTCACAGTCATCAGCGGTGACTGCTGACCCCAGTGATTGCGGCGCTCACATACAGTCATCAGCGGTGACCGCTGACCCCAGTGATTGTCTGCAGCGCTCACAGTCATCAGCGGTGACCGCTGACCCCAGTGATTGACTGCGGCGCTCACATACAGTCATCAGCGGTGACCGCTGACCCCAGTGATTGTCTGCAGCGCTCACAGTCATCAGCGGTGACTGCTGACCCCAGTGATTGCGGCGCTCACATACAGTCATCAGCGGTGACCGCTGACCCCAGTGATTGTCTGCAGCGCTCACAGTCATCAGCGGTGACCGCTGACCCCAGTGATTGACTGCGGCGCTCACATACAGTCATCAGCGGTGACCGCTGACCCCAGTGATTGTCTGCAGCGCTCACAGTCATCAGCGGTGACCGCTGACCCCAGTGATTGACTGCGGCGCTCACATACAGTCATCAGCGGTGACTGCTGACCCGAGTGATTGACTGCGGCGCTCACGTACAGTCATCAGCGGTGACTGCTGACCCCAGTGATTGGCTGCGGCGCTCACATACAGTCATCAGCGGTGACTGCTGACCCGAGTGATTGACTGCGGCGCTCACATACAGTCATCAGCGGTGACTGCTGACCCGAGTGATTGACTGCGGCGCTCACGTACAGTCATCAGCGGTGACTGCTGACCCCAGTGATTGGCTGCGGCGCTCACATACAGTGTATCAAACTACAAACAGCCGTAATAGAGAAGCAATTTTAAGGTCAGGACAATAAAGTAATTGAACAATGGCAAGAGTAGTGCATGCTGGGAAATGGTGGAAAGGAAGTTCCAGCGCCTATAGTGCTGGCAGAATTTTGAAGAGCAGTCGCCCACTCCAAAAGAATGTATCACAAGCTATATAGAATAAGATCTGGGACACTTTCTGCACAATTTGGACTGGTCGGGCACCAGGTGTGATTGTTGTGAGGGATGAGGGCACCAAGGCCTTGTCTTTCTGTAAGGACAGGTACGCTACACTAACGATTTGTGGGATTTAACGTGCATTGTTGTTCTACCATTCTGCATTCTGTTTTTCTTCTCAACCATTCAATTGAATGGGTGAAAAACGCTGAAAGAATTGATACACTGCCTCTTACCAAAAACGCACTAGGGATGAAAATACGCAAACGCGCAGCATGGCGAGACTCGCTGAGCCCTTTTCCTTAGGCCCATGGCGAGACTCGCTGAGCCCTTTTCCTTAGGCCCATGGCGAGACTCGCTGAGCCCTTTTCCTTAGGCCCATGGCGAGACTCGCTGAGCCCTTTTCCTTAGGCCCATGGCGAGACTCGCTGAGCCCTTTTCCCTCGGCCCATGGCGAGACTCGCTGAGCCCTTTTCCCTCGGCCCATGGCGAGACTCGCTGAGCCCTTTTCCTTAGGCCCATGGCGAGACTCGCTGAGCCCTTTTCCCTCGGCCCATGGCGAGACTCGCTGAGCCCTTTTCCCTCGGCCCATGGCGAGACTCGCTGAGCCCTTTTCCTTAGGCCCATGGCGAGACTCGCTGAGCCCTTTTCCTTAGGCCCATGGCGAGACTCGCTGAGCCCTTTTCCCTCGGCAAGACTTTTCAGTCATCTTATATGGAGTATGTGAGCGGGTTTTTGTTATGTATTCTGAGAGCAGCATGATGTAGGGGCAGAAACCCTGATTCCGGTGATATGTCACTTACTGAGCTAAATAGTGTCGTTAGAATCCCTGTGATAATCTCCTGCTGATAAAACACTGTATTGTAACAACAACAAAAAGTGTATTAAAAAGAAGTTTAACAGTAAAATATCCTTCAAATTGCCCCTTTTTTCTCAGTACATGAAAATCATTGAAAAAAAAACAAAAAACAATTTGGTATTGCGTCCAAACGAATATATAATATTTATTCCACGTGGTAAACGCCCTGAAGACTTTATTCATTCCTTGTGTGTTTTGGTTGTGATTTTGATAATGAGCAGTTAAATTGCCATGTCGTGTTTTTTTTTATTTTTTTTTTATTTTGTTTTTGGAAAATCTTAAACTTATCATAAAGAAGAAAGTTGAAATGCCAGAATTGCTGTTTTTTTTGTTTTGTTTGTTGACTTGGTCTTGACAAAAAATGGAATAAAAGCAGTTAAAAAGTTGCCTTCGACCTCAAACTTTTTTTCATATAAAAGTAAAACACACACACATAATTATCTCCCAACTTGGCATCATTATAAGCATACTGACCTGTGGGAAAAAAAAAGTTGACGTTGGCTTTTCCATAAAGTGAATGTCTGAAAAAACAACTAAAAATAAAAGAAATGGCACAATTGCTGAAGGAATCCCACAAAAGACAAATTATCCTACATCAATATCAATAGAATAAAAAAGTAATGGCTCTTGGAAAGCGAGAAGGAAAAATATAAAATACTAGATGGTGGCCCAATTCTAACGCATTGGGTATTTCACGCTATATACTGCGTGGGCTGTGCTATATACTGCGTGGGCTGTGCTATATACTGCGTGGGCTGTGCTATATACTGCGTGGGCTGTGCTATATACTACTATACATTTTCTAGAATACACGATGCGTTAGAATCGGGCCACCATCTAGTAGTTATATACTCACCTTCCGGCGGCTCCCGGATCCAGCCCAGGCGTTTGCGATGCTTCTCGCGACGCTCCGGTCCTAAGAATGTATTGTGGCAATAACACGTGATGATGTAGCGGTCTCGTGAGACCGCTACGTTATCTCCGGTCATTGCCGAAATGCATTCTTGGGACCGGAGTGTCGCAAGGAATGGGAAAGCCGCCGGAAGGTGAGAATATAATGACTTTTTTATTATTTTTAACATTAAAAAGTTTTAACTATTGATGCTGCATAGGCAGCATCAATAGTAAAAAGTTGGTCACACAGGGTTAACAGCAGCATTAACAGACCGTTTAACGGACTGCTAAATCTCTATGTGGCCGCTGACTGGAGGGGAGTATGGAGGGGACAATTCGCGGCCGGACTGTGCCTGTCGCTGATTGGTCACGGACAGCCAGCTGAGACCAATCAGCGATCCGGGATTTCCATGACAGACAGACGGAAGTACCCCTTAAGGTACCTTCACACTGAGCAACTTTAGAACGATAGCGATCCGTGATGTTGCAGCGTCCTGGATAGCGATATCGTTGTGTTTGACAGGCAGCAGCGATCTGGATCCTGCTGTGAGATCGCTGGTCGGAGCTAGAAGGCCAGAACTTTATTTCGTCGCTGGATCACCCGCTGACATCGCTGAATCGGCGTGTGTGACGCCGATCCAGCGATGTGTTCACTGGTAACCAGGGTAAACATCGGGTTACTAAGCGCAGGGCCGCGCTTAGTAACCTGATACCCTGGTTACCATTGTAAATGTAAAAAAAAAAAAAAAAAACACATACTCACATTCCGGTGTCTGTCGCGTCCCCCGGCGTCAGCTTCCCTGCACTGTCAGCGCCGGCCAGCCGTAAAGCAGAGCACAGCGGTGACGTCACCGCTCTGCTTTACGGCCGGCGCTTACACAGTGCAGGGAAGCTTACGCCGGGGGACGCGACAGACACCGGAATGTAAGTGTAGTGTTTTTTTGCAGCGTCGCTTAATGTGACGGTACCTTTAGACAATTATATATATATATATATATATATATATATATATATATATATATATATATATATATATATATATATATATATATATATATATATTGGACTTTGCCGCCCCCCCCCCCCCCCCCCCCCCCCCCCCCAAGGGGTTAATATTTACATTTTCTTTGTTTTGAAGAAAAAATATATTTTTATTTGGCGAAATAATTGATACAATTTTTTTGTCGTGCTATAAAATGTTCCTTTTAGGATCCTGACGTCACTTTTCATGGTAATCGATTGTCGCGTCTTCCAAATTTCTACAAAACCAATCTATAAAGTGGAACCCTTTTGGTTTTGTTTCATGGGATATGGCCCGAGCCAGGAGATAGTAAACTGGAATACAAGGGGTAATGTTTCTCCTTGTAAAGAGTGACATGCCTGTTTAAGGAGACTTATAGGCCATGCAAAGCCCCTCTGAGAAATTAAATATGCAAACTATACTGCCACCTTTTGTAATAGTAATCCTAAAAATCAATATTGACCCTCTAACGAGCCTGGCAATTAGGATTGAAGCTAAACCAGAATCTCAATTTGCAGACACGTGTTTCGGGGTATTTGCTTCTCCTCAGTACAAAGCATGATATCTGATTTGCTTGTATGAGAGGCAAAATGAAAAAAAAATTGTGACTTTTTGCAAAGTGTCAGTTGACGAATCGGCTGCAAACCGAAATCAGTTTAAGAGGATAGAGGAATTGGCGTTTAGTTTGTGCATATGTACAATGACATAAAGTCTCTTTGCATTATTTATAGGGAGATTTTCCTCGTATTTCCAGAACTGCACGTGACATTTTTCGTATGCCGCACAATTGGCACAGTTGTGTGAAATATGCTGATTACTCATTGAAATGTTCTTTTATTAATCAAACTGTGTATCTAAGCAATAAAGACAGAGGCTCAGTGTATCCCTCGCCCTGGATGTGAATAGCAGCCGCTGATGATTGTGCGCTGGATGCCGCGGTGACTCAGATCCCTCTCCCCCACACACTCAGCCCTTATCTCACATTTTCCTCTGCTAAATCCTCATGTTTGTGACCAATATCCTACATGTTTCATTTTTATATGGATTCTCATTGCCCTCCTCCTCCTTCTTTTTTTTTTTTTTTTTTTTTTTTTAATCCCCAAAATTTTTTGCAGATTTTTAATGCGGCGCCAAACACGCAATCTTGCCAAATTTTTGCAAAAAAAAATTTGCAGCTCTGTGGCCCACGTTTTAAAAATTTAGCGCGGAGCGTGGGCGAGCACCAACTACAACGCCTACATAATTGTTCATTTTTATTTTTTTGTAATTTCTTACCTTTACGCGTTGGAGTGAATAAAATAAACTTTACAGTCTCCGGATCTCCTCCTTTCTGCCCCCCCCCCCCCACATCATGATCTTCTCCATATTGCCAAAAATTAATGTCGACACATTTTGCGCCAGTGCACTTTTCATCAAGACGGGAGTAGAAAATGCCAGTCTTGCTGAATCTGGGCCATGGTGTCAATGCGGTTCCCTTATCCGAGCCTCCTTGCCTACAGCTTCCGAGCAGTTTCCCAGCGATCGGCAGTGGAACCGTGTGTCATCAGGCGTCGCGCCTGAATGATTGACAGCTACGAGTCTGAACCGTGCGCTCCCACGACTGCTATATGAGGCTGTATTCGCCCAGGATTAGGAGCAGCTCTCTCCACAAGTCCTGGCCAGCTTTAGTGCAGTGCTTACAAGCTCAGTAGGAAAGAGCTTGTAAACTAGAAATATCCAAAAAACAACAACAACATTACAGCTAGTGGGAGAACGGATCAAATTTTATTAAAGTGATGCGCAAAGTTGCTTCTTTTTACCATACATATATCCATTATAGAAGGTGGGAATGAGTCTTTTTAAAAGGAATTTGTCAGCAGGTTTTTGCTATATAATCTGAGGACAGCGTAAGGTAGGGGTTAAATGATGGATTTTAGCAATATATCATATGTCAGGCTGTCCTTTATTGTTTACTTACACTGAAGGTTTTGATTATGATTGTCTGGACTAAGCAGCCCGTGCATGCTAGTCCGACTCCGCCTCCTACTGTGATAAGTAGCTCACTGTCTATAGACTATGTACACAGAATTCTGTGTCAGAACGGCTGCACCCAGTAAACTAAGTGATACGTCGTTGGATTCGGGGTCTTTTTTGGCTGCTCTCGGATGAGGTAGCAAAAACCTGCTGACAGATTCCTTTTAGAGAGAACCTGTCATGAGATTCATTTTGCCGTGAATTGGACCCTGGCTGGGGGACGATTTCAGCCGGGTGTGTTTACTGTGAAGCGTCGCGCTTCTGAAAAAAGCAGTTTGACAAGCCGGCGTCCTGCCTGACCTAGGTACACACATGGGAGAGACCTGTCAATCATCCCGGGCAGGGCAGGAAGTAACCGGATGGGGGCGTCGGGAGGTAAATTAGGTCTCTCCTTATAGCCCCATTAAATTGCCGCAGCGTTGCAGCATACGGGGCTGTGATTGTGCAGCCAGACTCATGGTGCATGTGGTTCGGGCAGCATGAATCTAACGACGGGTTCCCTTTAATCTTCGCGTTACCGGTGCTTTTGCTGCCGGTGAGGAGGTTGTACTTTTTTTCCCTGCATATAAGTGCAATAGCTCGATGCAGCAGCCTTACATTAATAGGGCGATGACTTAAAACATGTGAAAAATGTTCGTAATTGAACGTTCTGACATCCAGATGACACCATGATTTGTGAGATGATGCCTCGAAGGCGAGGTTCACATCTGCGCCGGAGCTTTCATCGCACGACTCACTTATATGTTCTCCCTGGATATAATGTGACTCGGGAGTGTATCTTCAGGCCCCGCTCCGTACATCATGATGTCTGTTACTCCGTCGTAGAATCTCCGGGATCTTTATTGCAGTCATTGGTTTTCCATCTGAATGCAAATGTAAGGCGGCGTCTGCCATAAACGGCAGCGGGCATCCTGATGGAGGAGTGCAAGGAAATCGTATAGAATTTAAGCCTCTGCCGCTCCAAACACAACTCGTCAGTATCATCGTCGTGGTCCCCACGTGTACGGCTGAAAAAGCTGTGTGTAGGTATTGTCCAGTATGTCAGGAAGCAGTGTCGCAGAGCTCGGATGTCAGGAGGCTCGCAGTGGCCATGTAGCATAGCCCAGTGAGGTAGCAGAGCTCGGAATGGCAGGAAGAAGACAATGTAGAAGTGCTGGGAATCCTAGAATGTTTGAGTTGGAAGGGACCTCCTGGGTCATGGTGTCCGACCCCCTGCTCAATGCAGGGTTCACTAAACCATACCAGACAGATGTCTGTCCAGCCTCTGTTTGAAGGCTTCCATTGAAGGAGAACTCGCCACCTCTCGTGGCAGCCTGCTCCACTCATCGATCATCCTCACTGTCAAAACGTTTTTTCTAATATCTAATCTACTGTATATCTTCTCCCTTTCAGTTTCATTCCATTGTTTCGCAGGAAGAACACAGCCATGCAGCATAGCCCAGTAAGGTAGCAGAGTTCGGTATGTCAATAAGCACAATGTGACAGTGTACAGAGCTGCGTTTGTCAGAAGGCACAGTGGCCAAGTAGCATAGCCCAGTAAGGTAACAGAGCTTGATATGCCAGGAAGCATACAGTGGCCAGTAAGGTAGCAGAGCTTGGTATGTTGGGAAGCATACAGTGGCTGTGTAGCATAGCTTAGTAAGGTAGCAGAGCTTAGTATGCCAGGAAGCACACAGTGGCTAGTAAGTTAGCAGAGCTAGATATGCTAGGAAGCAAAAAGGGGCCGGTATGGTAGCAGAGCTCGGTGTGTCAGAAGGCTCATAGTGGCCATATAGACCAGCAAGGTAGCAGAGCTTGGTATGTCAGAAGGCACATAGTGGCCATATAGACCAGCTAGGTAGCAGAGCCCGGTATGTCAGAAGGCACATAGTGACCATATAGACTAGCTAGGTAGCAGAGCTCGGTGTGTCAGAAGGCACATAGTGGCCATATAGACCAGCTAGGTAGCAGAGCTCGGTGTGTCAGAAGGCTCATAGTGGCCATATAGACCAGCAAGGTAGCAGAGCCTGGTATGTCAGAAGGCACATAGTGACCATATAGACTAGCTAGGTAGCAGAGCTCGGTGTGACAGAAGGCACATAGTGGCCATATAGACCAGCAAGGTAGCAGAGCTTGGTATGTAAGAAGGCACATAGTGGCCATATAGACCAGCTAGGTAGCAGAGCCCGGTATGTAAGAAGGCACATAGTGGCCATATAGACCAGCTAGGTAGCAGAGCCCGGTATGTCAGAAGGCACATAGTGACCATATAGACTAGCTAGGTAGCAGAGCTCGGTGTGTCAGAAGGCACATAGTGGCCATATAGACCAGCTAGGTAGCAGAGCTCGGTGTGTCAGAAGGCTCATAGTGGCCATATAGACCAGCTAGGTAGCAGAGCTCGGTGTGTCAGAAGGCACATAGTGGCCATATAGACCAGCAAGGTAGCAGAGCCTGGTATGTCAGAAGGCTCATAGTGGCCATATAGACCAGCTAGGTAGCAGAGCCCGGTACGTCAGAAGGCACATAGTGGCCATTTAGACCAGCAAGGTAGCAGAGCCCGGTGTGTCAGAAGGCACATAGTGGCCATATAGACCAGCTAGGTAGCAGAGCCCGGTACGTCAGAAGGCACATAGTGGCCATTTAGACCAGCAAGGTAGCAGAGCCCGGTGTGTCAGAAGGCTCATAGTGGCCATATAGACCAGCGAGGTAGCAGAGCCCGGTGTGTCAGAAGGCACATGGTGGCCATATAGACCAGCAAGGTAGCAGAGCCTGGTATGTCAGAAGGCACATAGTGACCATATAGACTAGCTAGGTAGCAGAGCTCGGTGTGTCAGAAGGCACATAGTGCCCATATAGACCAGCAAGGTAGCAGAGCCCGGTGTGTCAGAAGGCACATAGTGGTCATATAGACTAGCTAGGTAGCAGAGCTCGGTGTGTCAGAAGGCACATAGTGGCCATATAGACCAGCTAGGTAGCAGAGCTCAGTGTGTCAGAAGGCACATAGTGGCCATATAGACCAGCTAGGTAGCAGAGCTCGGTGTCAGAAGGCACATAGTGGCCATATAGACCAGCAAGGAAGCAGAGCTCGGTGTGTCAGAAGGCTCATAGTGGCCATATAGACCAGCGAGGTAGCAGAGCCTGGTATGTCAGAAGGCACATGGTGGCCATATAGACCAGCAAGGTAGCAGAGCCTGGTATGTCAGAAGGCACATAGTGAACATATAGACTAGCTAGGTAGCAGAGCTCGGTGTGTCAGAAGGCACATAGTGGCCATATAGACCAGCAAGGTAGCAGAGCCCGGTGTGTCAGAAGGCACATAGTGGTCATATAGACTAGCTAGGTAGCAGAGCTCGGTGTCAGAAGGCACATAGTGGCCATATAGACCAGCTAGGTAGCAGAGCTCAGTGTGTCAGAAGGCACATAGTGGCCATATAGACCAGCTAGGTAGCAGAGCTCGGTGTCAGAAGGCACATAGTGGCCATATAGACCAGCTAGGTAGCAGAGCTCAGTGTGTCAGAAGGCTCATAGTGGCCATATAGACCAGCAAGGTAGCAGAGCCCGGTGTGTCAGAAGGCACATAGTGGCCATATAGACCAGCTAGGTAGCAGAGCTCGGTGTCAGAAGGCACATAGTGGCCATATAGACCAGCTAGGTAGCAGAGCTCAGTGTGTCAGAAGGCACATAGTGGCCATATAGACTAGCTAGGCAGCAGAGCTCGGTGTCAGAAGGCACATAGTGGCCATATAGACCAGCTAGGTAGCAGAGCTCGGTGTCAGAAGGCACACAGTTGCAGTGCAGCAGAACCCGGGAGTAAGGCAGATTTCTTTATGTAACGTGGAACAGTTTGGCAGAAGTCTGGAGTAGAGGCGTGGATGCCAAGTACCTGAATGCTCAGGTGACATCTAGCGGCCTGAGCCGTCCTATAAGTCCAAGGAGCTTGAAGTTACTGAATGAACAGAAGAACAAGGAAGCCAACCTCCGCTGGAGGAAGATGAGGAGCTCAACGCTGGACCCAGGAGAAGCGAGCGGCATCACTAATCAGAATTATGAAGTCATTTACACACAAAATCTGTACAATATTAAGACCATACTGATCGAAAACAAAAATCTTCATGGTTCGTCGTCATACAGAAATGTCGAATCGGAGTCCTTTGGGACATTATGACACTCACGCATTTTGCTTGGCTCTGACTTTAACAGATCTGCATCTTACTGCTTATAACGTATGTGATGATAGATAAAGGTCCCTGCACTCAAGAAGTAGAAAAATGCTAAATTATACAGTCAGACTAGTGACAACCATGCAGATGAGGATCTGGGGCCGGTGGTGGTGGTGTGGGGGGCTTCCTTGATGTTGTGATTCTTTGGTTGACTTTGTAAAGAAAAAGGCCACCGACCTACAGACGCATAAAATAATGAAAGTCGTCCTTGTGGTTTATGAGGGCATCAGTAGATGCAGGTCAGAGTTCACATGTTTTGCAATCAGAATCTGTGTCAGAGGGCATTTTGGAGACTCAGACCCGTAGACGCACACAGAGAGCTCGCTTACATTTCCTCTTAGGTTATTTCTGACCCAAAGTTTTGGTAAATGGCCGAGAAGTTGATTTTGGGGAAACATCGCATGATTCCTAATGCTGACGGATTGATGAATGTTTGAATGTTTACGTATCTGTACAAGCAAATTGGTGGTGGTCTGGATCCTGAGACCCCCACCGATCGAACCTCACTCTGACCCTCCCGAGAGGTGTTCAGAAGAGTGGAGTGCAGCAGGCTGTGGGCTTCTATGCTCTCCATTTACTCTGCCCCGTGATCTGTGTGGGCTCTCTGGCAAAAGTTGTGTGGTCCCGTTTTCTTAGCTTATCATTTTTTAAAGGGAGTTTTGAGAAATCAGTGGGGAGACTCTTGACTCTGAGTCCATTGATCTGCTGGTAAAGGAGGAGAGACCTTGTTGCTTTGGAGGAGGTGCAGTCTTTGCTAATAGTCGTAACTTATCTCTTGTGATCCAAGCTCATTACTTTGCCAAGATGGGATAAATTATTAAATATACGTACTGGGGTACGCTGTATAAATCCAGCACCATTAAGGAGTAGAGATGAGCAGATAAATCCAAGAGACTCTGGTCCAGGTCAGTGGTACCTGACTGCTAGATGGAAGGCCTGCAAATCTTTAACCTTCCAGTATATCGGAATTATTAGCCAGGGCTGGAGTGACGCCATGTGTGCGTCACATCAAAAGGAGCCACGTATGTACTATGTCTATACAGCACAAGCAGATCTTAATATTTTGTAGAGTCACCCTAGATCAAATGCCATCCTCCTCTGCTCTGATTTGGTGTGTAGAGCCTCTACGCCTCTTGGGCGCATCTTGTGGGGGGGCCGCCTCTTGGGTGCGTCTTGTGGGAGGGCCGCCTCTTGGGTGCGTCTTGTGGGGAAGCCGCCTCTTGGGCGCATCTTGTGGGGGGGCCGCCTCTTGGGCGCATCTTGTGGGGGGGCCGCCTCTTGGGCGCATCTTGGGGGGCCGCCTCTTGGGTGCGTCTTGTGGGGGAGCCGCCTCTTGGGTGCGTCTTGTGGGGGAGCCGCCTCTTGGGTGCGTCTTGTGGGGGAGCCGCCTCTTGGGTGCGTCTTGTGGGGGAGCCGCCTCTTGGGTGCGTCTTGTGGGGGAGCCGCCTCTTGGGTGCGTCTTGTGGGGGAGCCGCCTCTTGGGTGCTTCTCGTGGAGAGGCCGCCTCCTGGGCGCGTCTCGTGAGGGGGCAGCCTCTTGGGCGCGTCTCGTGGGGGGCAGCCTCTTGGAAACGTCTCGTGAGGGCGGCCATCTCTTGGGCACGTCTGGTGAGGGGGACCGCCTTTCCATGTGCCAAATGAAAGACAACATTAGGACGTGTGCAGGGTCACTAGATCGTTTATTTTGTGGTACGGGGCAGTAATGTCCATCATGTTGGTGGTTGTCAGTATGAGTGTTTTTTATATCCTGTTTTTTGTGCCCCATCGAAGACAAAAGTAACATTTTGTAGACTTTTGGGGGAACTTTCCATGGAGTGAAAAATAGAGTAGATTTGATTTAGGAAACCAGTACCAGCTTTGTGCAGGAGATATTAAGAATGGAGGAGAAAACCCACAACGTACGTTGACCAAATCTGTGGAATTTGACATTGCAAACACACGCCGTAAAACCAATCCAAAGACAATAGGACTTTCTGAATGAACCTGGTTGATCCTTCATCGACCACAAGAAAAGCGAACGCTTCCCACAGCCGGTAATGATAAGCGTGACGTTCGTCAGCAGTGATTTGTTGTGAGTCTCGTCTTCCATGGTGCAGAGTTTTGCTCACTTGTCACCTCTTATAGACCACACAGTCACAAAAGTTCACATACACATTGTGCAACGCAACAGATGCCACCCTCTGCACATCGCCGCTGAGAAACAATCCCGTAGTCCTCGTGTCTCTTGGACTTTGGTCGTTGTCTTTGTCTAACAGATATTGTGAATCAGAGGCTGGTGCACAGCATAACCCGGACTGCCGGATCAGCTGGTGTAGTGGATGATTTCAGGAAGCCTTCAGAGGTTACTGCCGGTCATCTGTGTATCGGGAGGAATAGCACAGAGATGGCGGAGCTAATGGCGATCTGCAGTCATCACCAGAGGACAGTGACTTGCTCCAAGCCTTCATGTGGCCTGTAACGACGGCTTACTACAGCCATGTGAATCAATAAGGTATATGGAGGGTAGCCTTGCTTTTACCTTTTTATTATAGTTTGCACTCAGATTTATAATTCACACTTTGCATTTTTACGGAATTAGGAAAGTGAGTGAGAGTTCTGAAATCTCCTGCACACGCTGCTTATTATGTGCATTTTATACCTGTGGAATTTTCTCATCTAATGTAAGTTTATGGGGAAAACCAGAAATCTCGGCGCACCCGCATGAGAAATTGGCATGTTGCGGATTTGAACCACGCACCACTGGTCCGTCTGCACAGCGTGTGCTGGAGATTTCTATAAATCCCATCCACTTTATTGGAACTGTAAGAAGCTGCCTTTTTTTTGCACAAAGAAAATATTCAATGTCAAAAACTCATTGTGGAAATGTAACTAGTCCAGAGCTGCAATCACAACTCTGCTGGTTGTGTATCTGAAGTCTTTGATTATTCCTTACTGACCCAATGGCTTCAGGAACTGTACAGTAATCTGTTCTAGGAAAATAAAATATATATATATATATATATATATATACACACACTATATGGTAGCCCGATACTAACGCATCGGGTATTCTAGAATATTTATGTAGTTTATTTATGAAGATTTTAGAATTAATACATTGAATACACAGGATTTGGCACAGCCCGCGTAGTATATAGCAATGTGGGCATCATATCCCTGTTTAAAAAAGAAAAAAAAAAATTTTTTAAATAAATAGTGATATACTCACCCTCCGTTGGCCCCCGGATCCAGGAAGCGGTTACCGACGCTCCTCGCGCGCTCCGTCCCCAGGGTACATTGCCGCCTCGCGAGATGATGACGTAGCAGTCTCGCGAGACCGAAACGTCATCATCTCGCGAGACCATAATGCATGGAGCGGTCACCGGGGCGTCGCAAGGAGTGGGAAAGGCAGGTTCCTGATCCGGGGGCCGACGGACGGGGAGTATATAACGATTTTTTATTTTTTATTATTTTTATTATTTTTAACATTAGATATTTTTACTATTGATGCTGCATGGGCCGCATGAATAGTAAAAAGATGGTCACACAGGGTTAATGGCAGTGTTAATGGAGTGTGTTACACCGCGGCATAGCGCGGTCCGTTAGTGCTGCCATTAACCCTGTGTGAGGGCTGACTGGAGGGGAGTACGGAGCGGGCACTGACTGCGGGGAGGAAGGAGCAGCCATTTTGCCGCTGGACTGTGCCTGTCGCTGATTGGTCGTGGCAAAACGCCCACGACCAATCAGTGACTTGGATTTCCATGACAGACAGAGGCCACGACCAATGAATATCTGTCACAGACAGAAAGACAGAAGGACAGACAGAAAGACGGAAGTGACCCTTAGACAATTATATAGTAGATATATATATATTTTTTTTTTTTGGTGATGAGGATGCTTGAGTTGCCATTCATTATTTTTTTTTTTTGTGATACTCGTCTATATTATTTATATTATGATTGATTATATAAATATTATTTATATTATTTATGATTATTATTTATTATATATCTATAATATAACGCTGGGAGCGTCACTCTGTCCGAAGCCTTTATAGACTGCGCAAGCGCCGGCGCAGTCTGGGCCTCACAGAGTGACGCTCCCAGGAGATCGCGGTATGCGTAAACACTGAACGCACACCGCGATCTCCACCGGAGAGTCAGGGACCGCCAGGAGGGTAAGTATATTCACCTGTCCCCCGTTCCAGCGCTGCATGCGGCTCTGTCTCCCGGGTCCTCTGCTGTGACGTTCCCAGTTCAGAAGGCGCGATGACGTGCTTAATGCGCGCCGGCGCCGCCCTCTGACTGAACAGTCACAGCCAGAGGAGCCGGAAGATGGCGGCACGCAGCGCTGGAACGGGACAGACAGGTGAGTATAGCAAGTGCTGGGGGCCTGAGCTAGCGGTGACTCCGGCACCTGACCCCCACAGCGCGCCGGTGTCCCCGCCTGCTCAGGCCCCCAGCACTCGGCGCCGAACGCAGCGGTTTAAAACCCGCAGCATGTCACTTCTTTGTGCAGAATCGCTGCGATTCTGCACCCATAGGAATACATTGGGGCTGTGCCCACGTTGCGGAAAGTAAGCGGATAATGTGCGGTTCCTAACCGGGGTGGAGGAGAGGAGACTCTCCTCCAGGCCCTGGGAACCATATTTGGGGTGAAAAAAAAAGAATAAAAATAAAAAATCATGTTATACTCACCCTCTGAAGTCTCAGCGCTGCACGCGGCCGTCCGGTCAGAGTTGCTGTGCGACCAGAACCTGCGGTGACGTCGCGGTCACATGACCGTGACGTCACGAAGGGTCCTTCTCGCACAGCAACTCTGACCGGACCGCCGGGTGCAGCGCCGAGGAGATCGGGACGTCAGAGGGTGAGTATAACCAATTTTTATTATTTTTAACATTACTATTGATGCTGCATATTGCTGCATATGCAGCATCAATAGTATAGGCGGAAACCCGCAGCGGAAACCGCGGAACAAACCGCGATAAATCTGCAGGGAGAACCGCAGTTGTTTTGCCCTGCAGATTTATCAAATCCGCTGCGGGAGAACCCGCAGGGACAGGACGCTATGTGTGAACATATGCAGTTTTCTCTGCAGAGTCTGTTTGTTTTCTAGGAAGTTTTTTTAGGGTTAAAATGGCTGAAAATGCCCTAACCCTACCCCTAACCCTAACCCTAACCCTAGTTCTAACTGTAGTGGGGGGAAAAAAAAATTCTTTATTTTATTATTGTTACTACCTATGGGGGTGATAAAGGGGGGGGGGGCATTTACCTTTTTTTTTATTTTGATCACTGTGAGGTTGTCACAGTGATCAAAATGTGCCTGGAACGAATCTGCCGGCCGGCAGATTCGACGGGCGCACTGCGCATGCGCCCGCCATTTTGGAAGATGGCGGCGCCCAGGGAGAAGACGGCCGGACGGAGACCGGGAGGCCCGGTAAGTATAAGGGGGGGAGATTAGGGCACGGGGGGGGGGGGGGGGGCGTCGGAGCACGGGGGGGTGGCATCGGAGCACAGGGGGGTGGCATCGGAGCATGGGGGGTGGGATTGGTGCACGGGGGGACAGCCACACTCCGCCCACGCACTTCCTGCTGCAGCGGTTCTGCACCACAAACCGCAGAAAACCCGCAGATATTTTTTTCGTCTGCGGGTTTTGCTGCGGGTTTGACCTCACAACGGAGGTCAATGGGTGCAGAACCGCAAAAAGAAGTGACATGGTACTTCTTTTTTACCGCAGCTATTCAGCGCGGCTTTTTTCGGGATTTTCCGCAATGTGGGCACAGCAGTTCCTGTTTTCCATAGGGTACATTGTAATGTACCCTGCATGGAAAACAGCTGCGGACCCGCAGCGGGAAAATCGCGCCGGTTCCGCATTAAAAAAAGGATTGTGTGAACATGGCCATATACTTCTCCATAGAACTTCATGGGCACCAACTGTCATCTATTTCATTAATGGGAAAGTCTGTATTCACATATTCTCCCTATAAAATGAGACTTTTCAGAGTGAAAATGACCTCCTCCGGCTACTTTCTATACGAGAAGTGCACGGTTGATATTTCCATTCTGCAGATCTGGAAATGGCTTCAATAAACGGTGTCCTAAATGCAATCGCATTGTTCCTATGCTTCTGTGGCTGTGGGCCTCACGGAGGTTGGCCGCACTTAATGGGGGGGGAATCCTCGGGGGAGTCAGTCTCCTTGTTATATGGTTGACAGATTTGGGAAAGAAGGGCATTATTTTTTTGGCGATGAAGTTTGTTTGAAAAGGAAAAATGACTGCAATCGGGTTGTAAGCATCAGGTTCCATCCCCCAAAAATTTGGTCAGCAGTCACCCGTCAAAGCCCACTTTATAGAGGAGGATGGTGGTAGTAGTTTCTTATGACTGTGCGAGAATGAGAAATCTGTTCTGCAAAATCCTCCCGTCTTCGGGCACTTTCCTACATTAGATAACACTGCAGATGTTTTAGGTTTGGGCGTATTTTTGTTTTTCCTCAACCCCCTCTGATAAGCGAGTGCGTCCATATAACGAGATGTGGCCGTTTCCCAATGGGGGATTTTTTTTCTTTTTTTCAATTCAGATTAATTCGCTGTTTAATTGGATTTTTTCTTGGTGAGGCCAAGGACACATTAGGCCAGAACTCGTAGTTCCAAGGCCGCCTTTATACATCTTTAATTATTGTCTTTATTTATTTTTCGATAAGAAGTCTTTTGTAAAATTTGGGGTGTTTGCTGTTTTGCATCATGTGCCAGGCGCCGTCATCTTCCCTTTTTAGATTTGAGGAACTTGGTTGGGAAACACTCCATTTATTTTCGGATGCCAGACAAGACCCTTGTAGCTCGTGTACTAACTTTTTTTTTTTTTTTTTGTAGGTGTTTTAAATACTTTTATATACTTTTTTGTTTGTAGATTCGAGAGCTGAAGACAAGAGCAAGTATCTGACGGCTCTGGCGGAATAAGACTTCTACCGCCATATAACGCTCCCCCGCTGAACATTGGTGGTATGTACATGGACATTTTTTTTTATAACTTATTGCATTTAGTGGATTTTGACTCAAAGGAGACGCTTAAGCTTAGAAATGTATGATGAAAGTAGAGAGCGCCATTATTTCCTCCTGGACGTTCCTCCCCTACGGGAGGTGGAGCCGCATATTCATGACTGTAATTGACGGCACCACGTGACCGCTCATACAGGAGGTGCGGCGCGGAGAGGACGCTGCGAGGGAGCCGGGTGAGTATTTTATTAACAGCGGGCGGGCGCACAGGGAGTGGGAGGGGGGTGGGGACAGGGATCTTTATTTTAAACACGAAAAAAAAAAAAGATTTTTCATATCTTCTCTACAGCAAACGCTGCTGGAGAGAAGATATGAATGGCGGCTTCAGCACCATGTGGGGGGAGACAGCGCTTACTGTAGCGCTGTCTCCTGCATAGCACACGGACTGCACACGGACAGCGTCCATGTGCAGTACGTGTTTTACACGGACCCATTGACTTTAATGGGTCCGTGTAATCCGTGCGCTCCCACGAACACTGACATGTCTCCGTGTTTTGCACACGGACACATGGTCCGTGAAAACACGCTGACATGTGCAGAGACACATTGATTTCAGTGTGTCTACGTGAGTGTGTGTGTGTGTGTGTATATATATATATATATATATATGTGTGTGTGTATGTATGTATGGTTTATAAAATATTGCAGCTCTTGAAAGACTGGGGGAGTGGAATGTGAGTGAGTAATGTTTTTCTGGTGGCTTGTGTTTTCCATAGTGTTTGGCCTGGAAGATGCCTGGAGACCCCTGACCAAATATGTCAGCCACGGCTGTCAATGGCTCTGATGTTTCACTCGGTAAGTGACCTGGTTGACCTCCAGTGGGTTAAAGGGGCTTTAACTCGAATATTTAGGTTTGGTAGGGACTTACTGTATTTATGGGCAATGGTATATTCTGCTATAACTGCGGAGCCAAAACCTGGTCTGAAGGTAAAGGAGACATTTTAATGGTTTTTCCTCTGAACAGATGGAGAGTCCTTTCACCCCGCCGATACGTTGCTGTTTGATTCTGCAAGCTCCATTAAGGTGCACATAAAAGAGGAAAGGCCAGAACCTCAAGAAGGTTCCTCGGCACCCAACGAAAATGAAATCCCGGGCACAGATGGAGAAGGCTCCTCGCACAGCGCTGGTAAGTGTCCCAGAAGATGAGGTCAAGTTTAAAGGGAACCTGTCACCCCGTTTTTTGAGATTGAGCTATAAATACTGTTAAATAGGGCCTGCGCTGTGCGTTACTATAGTGTATGTAGTGTACCCCGATTCCCCATGTATGCTGAGAAATACATTACCAAAGTCGCCGTTTTCGCCTGTCAATCAGGCTGGTCTGGTCAGGTGGGCGTGTTCACAGCGCTCTTTTCTTCCCCAGCTTTCCGTTGGTGGCGTAGTGGTGTGCGCATGTCCAGAGTTCCGACTTCCCTGCGCCCACGTGAAGACACAGCGCGCGATCTGCGCTGTAATCCCTTGCATCGGTGGGGGCGGCCATCTTCCTGGGGCCGCGCGTGCGCAGATGGAGTGCTCTGCTGCACGGGGCTTCAGGAAAATGGCCGCGGGCAGCCGCGCGTGCGCATTAGAGATCGCGGCGGCCATTTTCCCAAAGCCGAGATGCAAACTGAAGCCCCGTGCAGCAGAGTACTCCATCTGCGCACGCGCGGCCACAGGAAGATGGCCGCCCCCACCGATGCAAGGGATTACAGCGCAGATCGCGCGCTGTGTCTTCACGTGGGCGCAGGGAAGTCGGAACTCTGGACATGCGCACACCACTACGCCACCAACGGAAAGCTGGGGAAGAAAAGAGCGCTGTGAACACGCCCACCTGACCAGACCAGCCTGATTGACAGGCGAAAACGGCGACTTTGGTAATGTATTTCTCAGCATACATGGGGAATCAGGGTACACTACATACACTATAGTAACACACAGCGCAGGCCCTATTTAACAGTATTTATAGCTCAATCTCAAAAAACGGGGTGACAGGTTCCCTTTAAGGCATAAAGTTGCTGCGGAAGGCAGTGAAGCATTATATGATGGAGCTTTTTATGTGTTGGGGGTCCGATTTACTATTTTTATTTTTTTTGTTAAGCATAGGCCCTCACCTCTGGGTGTGTGGCTAACATTTGGGTGTGTTGAATGAGACAGAAAAGGTACTCTGAACATCCTCCGGGCCCAGCGCTGGCCACTCTGGTGGTAGGCACCAATGACTGCACAGTCTGGATGTCATAGGACCGCCGCAGTGGTCAGGTGACTGCGACAGCATGTCATGGATGTTTCTCTCCAAGTCTTTGCAGGACAACATTCAATAAAATGATGATCTGCCTCAATACTAGTAATGGACCCCATAGACCACACATGTCAAACTCTGGCCTGTGAGCAAAATCTGGCCCTCAGGGTGATTATATTTGACCTGTGACACTGGGGAGTATGTTGGGTCAGTATACTGTAAGGAGGACTATGTGGTGGCCCATTATACTGTAAGGAGGACTATGGTGGGCCGTTATACTGTATGGAGGACCATTATACTGTATGGAGGACTATGTGGTGGCCCATTATACTGTAAGGAGGACTGTGGTGGACCATTATACCGTATGGAGCACTGTGTGGTGGACCATTATACTGTATGGAGGACTATGTGGTGGGCCATTATACTGTATGGAGGACCATTATACTGTAAGGAGGACTGTGGTGGACCATTATACCGTATGGAGCACTGTGTGGTGGACCATTATACTGTATGGAGGGCTATGTGGTGGCCCTTTATACTGTAAGGAGGACTGGTGGACCATTATACCGTATGGAGCACTGTGTGGTGGACCATTATACTGTATGGAGGACCATTACACCGTATGGAGCACTGTGTGGTGAGCCATTATACTGTATGGAGGACCATTATACTGTAAGGAGGACTATGTGGTGGCCCATTATACTGTAAGGAGGACTATGGTGGGCCGTTATACTGTATGGAGGACCATTATACAGTATGGAGGGCTATGTGGTGGACCATTATACCGTATGGAGCACTGTGTGGTGGACCATTATACTGTATGGAGGACCATTATACTGTAAGGAGGGCTGTGGGGATGACAGTTGCGGCATCATACTGTGTTGGGGGTCACCATACTTTGCTGAGGGGTACAGTAGGGTCATCACACCATTCGTGTGGAGGAATTCACTGTGGGGGTATCATACTGTGTTTGGGGGGCACACTTGTTGGCATCATACTTTACCTGTATTAATTCAAGGTTTTTTATATCCTTTGTTATTACATATTTATATTAGGCTCTTGGGCCACATGCACTCTACTGCTCTTCCATAACATATACTGTTCCCTGACACAGACCGTCTGTTGAGCCTGTGTTCAGCCTCGGAGGAGAGCAAGTAGTGATCGGTGGAGTCTCAGCACCTGGATCCCCTCCGAATAAAACTTCTGAAAGTTTTCTAAGAGTGCACTTCCACTACCTCTATATCACTGTTTGGTAATATTCTGCATGGATGACCAGTGATTTTTAGCCCTTGCAGTAATTTAGTGACACACTGTTGTGCAGAAATAACTAAAGAGGACGCCATCAACACTATTACAGTAAAACATTGCAAATATTATTAGACTTTTGAGTTACTTTCTCTCTGATATTTCCATTAAAATTATTAGTAGTTCAAACAGGAGCAAATGCTTTATGTCTTGTTGGTGAATGGCCAAACACAGTTGTCCATCTCTTAATGGCTGACCTCTCCCGTTACGGTAGGAAGAGCAGCTCTGAAGCACTTAGTGCTGATTAGAGAATGAAAATGCTGCTCAGGCTAGGATGGCCATGCACATTCGATGGAAATAAGTTGATGGCTAGACGAATGATTGGCTGGAGAACGATCATGTTGCTGTTGCAGCCATACGTATGTTAGTCCATATTTGTCTCCCTAGTCTTTCAGACTGTGGCCTTATGAGCACATTTTTAAAGATGAGACCTTTCTTGGACCATCATTGGATGATGGATGTGGATGGATTGGGGTGGGTGGATGGATGAGGGTTGGATGGGAGTGGGTGGATGGATGGGGGTGAGCGGATGGGAGTGGGTGGATGGATGTGGGGTGGATGGATGGTTGGATGGGAGTGGGTGGATGGATGAGGGATAGATGGTTGGATGGGAGTGGGTGGATGGATGTGGGGTGGATGGATGGTTGGATGGGAGTGGGTGGATGGATGAGGGATAGATGGTTGGATGGGAGTGGGTGAATGGATGGGGGGTGAGATGATGGGAGTGGGTGGATGGATAGGGTAGGTGAGCAGATGGATGGGTGGGTGAGCGGATGGATGGATGGGGGGATGGATAGGGATAGATGGGGGGGGTGGATGGATGGCTGGGAGGATAGATGGGGGTGGGTGGATGGATGGGGGTGAGCGGGTGGATGGATGATAGATGGATGGTTTGATTGGAGTGGATGGATGGGGTAGGTGAGCGGATGAATGGAGTGGGTGGGTGGGTGGATGGATGGGGGTGAGTGGATGGATGGGGGTGAGCGGATGGATGGATATGGGGTGGATGGATGAGGGATGGGTGGATGGATGGGGTAGGTGAGCGGATGGATTGGGTGGGTGAGCGGATGGATGGAGTGGGTGGGTGGATGGATGGGGGTGAGTGGATGGATGGGGGTGAGCGGGTGGATGGATGGATATGGGGTGGATGGATGAGGGATGGGTGGATGGATAGGGTAGGTGAGCAGATGGATGGATGGGAGGATGGATAGGGATAGATGGGGGGGTGGATGGATGGGAGTGGGTGAGTGTATGGATGGCTGGGAGGATAGATGGGGGTGGGTGGATAGATGGGGGTGAGCGGGTGGATGGATGATAGATGGATGGTTTGATTGGAGTGGGTGGATGGATGGGGTAGGTGAGCGGATGGATGGAGTGGGTGGGTGGATGGATGGGGGTGAGTGGATGGATGGGGGTGAGCGGATGGATGGGTGGATGGATGGGGTAGGTGAGCGGATGGATTGGGTGGGTGAGCGGATGGATGGGGTGGGTGAGCGGATGGATGGGGTGGGTGAGCGGATGGATGGGGTAGGTGAGCGGATGGATGTGGGTGAGCGGATGGATGTGGGTGAGCGGATGGATGGGGTAGGTGAGCGGATGGATGTGGGTGAGCGGATGGATGGGGTAGGTGAGCGGATGGATGGCTGTGGGTGAGCGGATGGATGGGAGGATGGATAGAGATAGGGGTGAGTGGATGGATGTGGGGTGGATGGATGTGAGTGGGTGAGTGGATGGATGGCTGGGGGATGGATGTGGGGTGGATGGATGGGAGTGAGTGGATGGATGGCTGGGGGATGGGTGTGGGGTGGATGGATGGGAGTGAGTGGATGGATGGCTGGGGGATGGGTGTGGGGTGGATGGATGGGAGTGGGTGAGTGGATGGATGGCTGGGGGATGGATGGGGTGGGTGAGTGAGGGGGTGGATGTGAGATGAATGCGATGGATGGTATGGGGGTAGATGGATGTAGGTGGGATGGATGGATGGATGGTATGGGGGATGCGATGGCTAATGGATGGTTGGATGATTCGCTCTGGTAAAACGATTGTTCAGAGTTACATTTTACCGTGTGGATGTTCTCTATGGTTGAGGTCGTCCTGTCTTTTTTTTTTTATTTTAATGTTCTGAAGATGAAAGTGGTGCCAGAAATAACCTGTTCTAGCTCATAATATAAAGTATTTTTCATTCTTCCACAGAGGAGCCCGAGCGTAAAAGAAAGAAGGGTCCTGCGCCCAAGATGCTGGGCAATGAGGTGTGCAGCGTGTGCGGAGACAAGGCCTCCGGCTTCCATTACAACGTGCTGAGCTGCGAGGGCTGTAAGGGCTTCTTCAGGCGCAGCGTCATCAAGAATGCCAAGTACACCTGCAAGAACCACGGCAAATGCCAGATGGACATGTACATGCGTCGCAAGTGCCAGGAATGCCGGCTACGGAAATGCAAAGAGGCCGGCATGCGGGAGCAGTGTAAGTGGCGGCTGCCCTGGTGGCCCGGAGCGTCACTGTGTTATATCTGGCGGGAGCGCTATGTCCGTGCTAGTATTTAGCCTCTGGATATGTTGTCATTTTTATGCTCGGTTTTTCCATACTTTGCCATTATTTCCATTAATTTCATTGAATTTGTTAGGTGTTCTTTCAGAAGAGCAAATCCGAAGCAAAAAGATCAGGAAACAGCAGCAAGAGGAAGACGTGGTGCGGTCCTCTGCGGTATTCATTCCGCCCAGTCCTTGCGTGCTCGCGCAGGAGGTCCTACAGCTGACGCCCCAGCAAGAAGAAATGATCCAGCAGCTCGTGTCGGCACAGCAGCAGTGCAACAAGCGCTCCTTTAGTGACCAGCCCAAAGTAACGGTAGGTGCCCCGCCGAGCAGCCCGCTGGGTTTTTCGTCTGTAAATTACGGAAGGATTGGGCGCCATTAGTTACTGCCGAATGTAGCATAGATGTCAGGGTGGTCAGAAGAGAACAGTCAGTCGGACGAGGGCTGAAATGTATGGACACCCTAAGTTTACACACACACACACACACACACACACACACACACACGTCATGGCCGAAAGTGTTGGCACCCTTGAAATTGTTTCAGAAAATGAAGTATTTCTTCCAGAAAATTATGGCAATTACAGATGTCTTGTTATACGCATGTTTATTTCGTTTGTGTGTATTGGAATAACACAAAAAGAACAGAGGAAAAAATGGAAATTGGACAAAATTTCACGCAAAACCCCAAAAATAGACTGGACAAAATTGTTGGCACCCTCAGGTTAATATTTGGTCCCTTTGGAAGCTTCTTACACCTCTCAGCTGGAATTTTTGACTATTCTTCTTTTGCAAACTGCTCCAGGTCTCTCATGTGTGAAGGCGCCTTCTCCCAACAGAAATTTTAAGATCTTTCCACAGGTGATCAATGGGATTTAGATCCAGACTCATTGCTGCGACTTCAGAACTCTCCAGTGCTTTGTATTCATCCATTTCCGAGTGCATCTAGAAGTCTGTTTGGGGTCATTGTCCTACTGGAAGAACCATGACTAAGGACACACCCAGCTTTCTGACACTGGCCACTACATTTCATCCCAACATCATTTGGTAATATTCAGATTTCATGATGCCTTGCACAGTCAAGGCACCCAATGCCAGAGGCAGCAAAACAACTCCAAAACCTCTTTGAACCTCCACCATATTTGACTGTAGGTACTGTGTTCTTTTCTTTGTAGGCTTCATTCTGTTTTCCTTAACAGTTGAATGATGTGCTTTACCAAAAAGCTCTATCTTGGTCTCCTCTGTCCACAAGACGCTTTCCCAGAAGGATTTTGGCTTATTCACGTACATATTGGCAAACTGCAGTCTAAGTTTTGTGTGTCTCTGTGTCAGCACTGGGGTCCTCCTCGATCTCCTGCCATAGAATTTCATTTCAGTCACATGTGGATAGATAGATTGCACTGACACTGATTCACCCTGAGCCTGCAGGACAACTTTGAATTTCTTTGGACCTTGATTGGAGCTGCTTATCTACCCTCCTGACCATCCTGCATTGCAACCTTTCATGAATTTTTCTCTGCCGTCCACATCCAGAAACATTCGCTACAGTGCCATGGGTTGTAAACTTCTTGATTCTGTTGCACACTGTGCACTAAGAAACATCAAGATCTCTGGAGATGGACTTGTATCCTTGCGATTATTGATGTTGTTCAACAATTTTGGTTCTCAAGTCCTCAGACAGTTCTCTTCTCCTCTTTCTGTTCTCTGTGCTTAGTGTGACACACCTGCACAATGCAAAGATTAAGTCAACTTCTCGCCTTGTTATCTGGTTTCACGTGTGATTTTCATATTGCCCACACCTGTTACTTGCCATAGGTGCATTTGAACAAGTAATAATTTTTTCGTGAGAAATGCTTCATTTTCTGAAACTATTTCAAGGGTGCCCACGCTTTAGGCCATATATCTATATATCTCGCTACAGGTATCTACAGTATACTGATAAAATGGTGGGGAAACTTTGCTGCCGTGGATGTCGCCTTGTTGTCATCTTGGTCACATCACTTTCATGTCCTCTTTCCTCGCTGCTGACTCTGCACTTTCTTTTCCTCTCTCTCATATTTAGCTTACGTGCCATGTTGTTTCTCAGAGCTTTATCCTTATATTCTCTCCTTTTTTTTCTTTTTTTTTTTTTGTTCTTCCTTTTCAGCCGTGGCCTCTCGCAAACGACCCCAACAGCAGGGAAGCCCGCCAGCAACGCTTCGCACACTTCACAGAGCTTGCCATCATCTCCGTGCAGGAGATTGTGGATTTTGCCAAACAGGTCCCAGGTTTTTTGGAGCTGTCTCGAGAGGATCAGATCGCGCTTCTTAAAGCATCCACCATCGAGGTAAGTACTCGCCGTCGGGCTGACTACCGAATACCGGGAAAACTCATTGAGACGACCACCCGTCATTGATGTTGCCCAGCATGAAAATTACATGGTGGCACTGACATCCGTCACCGAACATTTGTAACCTACAGTCCCCATCTATTGGGCCAATACTCCATTACTCTATACCATTGTTATCCTAGTGGACCCCCTTAGATCCCACCCCTGGAGCGTAAAAACGTAACGATATGTGCAAATAGAAAAATGCAATATTCCAAATTATCAAATGGTAGGACAAGAGCAAGGTTGTGCTGGGACTTGTAGTTTCTTAGTAGCTGGGGAGACACGCTGCAGACCCCTGCTTTCAGCATCCTACTTTGATTCCTCCACAGATCATGTTGTTGGAGACGGCGAGGCGTTACAATCACGAAACTGAATGTATAACCTTCCTGAAAGACTTTACGTACAGCAAAGACGACTTCCACCGAGCAGGTGAGTTCTTTACTGCGCGCCTGCCATTACGGAGCTCCTTTCAAACTTTGCCTGTGGCCGGGCTTCAAAGGAGACCGTGATTTCTGCTATGCCGTGGCATCACTGCCTCCAGTCCCCTAAGGGGACTAACAAGTAAAGTAAAAAGGAAAAATAAAAAAAAAAATTAAAATATGTCCCCATTTAACAATAAATATATATATATACTAGATGGCAGCCCGATTCTAAAGAATCGGGAGTCTAGAATCCATATATACTTTATTTATTCAAATGTAAGAATAATACAATTAATAAATAATAGTAAGAAAGAACAAAAATAATAGGCAGTATATGGAGAAAACACCAAACAAAAGTTCAAAATTGGTGTGAAAATGTCACTGAACCACTTCACAACTAAATATATATAGTTTTGGTAAATGGTGTTATCATTTTTTTGACGAAATTCGGCAGGAGCTTGAAGAGCAACGTCACTGGGCCCGCCTCCACGCAGTAGAAACTTGCTGTGAGGTAAAAATTCAAAAATCACACCAAAATGGCGGGCGGAGTGTGTCACAGTACGGCACGTTTCTGATTGGTCGCTCGCAGCAGGCGGCAACCAATCAGACACTGGACACTGTTGACGTCACTTATCTCCGGACATTAGCTCCGGAGAAAGCCACGGAAGTTGGCACAAATTGCAGGAAGTAGAATTATATATTAGATTCTCTCGCTCTCGCTCTCGCTCTCGCGCTCTCTCTCGCTCTCTCGCTCTCTCTCGCTCTCTCTCTTTTTTTTTTTTTTTTTTACAAACTCCTGATTTATTTTCTTTACCACTAAAATATATTAAAAATAAAACTGGACATGTTTGGTATCGCCGCAATTGTACGGATGAGCAGAATCCTATCCCAAGATCATATTTACCACAAAATGTACACCATAAAAACCATTCCCAAGAAACAATGTTAGAATTGTGGTTTTTTTCACCACTTCTCCCCATTTGGAATTTTTTGTCCCCGTTTTCCAGTACATTATGTGGTTATATGAATTGTGTCATTCAGAAGTACAACTGGTATTGACATATATGCTGCTACCAGTCATTGACGGTGGCATTTAAACTGCGTGATCCTGCCCGGGCGTCCATTGCAGTATGTAGAACACATGGCCAAATAGTCACAGGTTACCATTTCACCGCATTTGGATTCCCTCCCCCATTTCTTAGTACTTTATATGGTAAAATGAATGGTGTCAATCAGAATTACAACTCCTTCTGCAAAAGAAAAACCAAGTCCTCATACGACTTTTTGAAGGAGAGGAAAAAAAAAACCTCAAACAAAAATTGGCTGTGTCCTTTAAAGGGGTTAAATGAAACATCCCTGTTTCTGATTTGTGGCCCCAAGGAACGTTGCACCATCATGGATGTTATGAAGGTGCATTGCCACTAAGCCGAGCCATAGCGAGCCCCATGACTGTGCGCCCCATGACTGTGCGCCCCATGGCTGTACCCCATGACTGTGCGCCCCATGGCTGTACCACATGACTGTGCGCCCCATGGCTGTGCGCCCCATGGCTGTGCCCCCAATGACTGTGCGCCCCATGGCTGCGCCCCATGGCTGTACCCCATGACTGTGCGCCCCATGGCTGTGCCCCCCATGGCTGTGCGCCCCATGGCTGTGCGCCCCATGGCTGTACCCCATGACTGTACCCCATGACTTCTTGCTCTCTTGTGTCCCCAGGGTTACAGGTGGAGTTTATAAACCCTATATTTGAGTTCTCTCGCGGCATGAGGCAGATGCAGCTGGACGATGCCGAGTACGCCCTCCTCATAGCGATAAATATCTTTTCCGCCGACCGACCAAATGTGCAGAACCACCAGCTCGTGGAGACCCTACAGTTACCGTACGTGGAAGCGTTGCATTCCTATACTCGTATCAAGCGACCTCAGGTGGGTACGGAGCATCGGGGACCCCCACATACCGGAGAATATGCTAGACCACCGCAAACTTGTAACGGTCACTGCAGGACTCGCGCCAAGCTGTAGAGGAAGGCGGCAGGAAGCCAGTCTCTTTACAAGGGTTTCCCAGTATCAGAAAAACACTGTTCCCCGACTGCAGTTATTTATTTTTTATTTTTTATTCAATTATCTGTGCTTTTCTCCCCCTCCACAGGTCCGTCACCGGCATCTGTTGTTGTCTGCAGTGATTGGCTGCGGTGCTGTCGACAGGATGTCAGTGCCACACACCTGTATATTCCGAACGGTCTGCCATTCTTCCATCTAGCAACTATACCCTTTTTTTATGGATGCATACTTTTATTTAATTATATTAATACTAAATTTAAGGATATAGGTATTGCTATGGTCAGTTTGCTTTTCTATTGACACCTGTAGCAGTGGCAGAGATTCAGCGCTGGACCCTGGGAGGGTTGAATGAAGAACTAAAAAAAAAAAACTGCAGTCAGGGGATAGAAGTGTTTTTTGAAACTGGAAAACTTCTTTTTTAAAGGTTTTTTTTCAATATTTAGGAAGTGTTATACCCCTCAGTGCCTACAGGTGGCAGTAGTGTTCTATGAAATATTTATTTTTTTGCATGAGCTCCAAAACAGGTGACTGTATTGAGGGGTAGGGCGCAGACACATATTATATGTGGATTCTTGCCTATATCCGGCAAGTATTACTGCACCTAGAAATAATTTGCATGCATGAACAGTGGGCCACGTAGTGCAGGCAATACAGTACAGTGCGATTATTTTCCAAAAGCGACAAACTTTTTTTTGTTCTGAATTATTTTTTTTTAGTTTTTAGACTTGTATAATTCGAATTCTAAGCAGCATGTCTATAAATACGTGCGGCATCTTGGCTTTTCTATTTTTGCATGTATAAGTCCCGAAGTTCCATCAATGTATGGCAATAATGGATTATTTCAAGGTTTCAGAAAAGAGAACCAAAAGTAGCAGTAATAGCATAACGCATTAAAAAAAAGGCCGAGCTTCATAGACCGAAATTTACACTATATATACTGCAATACTATGGTATAACAGCATATGGTATAAGTGATCGGATGAGCGCAGTCCACTGAGGGAACAATCGGGTAAATCCTAAGTGAACTGTAAAAGTAAAAAATATGTAAAAATAAATAAATAATAAAATAAGGGAACTATAAAAGTAAAAAAATAAAGGAACTGCCCAAGAACTATAACAGTAAAAATAGAAAAGGAACTATAAAAGTAAAAAATAGTTAAAACATTTTTTTTATAAAATACAATTTTTTAAAATATAAAAATTCTAATAATCAACTTATCCCCCCCTTTTTTTTATAAAGTCTAATCTTGTAAAATATAAATATCAACCTGCACAATACATTCCAAAAAGAGGGAATAAATATATATATATATATATATATATATATATATATATATAATGTATATGTATGTATATATGTACAGTACAGACCAAAAGTTTGGACACACCTCATTTAAAGATTTTTCTGTATTTTCATGACTATGAAAATTGTATATTCACACTGAAGGCATCAAAACTATGAACTAAGGCTGGTTTCACATTTGCGTTTTTTTTGGTGCGTTTTTGCGGTATAAAACGCAAAAAAACGCATGCGTCCCCATTGACTCCAATGTGTTTTTGACCCAAAAAAAAACGCATGCGTTTTTTTTGGTCCAAAAAACGCCTCTCAAAAATACTACAAGTTGCATTTCTGAAAATGAATGCATGCAGAAAAAAAACGCATGCGTTTCAAAACGCGACCAAATGCGTACAAACAAAAATGCATGCGTTTTCAATGTTAAATATAGGGAAAAAAAACGCATGCGTTTTTTTGAAAAAAAACGCTGCAGACAAAAACGCAAGTGTGAAACCACCCTTACACATGTGGAATTATATACTTAACAAAAAAGTGTGAAACAACTGAAATTATGTCTTATATTCTAGGTTCTTCAAAGTAGCTACCTTTTGCTTTGATGACTGCTTTGCACACTCTTGGCATTCTCTTGATGAGCTTGAAGAGGTAGTCAAACTAAGAAACCATAAAAAATGACATAAGGTCTTATGTAAAGTATGAGAACCAACAAATTACAAAAAGACGTAAAACAATAACTTTTTATAATGATGATTAAAATCTCATAGGAAAAACCACACACACAAAAATGGCAGGTTACCTTATAGTGCGGTCAAGCACTTGTTAATGCAGCCTAACTCCCTATACAATATATAAGTAAAAAGATGTATAATTTATAATTGAATAATACAAGAAAATGGACTAGGGAGGATAGAGGTGCCTTTCCCTAATAGAGTCCCTTCCTTGCAGCCGAGGTTGGCACTCTGGGATAATACATGGCGCCCCCGCTCAACGTAGGGTGACCTTTAGAGACCCTAACAAGGTATCTTTATCCTCCCTAGTCCATTTTCTTGTGTTATGGGCGGGCACGACCAATCAGCGATGCGTGGTTCAAATCCCACGCCAATTCGTAGCCGGACTACGCCTGTCACTGATTGGTCACCAATCAGTGAAGCCAGGGCCTGCTCCAGGTTTTTGAGGGCCCCGGGCGAAAGAGTCTCAGTGGGCCCCCCCCCCTTTAACACATACCACGATTCATGATGCACAGATACAGCAGAGAAATATAGCACAGCCAAGTAGCGTATAGCACAGCCCACGTAGTATATATCACAGCCACATAGCATATAGCACAGCCCACGCAGTATATAGCACAGCCCACATAGCATATAGCACAGCCCACGCAGTATATAGCACAGCCCACGCAGTATATAGCACAGCCCACGCAGTATATAGCACAGCCCACGCAGTATATAGCACAGCCCACGCAGTATATAGCACAGCCCACGCAGTATATAGCACAGCCCACGCAGTATATAGCACAGCCCACGCAGTATATAGCACGGCCCACGCAGTATATAGCACGGCCCACGCAGTATATAGCACGGCCCACGCAGTATATAGCACGGCCCACGCAGTATATAGCACGGCCCACGCAGTATATAGCACGGCCCACGCAGTATATAGCACGGCCCACGCAGTATATAGCACGGCCCACGCAGTATATAGCACAGCCCACGCAGTATATAGCACAGCCCACGCAGTATATAGCACAGCCCACGCAGTATATAGCACAGCCCACGCAGTATATAGCAGTGTGAGCACCATATCCCTGTTAAAAAAAAAAAAAGAATTAAAATAAAAAAAATAGTTATATACTCACCCTCCGGCGGCCCCCTGATCCATCCGTTCCCAGTGCGGCAATAACCCTTGATCATGTAGCGGTCTCACGAGACCTCTACGTCATCACGGCTCGTTGCCGCAATGCATTCTTGGGATGGGAGCGTCGCAAGGATCGGGAAAGACGCCGGAAGGTGAGAATATAATGATTTTTTTTTTTATTATTATTTTTAACATTATATGTTTTTACTATTGATGCTGCATAGGCAGCATCAATAGTAAAACGTTGGTCACACTTGCAGGGTTAATGGCAGCGTTAATGGACTGCGTTACATCGCGTTATGCCGTGATGTAAACGCTGTCCATTTAACGGACTTCTGAAACGCTATGTGGGCCGCGACCATTCAGCGACGCGGGATTTCCATAATTAAACCTACCCCAAAATGCTATCAATAAAACTGTTACCACACTGCACACAAAAATAACCCGCACATCATCTGTTCGACCTAAAAACAAAAAGGCTTTTTGGTGCCTACCTTGTCAAATCTTTTTCTCATAGTCTTCGTTACAAGTCTGGTAAAAAAAATTTAAAAAAAACTTTTTAATTTAAAACTACAATTCGTCCTGCAAAAAAGCAGGCCTCTATACAGCTATGTTGTCTGGATAATATGTGAAAGTTATGACTCTCCGGCGAAAAAGGAGAAAGAAAAAAAATGGATGCACAAAAATGAAAAATTGCACGGGAGTTAAAGGCCTAATAAGCCTTTTCTCTCCTTTTAGGAGTGGACGAATTTAGAGGAAAAGGTAAGAGATGTTGTGAGTGCTTCTTTAGGCAGACGGTGTGTATACTTTTCTCTGACCGTTCAGTAAGGGTGTGTAGAAATATGCAAGGCTCCAAATCAATAAAAAATATATTCTTTATTGGATAACATAATTAAAAACATAAATATAGACATACAAAAGTTATAGACATCACATGGAGGTTCACCTCGCAAAGTGGCATGGAGTACAGGTTGCTATCAAAAGAAAAATGCACCTGACGTTTCGCCTCAAGCTTCATCAGGGGTTTTTCTTACATAGTGACCTATAATATTTTTTAATCTAATCTTGATCTTTTGCTCTACTTCCCCAGGATCACCTGATGTTTCCCCGCATGTTGATGAAGCTGGTCAGCCTCCGCACCCTCAGCAGCGTGCACTCGGAGCAGGTGTTTGCCCTGCGACTTCAGGACAAGAAACTGCCGCCTCTACTGTCTGAGATCTGGGACGTTCATGAGTAGGGGTCAAAGGACAAGTGCGTGGCTGAGGTCGGAGAACCTCCTCATTGCGCTGAGCAATGGATGATACAGGCACCGCATATGGACCCGAATCAGAGACCTTTCTGATGGCCCGACAGAAACTTTACAACTAACCTTAAGGAGGTCTTCTTGACCTGAATGTCTTGGGTCGGTTTGGACTATAAACAGCTTTATTTATAGCTGGCCGTATCGGTAGGAATGGATGCGTCTCCATTTCTTGGGGCTTCTACCATTCTTGTCTTACCTGGGGCTGGTTTGGTTTAGGTGAACCTCAGATTGGTGACAATGTTAGAAACGGGGGGATTTTTAACCCCCTTTCTCCCCCCTGGGATGATAACTTTTATAAAGTAACTCCCCTGCAAGACTCTCAGACTCTTCCAAGCCAGTCTTGTGCTTAGGTGTAAATGTACAGAGATAGTTTTAGTTTTGTGAAGCAGTGACTGAGCCACTGGACTTCGCACTAATCCTGCTGTTGTGGAACGTAGTATTTTCTAATACCAGAGGCGGCGAAACGTTGTGCTATGAGGTCCGCAGCCTCCTTAGTGCTATCATGGTAGTGAATCAGGTATCCCTATGTTCGGTTTTGCAAAGCTTCATGGATCGGGATATCCCTCCTACCCTCCCATGCATAATTATCGTCCACCAGCTAGAAACTACTTAAGTCTTCCCTTCATCAGATCTTGCACTTACATGGACTTTTTCGCCATCTTAGTTTGCACTTCTAAAATTTTTTTTTAATATATACAGTATATCTTTCTTTTTTTGGGCACTTAAGCTGGATCAGAGTCAGGCCTATATTAGTCTGAGTTTATTATAGTTTGGACTATTACTTTGATGCAATGGAAAAAAAAAAAATTTGGCCACTGCTATAGCACAGACAACAAAGAACATGTACTGGCATGTTCCTCTCTGCCCTTAAAAGGGTTGTTAAAAACGAGCAACTTTGTAATTTCCTTTTATTAAAAATAAGTATTTTTATAGGTCCTGGCCTAAGTTACGGGCCACCTCGGGAGCTGGTTTCCAAGGCAAGAAGTGCAAGCACTTTGCTATAGAGCTTGCATGTGCTGCTCTGCCTCTGCTTGCAGCAAGGAAGAGAGAGCACAGTTCAGACCATACCACTGGTCTGAATTATCAACTTTCAGGAGCACATCCTGGCCTGTTACTGGCCTCCTGTGTAGCTGGTTTTCAAGGCAAGAAGTGCAGCGCTTACAAGCTCTTTGCTATAGAACTTGCATGTGCTGCTCTGCCTCTGCTTGCAACAAAGAAGAGAGTGCACAGTTCAGACCATACTACTGGTTTGAATTATCAACTTTCAGGAGGAAAGATATATATCTTGGTACCGTGTTAGCCAGTGGCTAGAAAAATATTTAGAATTGAGAGTCCTCAGTAGTGGTACCGTGTTACTACTGAGGACTCTCAATTCTAAATATTTTTCAACTTTCAGGAGTACATTCTGGCCTACGTTACTGGCCTTCTGTGTGGCTAGTTTTCAAGGCTTTAAGTGCAGCGCTTGCAAGCTTTTTGCTATAGAACTTGCAAGTGCTGCTCTGCCGCTGCTTGCAACAAAGATTAGAATGCACAGTTCAGACCATACTACTGGTTTGAATGATCAACTTTCAGGAGTACTTTCTGGCCTACGTTACTGGCCTTCTGTGTGGCTGGTTTCCAAGGCAAGAAGTGCAGCGCTTACAAGCTCTTTGCTATAGAACTTGCAAGTGCTGCTCTGCCTCTGCTTGCAACAAGGAAGAGAGACTTGTGAATGTTCAGTAGCACATCGCTCCTCTGCAAGCCGGAGGCAAGGGAGCGGCATGCTTGTGAAGAGGATCACACCCATTTAAAGTAGCAGATTTTTTTTCTACTACATTTCGACAATCAGTCTTGGGATTTGGCTTGATGTAACCAGATGCAATACAATAGCTCGTCCTTTACCCACAGACATTGAAGTACTGATATTGTCTCCTGTATATATTCTGCTGATTTATATTAGAAACCAGCGCCCTTAAAATGAATATTAATTTTCCTGGCTGATACAGCTTGGGACTGAGCCTTCCCCATAAATAGGCTTAATTATGTCTTATTAATTACTGTGTTGGGTCACATAACCAATAGACGGCCACAGAGTATGATGGGCATCGTATTCCTGGAAGATGAATTGTCCCTGCAAGTAATGCTCGCCCCGTCTTCTACAGAACATCATCCCATCTGCCACTTGATTTTAAAAATGTTTTTTATTAAAGCACTACTGTAACGCAAAAAAGGTTTCCTGTTCCTCACTTCATCAGATGCCGTCCCTTTAAGTAATAGCACAAGGGCATAGCACCTGTCATTACTACTGACAAGTCAGATTTAGTGCATACTCTCGTTCCCACATTAAATTACAAGGCCGGAGCTCGTTATTTTTTTCACTTTTTATTGACATTACTCTGTTATTCCTCCTGGAAATGAATGGAAAAAAATTACTTGGTTAGTAGGGGCGTCCCGACAGTCTGTGACTGGACCTTACTGGACTGTGTATGGACACCCAGTTTTTATTATATGCGTTTCCAGGAGGAATAACAGAGGAATGATAGAATGCAACCTTTTAAGAAAAGAATGGACCTAAATTTATATTTTATGAGAAATAAATGTTTGTACTTATAGGGGTATTCGCTATCTAATATGTAGTAGGTGTAATAATAATACCGTAGTATGAGCAAATAACTAAAATTAGAAATGTATAGTTCTTCTGGTTAGCTATGTCCCTTGCCCCATGTGCAGGGCATTGCAGTAGCTTAGGTATCCATGGTTATGACCACACGAATAGTGACAGCTAGTTGTTACTGGTCGTAACCATGGATACCTAATCTACTGCAATGCCGTGCACATGGGGTAAGTGACATGGCTTATCAGAAGAACTATGCTACATTTCTAATTGGAGATATTTACTAATAGTATTATTATTGCCCTTCTTACATATTGGGATAGGATCTTGGACATGGGAATACCTGTTGTAAACTAAAAAAGGATTTTTATTTGTTTAAAGACAAAAAACCCTTATGGACTTTCTAAAATGTCTACGCTGACTTTACAGAGATATACAGTATATATTTGTATGTATAATATGATCTTCAGTCCCATCCCAGGTGGATGTCCACATCTCCTTTTTGCTTTGAGGTTTCCAGGCCCACAAACCAGCTTTGTGGCTTCATTTATTAATGTTTCCCCACTGAAGCAAAATATGCAAAAACCTCCAGGGATACGGATGCTGCAATATTTAAAGGAGAAAAGCCTTGAAAACTGCAATGTGTGATTCGGTGTTAACACATGCCTGCTCACGTACAGTATCTGGTTACTTATGTATAAACTGTCCCCAAATCCCACTGTGCTTCCCAGGACCACCTGCATCATACTTTATTTATTAATAAGGAAAATCAAGGTTCTTTCCGAGTTTAACCCCTTTACCCCCAAGGGTGGTTTGCACGTTAATGACCGGGCCAATTTTTACAATTCTGACCACTGTCCCTTTATGAGGTTATAACTCTGGAACGCTTCAATGGATCCTGGTGATTCTGACATTGTTTTCTCGTGACATATTGTTCTTCATGACAATGGTAAAAATTATTTGATAGTACCTGCGTTTATTTGTGAAAAAAACGGAAATTTGGCGAAAATTATGAAAATTTCGCAATTTTCCAACTTTGAATTTTTATGCAATTAAATCACAGAGATATGTCACACAAAATACTTAATAAGTAACATTTCCCACATGTCTACTTTACATCAGCACAATTTTGGAACCAAAATTTTTTTTTGTTAGGGAGTTATAAGGGTTAAAAGTTGACCAGCAATTTCTCATTTCTACAACACCATTTTATTTTAGGGACCACATCTCATTTGAAGTCATTTTGAGGGGTCTATATGATAGAAAATACCCAAGTGTGACACCATTCTAAAAACTACACCCCTCAAGGTGCTCAAAACCATATTCAAGAAGTTTATTAACCCTTCTGGTGCTTCACAGGAATTTTTTGAATGTTTAAATAAAAATGAACATTTAACTTTTTTTCACAAAAAATGTAATTCAGCTCCAATTTGTTTTATTTTACCAAGGGTAACAGGAGAAAATGGACCCCAAACATTGTTGTACAATTTGTCCTGAGTATGCCAATACCCCACATGTGGGGGTAAACCACTGTTTGGGCGCATGGCAGAGCTCGGAAGCGAAGGAGTGCCATTTGACTTTTCAATGCAAAATTGACTGGAATTGAGATGGGACGCCATGTTTCGTTTGGAGAGCCCCTGATGTGGCTAAACATTGAAACCCCCCACAAGTGACACCATTTTGGAAAGTAGACCCCCTAAGGAACTTATCTAGAGGTGTGGTGAGCACTTTGACCCAACAAGTGCTTCACAGAAGTTTATAATGTAGAACCGTAAAAATAAAAAATCATATTTTTTCACAAAAATTATCTTTTCGCCCCCAATTTTTTATTTTCCCAAGGGTAAGAGAAGAAATTGGACCCCAAAAGTTGTTGTACAATTTGTCCTGAGTACGCTGATAGCCCATATGTGGGGGTAAACCACTGTTTGGGCGGATGGGAGAGCTCGGAAGGGAAGGAGCGCCGTTTGACTTTTCAATGCAAAATTGACAGGAATTGAGATGGGACATCATGTTGCGTTTGAAGAGCCACTGATGTGCCTAAACATTGAAACCCCCCACAAGTGACACCATTTTGGAAAGTAGACCCCCTAAGGAATTTATCTAGAGGTGTGGTGAGCACTTTGACCCACCAAGTGCTTCACAGAAGTTTATAATGTAGAACCGTAAAAATAAAAAATCATATTTTTTCACAAAAATTATCTTTTCGCCCCCAATTTTTTATTTTCCCAAGGGTAAGAGAAGAAATTGGACCCCAAAAGTTGTTGTACAATTTGTCCTGAGTACGCGGATACCCCATATGTGGGGGTAAACCACTGTTTGGGTGGATGGGAGAGCTCGGAAGGGAAGGAGCGCCGTTTGACTGTTCAAAGCAAAATTGACAGGAATTGAGATGGGACGCCATGTTGCGTTTGAAGAGCCACTGATGTGCCTAAACATTGAAACCCCCCACAAATGACACCATTTTGGAAAGTAGACCCCCTAAGGAACTTATCTAGAGGTGTGGTGAGCACTTTGACCCACCAAGTGCTTCACAGAAGTTTATAATGCAGAGCCGTAAAAATAAAACAAAATTTTTTTCCCACAAAAATTATTTTTTTAGCCCCCAGTTTTGTATTTTCCTGAGGGTAACAGGAGAAATTGGACCCCAAAATTTGTTGCCCAATTTGTCCTGAGTGCGATGATACACCATATGTGGGGGGAACCACTGTTTGGGCACATGGGAGGGCTCAGAAGGGAAGGAGTGCCATTTGAATGCAGACTTAGATGGAATGGTCTGCAGGTGTCACATTGCGTTTGCAGAGCCCCTAATGTACCTAAACAGTAGAAACCCCCCACAAGTGACACCATTTTGGAAAGTAGACCCCCTTAGGAACTTATCTAGATGTGTGCTGAGCGCTTTGACCCACCAAGGGCTTCACAGAAGTTTATAATGGAGAGCCGTAAAAATAAAACAAAAATTTTTTCCCACAAAAATTATTTTTTAGCCCCCAGTTTTGTATTTTTCCGAGGGTAAAAGGAGAAATTCGACCCCACAATTTGTTGTCCAATTTGTCCTGAGTGCGCTGATACCCCATATGTGGGGGGGAACCACTGTTTGGGCGCATGGGAGGGCTCGGAAGGGAAGGAGCTCCATTTGGAATGAGGACTTAGATGGAATGGTCTGCAGGTGTCACATTGCATTTGCAGAGCCCCTAATGTACCTAAACAGTAGAAACCTCCCACAAGTGACACCATTTTGGAAACTAGACCCCCTAAGGAACTCATCTAGATGTGTTGTGATAGCTTTGAACCCCCAAGTGTTTCACTACAGTTTGTAACGCAGAGCCGTGAAAATTAAAAAAAAAAATCTTTCCCCCCAAAATTATTTTTTAGCCCCCAGTTTTGTATTTTCCCGAGGGTAAGAGGAGAAATTCGACCCCAAAAGTTGTTGTCCAATTTGTCCTGAGTACGCTGATACCCCGTATGTTGGGGGAAACCAACGTTTGAGCGCATGGCAGAGCTCGGAAGGGAAGGAGCGCCATTTGGAATGCAGACTTAGATGGAATGGTCTGCAGACGTCACATTGCGTTTGCAGAACCCCTAATGTACCTAAACAGTAGAAACCCCCCACAAGTGACCCCATATTGGAAACTAGACCCCCCAGGGAACTAATCTAGATGTGTTGTGAGAACTTTGAACCCCCAAGTGTTTCACTACAGTTTATAACGCAGAGCCGTGAAAATAAAAAATCTTTTTTTTTCCCACAAAAAATATGTTTTAGCCCCGAGTTTTGTATTTTCCCAAGGGTAGCAGGAGAAATTGGACCCCAAAAGTTGTTGTCCTATTTGTCCTGAGTACGCTGATACCCCATATGTTGGGGTAAACCCCTGCTTGGGCACACGGGAGAGCTCGGAAGGGAAGAAGCACTGTTTTACTTTTTCAACGCAGAATTGGCTGGAATTGAGATCGGACGCCATGTCGCGTTTGGAGAGCCCCTGATGTGCCTAAACAGTGGAAACCCCCCAATTATAACTGAAACCCTAATCCAAACACATCCCTAACCCTAATCCCAATGGTAACCCTAACCACACCTCTAACCCTGACACACCCCTAACCCTAATCCCAACCCTATTCCCAACCGTAAATGTAATCTAAACCCTAACTGTAACTTTAGCCCCAACCCAAACTGTAGCCCTAGCCCTAACCCTAGCCCTAACCCTAGCCCTAACCCTAGCCCTAACCCTAGCCCTAACCCTAGCCCTAACCCTAACCCTAGCCCTAACCCTAGCCCTAACCTTAGCCCTAACCCTAGCCCTAACCCTAGCCCTAACCCTAGCCCTAACCCTAGCCCTAGCCCTAACCCTAGCCCTAACCCTAGCCCTAACCCTAGCCCTAGCCCTAATGGGAAAATGGAAATAAATACATTTTTTTAATTTTTCCCTAACTAAGGGGGTGATGAAGGGGGGTTTGATTTACTTTTATAGCGGGTTTTTTAGCGGATTTTTATGATTGGCAGCCGTCACACACTGAAAGACGCTTTTTATTGCAAAAAATATTTTTTGCGTTACCACATTTTGAGAGCTATAATTTTTCTATATTCTGGTCCACAGAGTCATGTGAGGTCTTGGTTTTTGCGGGACGAGTTGATGTTTTTATTGGTAACATTTTCGGGCACGTGACATTTTTTGATCGCTTTTTATTCCGATTTTTGTGAGGAAGAATGACCAAAAACCAGCTATTCATGAATTTCTTTTGGGGGAGGCGTTTATACCGTTCCGCGTTTGGTAAAATTGATGAAGCAGTTTTATTCTTCGGGTCAGTACGATTACAGCGACACCTCATTTATATCATTTTTTTATGTTTTGGCGCTTTTATACGATAAAAACTATTTTATAGAAAAAATAATTATTTTTGCATCGCTTTATTCTCAGGACTATAACTTTTTTATTTTTTTGCTGATGATGCTGTATGGCGGCTCGTTTTTTGCGGGACAAGATGACGTTTTCAGCGGTACCATGGTTAGTTATATCTGTCTTTTTGATCGCGTGTTATTCCACTTTTTGTTCGGCGGTATGATTATCAAGCGTTGTTTTTTGCCTCGTTTTTTTTTTTTTTTTCTTACGGTGTTTACTGAAGGGGTTAACTAGTGGGCCAGTTTTATAGGTCGGGCCGTTACGGACGCGGCGATACTAAATATGTGTACTTTTATTGTTTTGTTTTTTTTATTTAGATAAAGAAATGTATTTATGGGAATAATATTTTTATTTTTTTTTTCATTATTTTGGAATATTTTTTTTTATTTTTTTTTTACACATTTGAAATTTTTTTTTTTACTTTTTTACTTTGTCCCAGGGGGGGACATCACAGATCAGTGATCTGACAGTTTGCACAGCACTCTGTCAGATCACTGATCTGATAGGAGTGCAGGCTGCTTCACAGTGCCTGCTCTGAGCAGGCTCTGTGAAGCCACCTCCCTCCCTGCAGGACCCGGATCCGCGGCCATCTTGGATCCGGGGCTGGAGGGAGCAGGGAGGGAGGTGAGACCCTCGCAGCAACGCGATCACATCGCGTTGCTGCGGGGGGCTCAGGGAAGCCCGCAGGGAGCCCCCTCCCTGCGCGGTGCTTCCCTGTACCGCCGGCACATCGCGATCATCTTTGATCGCGGTGTGCCGGGGGTTAATGTGCCGGGGGCGGTCCGTGACCGCTCCTGGCACATAGTGCCGGATGTCAGCTGCGATAAACAGCTGACACCCGGCCGCGATCGGCGGCGCTCCCCCCGTGAGCGCTGCCGATCGCATATGACGTACTATTGCGTCCTTGGGAAGTAAAGCCCACCCCACATGGACGCAATAGTACGTCTAATGGCAGAAAGGGGTTAAAGAGATTTTTCTCATCTTCATAAATAAGTATTTTCGGATAGAGCTTGTAAATACAAGCAAGTTCGCAATTTATTGCTTCTTAAAATTCTCATTCGTTCTTGAGATATTCACACTTTTCTTCTGTTTGCAAGACGTTGCCTAGGAGACCGACCAAGTCTGTCTCCTAGGCAACGTGCTGTTACCAATATAAAAGTGTTAATATCTCAAGAACGGCTGCAAATTTTAAGAAGCAGTAAATTGCAAACTTTCTCGTTTTTTTACACACTATCCGAAAATATCCATCTATGAAGATGGGAAGAACCCCTTTAAAACTGCAGAAATGCATTTTAGTGTCTATATTACGCCTGCAATATCCTTTTTTTAGACGAGCAAGTTTGTCTCAATTGGGGGGAGGTCAGGTTATTGTTATAATGCCTATGCTAAAATGCTTTTATATTTTGACCCTCTACGACCGACCCCTGTGGGAAGCCGGATATATTCAGTTTTTTGTTGTAAAAATACACGATGCTGACATCCAAACTAACATTAGAAAGAAGCATCGTTACTGATGACTTACTACATGTCACTTTAATAATTCTAATTTTCATTTGATCTTTTTTTTTCTTATTTGTTTTCTGAAGGGTGGCGCTATACCATTGTGACAGCATCTGTCTGATCTATCCATACAGAAAGAATTCAATAATTAATGCTTACCTCCGAAATGTAAGAATTGGATACAGGTTCCTCAAAGCTCAGAATACCAGTTCGACTCTTTTTAACGGCTTTTTAACAATGTTTTTGCTTTACATTGGAGAATATGAGACATTGGTGGTTTCCCCTCTTAAATGGACTGTTCAAAATAAATCATGTTGAAATATATTACGTTTCCTTGCCTTGATACCAACCAGAAAGGTTTTTCTGCTTCTTAAAGGAGTTGTCTGCTCTGAACAATCCATTTTTGTTAGAGAGTATTCTTCTAAATTGTGTTGTTTTCGGCAGCAAGGAAATCCATTTTAGAAATGTCCACTTTGATGTATGGAACAGTCACAGTAATTCATTGGAATAGTACTTGAGCTGCAGTATCGGGAGCGGCCACTAAACAGGATATGGAGCTGTCCTACACCTAGGAATGTCAGTGATCAGATGGAACTGACAGTAAGTGTTCCATTGCCCTGCAGCACTCCCGCAGGGGAAATAAAGCATTACACCTTTATTATTAGTATCCCAGGGTACCTCAAGAGGTGATCTACTAGATTCTCTTCCTATTCTCCAAAGAGCTTCAGGCTTTCTGGCTGATGCACCTATGGAATCAATCAGTACCTCAGGAACAGTGGGGAACAGGCCACTATTCCCGTCTTATCTTAGTAAAGAAACCTTCAGGGGAGAATTGACCAGAACCTGTTTGTACATCCATCAGGTCGGAAAAAAGGGAAGGAGGTGTCAAAAAGCACCATCTCGAGTTGGATCAAGAAAGCCATACCAGAAACGTACCTGGCCCAGGACGTGACACCCCTGACCGGGATCAGGGCCCACTCTACAAGATCCACATCGGTCTCCTGGGCAGAAAGGGCAGGCGTTTCCACCGAGAAGATCTGCAGAGCTGCAACATGGTCTTCACTGCATACCTTCACAAAAACACTATAGATTGGACTTATTATACAGTACAGACCAAAAGTTTGGACACACCTTCTCATTTAAAGAATTTTCTGTATTTTCAGGACTAAAAATTGTACATTCACACTGAAGGCATCAAAACTATGAATTAACACATGTGGAATTATATACTTAACAAAAAAGTGTGAAACAACTGAAAATATGTCTTATATTCTAGGTTCTTCAAAGTAGCCACCTTTTGCTTTCAAGACTGCTTTGCACACTCTTGGCATTCTCTTGATGAGCTTCAAGAGGTAGTCACCGGGAATGGTTTTCCAACCATCTTGAAGGAGTTCCCAGAGATGCTTAGCACTTGTTGGCCCTTTTGCCTGCACTCTGCGGTCCAGCTCACCCCAAACCATCTCGATTGGGTTTAGGTCTGGTGACTGTGGAGGCCAGGTCATCTGGCGTAGCACCCCATCACTCTCCTTCTTGGTCAAATAGCCCTTACACAGCCTGGAGGTGTGCTTGGGGTCATTGTCCTGTTGAAAAATAAATGATGGTCCAACTAAACGCAAACCGGATGGAATAGCATGCCGCTGCAAGATGCTGTGGTAGCCATGCTGGTTCAGTATGCCTTCAATTTTGAATAAATCCCCAACAGTGTCACCAGTAAAGCACCCCCACACCATTACACCTCCTCCTCCATGCTTCACGGTGGGAACCAGGCATGTAGAGTCCATCCGTTCACCTTTTCTGCGTCACACAAAGACACGGTGGTTGGAACCAAAGATCTCAAATTTGGACTCATCAGACCAAAGCACAGATTTCCACTGGTCTAATGTCCATTCCTTGTGTTCTTTAGCCCAAACAAGTCTCGTCTGCATGTTGCCTGCCCTTAGCAGTGGTTTCCTAGCAGCTATTTTACCATGAAGGCCTGCTGCACAAAGTCTCCTCTTAATAGTTGTTGTAGAGATGTGTCTGCTGCTAGAACTCTGTGTGGCATTGACCTGGTCTCTAATCTGAGCTGCTGTTAACCTGCGATTTCTGAGGCTGGTGACTCGGATAAACTTATCCTCAGAAGCAGAGGTGACTCTTGGTCTTCCTTTCCTGGGGCGGTCCTCATGTGAGCCAGTTTCTTTGTAGCGCCTGATGTTTTTTGCCACTGCACTTGAGGACACTTTCAAAGTTTTCCCAATTTTTCGGACTTAATTACTTAAAGTAATGATGGCTATTCATTTTTCTTTACTTAGCTGCTTTTTTTTCTTGCCATAATACAAATTCTAACAATTCAGTAGGACTATCAGCTGTGTATCCACCAGACTTCTGCACAACACAACTGATGGTCCCAACCCCATTCATAAGGCAAGAAATCCCACTTATTAAACCCGACAGGGCAAACCTGTGAAGTGAAAACCATTCCCGGTGACTACCTCTTGAAGCTCATCAAGAGAATGCCAAGAGTGTGCAAAGCAGTCATCAAAGCAAAAGGTGTCTACTTTGAAGAACCTAGAATATAAGACATATTTTCAGTTGTTTCACACTTTTTTGTTAAGTATATAATTCCACATGTGTTAATTCATAGTTTTGATGCCTTCAGTGTGAATGTACAATTTTCATAGTCATGAAAATACAGAAAAATCTTTAAATGAGAAGGTGTGTCCAAACTTTTGGTCTGCACTGTATATATTATAGCTAAATGTGGATAGATAGATACATATATAATTAGTTAAGTGTGGCAACACTGCATCTGGGTGTGACCTTGTGGTTAAAAAAAAAAAATCCCATGTAAATGTACACTTAGACTACAACCACTCAATTCATACAGGGGGGTTTGGGACTCCCCATTCTCATATTTAGTGTTAATTTTTATGGTCTTCGCAGTGGTGCAGTGCTCACAGGATCCTCAGGGGCGTGTCTTTAGGCTACACTACATTTTGAGCCACACACCCTTAAGACTATGAAAATTAGCATATTAAAAGGCCCATATCTCTAGAACCACATGTTTATAAGTAGACCGTCCTCCTCAGGTCCAAAAGATCTGTTAATGTATATGAACAATACAAGACCTAACGAGGTTCAGCAACTGATCTGATGGGTGGTTCCAGTGGCTTAGGTACAGAGCAGAAGAAAACATTCACTGTAAATGGTCTTTTATCCCTTTAAATCCCTGCTCACTACAGGTTAAGAGTCCAAGGGGAGGAGTAACTAACTATAATTATGCATACTCCACCCACTGGACTCCATCCTAGTATAAGTAGGGATTTAAATGACATGTTGCACTGAATCTTCTGCTCAGGTCCAGCGTATCGGACTAGATGTACGGGACAGTTTTTTTTTTAACTTGGGGTCTATCAGTGGTGCAGGTAAAGAATTGGGGGTGGCAAAATTGGGTTGGATCCCCCCCCATAATTGCAGTCTGGAGAAGGTCTTCCGTAGGCGTAGTGCTTACACCAACTTTGTCCTCTATATTACCTTCAGTTTTTATTGTCTGTGTTGTTCTTTGTGTGAAAATTAAAGAAAATCTGACGTGTCTGACAGCTGAACAATCGAAGCATATTATGTGACCTTTCCCTAAGCGGGGGTTTACCTCCCACACACTTAAAGGGGAAGTACGAATACAGATAATCTGGGTAAGTCCCAATTGTGACCGTGCTGAGTGATCATAAAACGTAGAATTAGGGGCGCTGCTAGCCGAAATGTCTGGGCAGAAAATAGTGTTCCTGGATGATATGAAGGAATCATGTGCCAGATCAGCAGATGGTGACCTCTCCGCAATTGGGATCGGTGCTGGAATTCCCCCCGACGTGGGATTAATTACTTTACTAGTGAAAATAATTATTACTTTACCATCAATTAATTCTGTTTTCTGAGAACGATGTGGAGACATATTCGTCTTCGTTCTCATAGGGCCATTATGGCGTGGCCCTCGCTATATCGAAGTTTTGTATTATATGGTGCCTGTTCAATCGCATTGGCTACGTACAGAGGCTGTCTGCCATTCTGCCACGCCTTAATTTTAATTGCGGATTATGATATTTAAGATGTGTTCGTCTCCAGCATTGTTGGTGCCGGAACTCCTGAGTTGCTAATAGGCTGATGCGCTCACTGCTTTCTGATGCACTGCAGACGTCCGAAATAAGTGAGAACCCCTGCCGCTAATCATAACAATATCATAGGAGCCTTGGGAGACCCAGGACCAACAATGCTGGAGGGGTGCTGGTGCAGGAGGGCAGGATCTGGTTTGTTTTTTATTTATTTTTTTCGTTTCAGTGGGCAATATACACTGCTCAAAAAAATAAAGGGAACACTTAAACAACAGAATATAACTCCAAGTAAATCAAACTTCTGTGAAATCAAACTGTCCACTTAGGAAGCAACGCTGTTTGAGAATCAATTTCACATGCTGTTGTGCAAATGGAATAGACAACAGATGGAAATTATTGGCAATTATCGAGACACCCTCAATAAAGGAGTGGTTCTGCAGGTGGGGACCACGGACCACATCTCAGTACCAATGCTTTCTGGCTGATGTTTGGCCACTTTTGAATGTTGGTTGTGCTTTCACACTCGTGGTAGCATGAGACGGACTCTACAACCCACAAAAGTTGCTCAGGTAGTGTAGCTCATCCAGGATGGCACATCAATGCGAGCTGTGGCAAGAAGGTTTGCTGTGTCTGTCAGCGTAGTGTCCAGAGGCTGGAGGCGCTACCAGGCCAGTACACCAGGAGAGGTGGAGGGGGCTGTAGGAGGGCAACAACCCAGCAGCAGGACCACTACCTCAGCAAGGAGGAACAGGAGGAGCACTGCCAGAGCCCTGCAAAATGACCTCCAGCAGGCCACAAATGTGCATGTGTCTTCACAAACGGTTAGAAACCGACTCCATGAGGTTGGTCTGAGTGCCCGATGTCCACAAATGGGGGTTGTGCTCACCGCCCAACAACATGCAGACCGCTTGGCATTTGCCACAGAACACCAGGATTGGCAAATTCGCCACTGATACCCTGTGCTCTTCACAGATGAAAGCAGGTTCACAGTGAGCACATGTGACAGACGTGACAGAGTCTGGAGACGCTGTGGAGAGCGATCTGCTGCCTGCAACATCCTTCAGCATGACCGGTTTGGCAGTGGCTCAGTAATGGTGTGGGGTGGCATTTTTTTGGAGGGCTGCACAGCCCTCCATGTGCTCCCCAGAGGTGGCCTGACTGCCATTAGGCAGCGAGATGAGATCCTCAGACCCCTTGTGAGACCATATGCTGGTGTGGTTGGCCGTGGGTTCCTCCTAATGCAGGACAATGCCAGACCTCATGTGGCTGGAGTGTGTCAGCAGTTCCTGCAAGATGAAGGCATTGAAGCTATGGACTGGCCCGCCCGTTCCCCAGACCTGAATCCGATTGAACACATCTGGGACATCATGTCCCGCACCATCCACCAATGTCACGTTGCACCACAGACTGTCCAGGAGTTGGTGGATGCTTTAGTCACGGTCTGGGACGAGATCCCTCAGGAGACCATCCGCCGCCTCATCAGTAGCATGCCCAGGCGTTGTAGGGAGGTCATACAGGCACGTGGAGGCCACACACATAACTGAGCATCATTTCCTTGTCTTGAGGCATTTCCACTGAAGTTGGATCAGCCTGTAATTTGATTTTCCACTTTGATTTTGAGCATCATTGCAACTCCAGACCTCCGTGGGATATTAGTTGTGATTTACGTTTATAATTTTTAGGTTTTATTGTTCTCAACGCATTCCACTATGTAATGAATAAAGATTTACAACTGCAATATTTCATTCAGAGATATCTAGGATGTGGGATTTTAGTGTTCCCTTTAGTTTTTGAGCAGTGTAGTACTTAAAGGGACTCTGTCACCTGAATTTGGAGGGAACAATTTTCAGCCATAGAGGCGGGGCTTTCGGGTGTTTGATTCACCCTTTCCTTACCCGCTGGCTGCATACTGGCTGCAATATTGGATTGAAGTTCATTCTCTGTCCTCCATAGTACATGACTGCACAAGGCAATCTTGTACTGGACAACCCCTTAATTATTTAATCATGCATGTATACCTAGCGGTTTCACTAATGGGTCAACCTCCTTCAGCTCCATGAGTGCAGGTGTACTTTTTTTTTTTTTTACAGTTTAATCAAAACTACACACTGCATTACAGCGAATTGCCACGATTTTGTGATGCCACTCTTAGCCCGATGGTTTTTCCAGTTAAATCAAATATAAATTTCATCTGTGAAAACATTGTGTCCACAAAATGTGATAAAACTGCATCCGGGTGTGACCGTGTGGTTATAAAAATATCACTTAGCGTTCAACCACTCGGTTTCATATACAGACTTTAGGACCCCACATTCTCATGTTAATTTTTATGGTCTTTACAAAGGTGCATTGCTCACAGGCTCCTCGGGGGCGTGTCTTTATGGTACATTTTAAGCCACACCCCATTGTGAAGACTATCAATATTTAAAGGCCCAGATCCCTGGAACCGTATTTCTAATTTAAAAAAAAAAATTCAGGAGAGCAAGGGAATAAAAGAAGCAAAATTGTTTGGCACGATTGACCGTGTGACAGGTCCTTAGTATTACGGATATCATTAATACTGAGAAGTAATTAGGCTTCTATAGACTAATATGAGCCCTTTAAAAACCCTTGATTTCATGCAGAGTATTTTTTTCAGATTCTGTTCAAACCCAAGACATAACATAAAGCTACTCCAGTGTCCATTTGGTCTTTTGTGAGGCAGAATTACAAACGTTTTTACTCTGCAATAACGGCAAAGAGAGTTCAAAATTTGGCTAATTTTGGTACATGACGTTTTAGACCTTTTTTTATTTTCCGTGGTGGACACTTTTTAGGGTTCATTTCATGACACGAATAGCTTAAAATTGAACAACGTGCTCCAAAAAAAGCCAAACAAGAGGTGGTATAGTGTTAGAGAAAAGTATCTAAAGACGCTCCACGTTTCTCCTCCAGAATGAGTCACTATGATAAATTTTGTGCATTTTCAGCCTCTTTATATGGAAAGGATTAGTAAAAGTTCCTTATATACTAAGGTATAAGGTAGTATTGCTTGTCTAGCGTAGCTTATCTCTGTCCACAAGGTCCAACAGAGCCTATCAGAGGTCACTCACCCAGTCAACCAGTTCTCTTGCTTTGCACTGATGAGGGGCAAAACCCCCTAAACATGTGTCTGCAAATAAATGTTCTGCTTAGGTTGTATCCTAAATCATTTGTCAGGGGTCGTTAAGTAGTCGATATTAGTTTTAGGTTTGTTACCTCCAATAGGTGGCACTAGATTCCTGTTATCTTCCTCAGTGGAGATGCATTTTGCACACGTACATTGGTACTTATCGTCTCGCCATATATTAGAGAAGAATGACAGATCTCAGAAACTGGCAAATACAATGGGGTATTTCCTACACTGGCCTTTTCTGTTGGATGCTCTTTGAGTCCTAATTGAGATTAAATAAAGGCAGGGCTTGTGTCTGGGTATATGACTAATTTATATTGTCTGGGGTGTTTGGTTATCTCGTATGGGAGATTTAGCTTTACCAGATATGTGACCGTCTGCACCAAGAACTCCCATTGTACTAATGATATTTGCATAAAAACTGCTTTTATAGACAGGTAGAACAATCACCAGAGACATATACAGTTTAAATCATACATTTTATTTATAATTCATTATATCTCAACTCCAGGTGCTTGGAAATTTTCAGAAAACGCAGTTACTGCAGTAGAAGTTTCTAATAGGCTAATCATGCAACTATTGTGCTGGTCAGGAAGGAGACACACAGTCCATGGGTGCTCGCAACCATCACATTGATCTGAAAGGAGACAAATTACATCTCCAACCACCATCGGTGCTCGCAACCATCACACTGTTCTGGGAGGAGACACATTACATCTCCAACCACCATCGGTGCTCGTAACCATCACACTGTTCTGTGTTATGGCTGGCAATCAGGCAACACAGCGTGCAGTAATCAGCGCACATACAGAGATCTGGCAATAACCAAAAACAATAGGACGAGCTCTGAGACGTGGAATCTCTGTAGACTGCAGTACCTGATCTATCCTCACACAACTATAAGCAGCAGTGGATTGCGCCTATCACTACCTATGCAACTCGACACTGCCGGAGGAGCTGACTAGCCTGCAGATAGAAATACAAGCCTGACTTACCTCAGAGAAATACCCCAAAGGAATAGGCAGCCCCCCACATATAATGACTGTTAGCAAGATGAAAAGACAAACGTAGGAATGAAATAGATTCAGCAAAGTGAGGCCCGATATTCTAGACAGAGCGAGGATAGCAAAGAGAACTATGCAGTCTACAAAAAACCCTAAAACGAAAACCACGCAAAGGGGCAAAAAGACCCACCGTGCCGAACTAACAGCACGGCGGTGCACCCCTTTGCTTCTCAGAGCTTCCAGCAAAAGATAATAGCAAGCTGGACAGAAAAAACAGAAAACAAACTAGAAGCACTTATCTAGCAGAGCAGCAGGCCCAAGGAAAGATGCAGTAGCTCAGATCCAACACTGGAACATTGACAAGGAGCAAGGAAGACAGACTCAGGTGGAGCTAAATAGCAAGGCAGCCAACGAGCTCACCAAAACACCTGAGGGAGGAAGCCCAGAGACTGCAATACCACTTGTGACCACAGAAGTGAACTCAGCCACAGAATTCACAACAGTACCCCCCCCTTGAGGAGGGGTCACCGAACCCTCACCAGAACCCCCAGGCCGACCAGGATGAGCCACATGAAAGGCACGAACAAGATCTGGGGCATGGACATCAGAGGCAAAAACCCAGGAATTATCTTCCTGAGCATAACCCTTCCATTTGACCAGATACTGGAGTTTCCGTCTAGAGACACGAGAATCCAAAATCTTCTCCACAATATACTCCAATTCCCCCTCCACCAAAACAGGGGCAGGAGGCTCCACAGATGGAACCATAGGTGCCACGTATCTCCTCAACAACGACCTATGGAATACATTATGTATGGAAAAGGAGTCTGGGAGGGTCAGACGAAAAGACACCGGATTGAGAATCTCAGAAATCCTATACGGACCAATAAAACGAGGTTTAAATTTAGGAGAGGAAACCTTCATAGGAATATGACGAGAAGATAACCAAACCAGATCCCCAACACGAAGTCGGGGTCCCACACGGCGTCTGCGATTAGCGAAAAGCTGAGCCTTCTCCTGGGACAAGGTCAAATTGTCCACTACCTGAGTCCAGATCTGCTGCCACCTGTCCACCACAGAATCCACACCAGGACAGTCCGAAGACTCAACCTGTCCTGAAGAGAAACGAGGATGGAACCCAGAATTGCAGAAAAATGGAGAGACCAAGGTAGCCGAGCTGGCCCGATTATTAAGGGCGAACTCAGCCAACGGCAAAAATGACACCCAATCATCCTGGTCAGCGGAAACAAAACATCTCAGATATGTTTCCAAGGTCTGATTGGTTCGTTCGGTCTGGCCATTAGTCTGAGGATGGAAGGCCGAGGAAAAAGATAGGTCAATGCCCATCCTACCACAAAAGGCTCGCCAGAACCTCGAGACAAACTGGGAACCTCTGTCAGAAACAATATTCTCAGGAATGCCATGTAAACGAACCACATGCTGGAAGAACAAAGGCACCAAATCAGAGGAGGAAGGCAATTTAACCAAGGGCACCAGATGGACCATTTTAGAAAAGCGATCACAGACCACCCAAATGACCGACATTTTTTGAGAAACGGGAAGGTCAGAAATGAAATCCATCGAAATATGTGTCCAAGGCCTCTTCGGGACCGGCAAGGGCAAAAGCAACCCACTGGCACGTGAACAGCAGGGCTTAGCCCTAGCACAAATTCCACAGGACTGCACAAAAGCACGCACATCCCGTGACAGAGATGGCCACCAGAAGGATCTAGCAACCAACTCCCTGGTACCAAAGATTCCTGGATGACCGGCCAGCACCGAACAATGAAGTTCAGAGATAACTTTACTAGTCCACCTATCAGGGACGAACAGTTTCTCGGCCGGACAACGATCAGGTTTATTAGCCTGAAATTTCTGCAACACTCTCCGCAAATCAGGGGAGATGGCAGACACAATGACTCCTTCCTTGAGGATACTCGCCGGCTCAGATAACCCCGGAGAGTCGGGCACAAAACTCCTAGACAGAGCATCCGCCTTCACATTTTTAGAGCCCGGAAGGTATGAAATCACAAAATCAAAACGAGCAAAAAATAACGACCAACGGGCCTGTCTAGGATTCAAGCGCTTGGCAGACTCAAGATAAGTAAGGTTCTTATGATCAGTCAAAACCACCACGCGATGCTTAGCACCCTCAAGCCAATGACGCCACTCCTCGAATGCCCACTTCATGGCCAGCAACTCTCGGTTGCCCACATCATAATTACGCTCAGCAGCAGAAAATTTCCTGGAAAAGAAAGCACATGGTTTGAACACTGAGCAACCAGAACCTCTCTGTGACAAAACCGCCCCTGCACCAATCTCAGAAGCATCAACCTCGACCTGGAACGGAAGAGAAACATCAGGTTGACACAACACAGGGGCACAGCAAAAACGACGCTTCAACTCCTGAAAAGCTTCCACGGCAGCAGAAGACCAATTAACCAAATCAGCACCCTTCTTGGTCAAATCGGTCAATGGTCTGGCAATGCTAGAAAAATTACAGATGAAGCGACGATAAAAATTAGCAAAGCCCAGGAATTTCTGCAGACTTTTTAGAGATGTCGGCTGAGTCCAATCCTGGATGGCCTGAACCTTAACCGGATCCATCTCGATAGTAGAAGGGGAAAAGATGAACCCCAAAAATGAAACTTTCTGCACACCGAAGAGACACTTTGATCCCTTCACGAACAAGGAATTAGCACGCAGTACCTGGAAAACCATTCTGACTTGCTTCACATGAGACTCCCAATCATCTGAGAAGATCAAAATGTCATCCAAGTAAACAATCAAGAATTTATCCAGATACTCACGGAAAATGTCATGCATAAAAGACTGAAAAACAGATGGAGCATTGGCAAGTCCGAACGGCATCACCAGATACTCAAAATGACCCTCGGGCGTATTAAATGCCGTTTTCCATTCATCTCCCTGCCTGATTCTCACCAGATTATACGCACCACGAAGATCAATCTTAGTAAACCAACTAGCCCCCTTAATCCGAGCAAACAAGTCAGAAATCAATGGCAAGGGATACTGAAACTTAACAGTGATCTTATTAAGAAGGCGGTAATCAATACACGGTCTTAGCGAACCATCCTTCTTGGCTACAAAAAAGAACCCTGCTCCCAATGGTGACGACAATGGGCGAATATGTCCCTTCTCCAGGGACTCCTTCACATAACTGCGCATAGCGGTGTGTTCAGGTACGGACAAATTAAATAAACGACCCTTAGGGAATTTACTACCAGGAATCAAATCGATAGCACAATCACAATTCCTATGCGGAGGTAGGGCATCAGACCTGGACTCTTCAAATACATCCTGAAAGTCCGACAAGAACTCTGGGATGTCAGAAGGAATGGATGACGAAATAGACAAAAATGGAACATCACCATGTACTCCCTGACAACCCCAGCTGGTTACCGACATAGAGTTCCAATCCAATACTGGATTATGGGTTTGTAGCCATGGCAACCCCAACACGACCACATCATGCAAATTATGCAGTACCAGAAAGCGAATAACTTCCTGATGTGCAGGAGCCATGCACATGGTCAGCTGGGCCCAGTACTGAGGCTTATTCTTGGCCAAAGGTGTAGCATCAATTCCTCTCAACGGAATAGGACACCGCAAAGGCTCCAAGAAAAATCCACAACGTTTAGCATAATCCAAATCCATCAGATTCAGGGCAGCGCCTGAATCCACAAACGCCATGACAGAATATGATGACAAAGAGCACATTAAGGTAATGGACAAAAGGAATTTGGACTGTACAGTACCAATAACGGCAGAGCTATCGAACCGCCTAGTGCGTTTAGAACAATTAGAAATAGCATGAGTAGAATCACCACAATAGAAACACAGTCTGTTCAGACGTCTGTGTTCGTGCCGTTCTACTTTAGTCATAGTCCTGTCGCACTGCATAGGCTCAGGCTTACTCTCAGACAATACCGCCAGATGGTGCACAGATTTACGCTCGCGCAAGCGACGACCGATCTGAATGGCCAAGGACATAGACTCATTCAAACCAGCAGGCATAGGAAATCCCACCATTACATCCTTAAGAGCTTCAGAGAGACCCTTTCTGAACAAAGCCGCTAGTGCAGATTCATTCCACAGAGTGAGTACTGACCATTTCCTAAATTTCTGACAATATACTTCTACATCATCCTGACCCTGGCATAAAGCCAGCAGATTTTTCTCAGCCTGATCCACTGAATTAGGCTCATCGTAAAGCAATCCCAGCGCCTGGAAAAATGCATCAACATTACTCAATGCAGAATCTCCTGGTGCAAGAGAAAACGCCCAGTCCTGTGGGTCGCCGCGCAAAAAAGAAATAATAATCAAAACCTGTTGAATAAGATTACCAGAAGAATGAGGTTTCAAGGCCAAAAATAGCTTACAATTATTTCTGAAGCTCAGGAACTTAGTTCTGTCACCAAAAAACAAATCAGGAATCGGAATTCTTGGTTCTAGCATCGATTTCTGATCAATAGTATCTTGAATCTTTTGTATATTTACAACGAGATTATCCATTGAGGGGCACAGAGCCTGAATATCCATGTCCACAGCTGTGTCCTGAAGCACTCTAATGTCTAGGGGAAAAAAAAGACTGAAGACAGAGCTAAGAAAAAAAAATGATGTCAGGATTTCTTTTTTCCCTCTATTGGGAATCATTGGTGAGGGCTCCTTGTACTGTTATGGCTGGCAATCAGGCAACACAGCGTGCAGTAATCAGCGCACATACAGAGATCTGGCAATAACCAAAAACAATAGGACGAGCTCTGAGACGTGGAATCTCTGTAGACTGCAGTACCTGATCTATCCTCACACAACTATAAGCAGCAGTGGATTGCGCCTATCACTACCTATGCAACTCGACACTGCCTGAGGAGCTGACTAGCCTGCAGATAGAAATACAAGCCTGACTTACCTCAGAGAAATACCCCAAAGGAATAGGCAGCCCCCCACATATAATGACTGTTAGCAAGATGAAAAGACAAACGTAGGAATGAAATAGATTCAGCAAAGTGAGGCCCGATATTCTAGACAGAGCGAGGATAGCAAAGAGAACTATGCAGTCTACAAAAAACCCTAAAACGAAAACCACGCAAAGGGGCAAAAAGACCCACCGTGCCGAACTAACAGCACGGCGGTGCACCCCTTTGCTTCTCAGAGCTTCCAGCAAAAGATAATAGCAAGCTGGACAGAAAAAACAGAAAACAAACTAGAAGCACTTATCTAGCAGAGCAGCAGGCCCAAGGAAAGATGCAGTAGCTCAGATCCAACACTGGAACATTGACAAGGAGCAAGGAAGACAGACTCAGGTGGAGCTAAATAGCAAGGCAGCCAACGAGCTCACCAAAACACCTGAGGGAGGAAGCCCAGAGACTGCAATACCACTTGTGACCACAGAAGTGAACTCAGCCACAGAATTCACAACAGTTCTGGAAGGAGACATATTCCATCTCCAACCACCATCGGTGCTCGCAACCATCACACTGTTCTGGGAGGAGACACATTACATCTCCAACCACCATCGGTGCTCGTAACCATCACACTGTTCTGGAAGGAGACATATTCCATCTCCAACCACCATCGGTGCTCGCAACCATCACACTATTCTGGAAGGAGACACAGTCCATCTCCAACCACCATCGGTGCTCGCAACCATCACACTGTTCTAGAAGGAGACACATTCCATCTCCAACCACCATCGGTGCTCGCAACCATCACACTGTTCTAGAAGGAGACATATTCCATCTCCAACCACCATCGGTGCTCGCAACCATCACACTGTTCTGGAAGGAGACATATTCCATCTCCAACCACCATCGGTGCTCGCAACCATCACACTATTCTGGAAGGAGACACAGTCCATCTCCAACCACCATCAGTGCTTGCAACCATCATACTGTTCTGGAAGGAGACACAGTCCATTTCCAACCACCATCGGTGCTCGCAACCATCACACTGTTCTGGAAGGAAACATATTCCATCTCCAACCACCATCGGTGCTTGTAACCATCACACTGTTCTGGAAGGAGACATATTCCATCTCCAACCACCATCGGTGCTCGCAACCATCACACTGTTCTGGAAGGAGACATATTCCATCTCCAACCACCATCGGTGCTCGCAACCATCACACTGTTCTGGAAGGAGACATATTCCATCTCCAACCACCATCGGTGCTCGCAACCATCACACTATTCTGGAAGGAGACACAGTCCATCTCCAACCACCATCGGTGATCGCAACCATCACACTATTCTGGAAGGAGACACATTCCATCTCCAACCACCATCGGTGCTCGCAACCATCACACTGTTCTAGAAGGAGACACATTCCATCTCCAACCACCATCGGTGCTCGCAACCATCACACTGTTCTAGAAGGAGACATATTCCATCTCCAACCACCATCGGTGCTCGCAACCATCACACTGTTCTGGAAGGAGACATATTCCATCTCCAACCACCATCGGTGCTCGCAACCATCACACTATTCTGGAAGGAGACACAGTCCATCTCCAACCACCATCAGTGCTTGCAACCATCATACTGTTCTGGAAGGAGACACAGTCCATCTCCAACCACCATCGGTGCTCGCAACCATCACACTGTTCTGGAAGGAAACATATTCCATCTCCAACCACCATCGGTGCTCGTAACCATTACACTGTTCTGGAAGGAGACATATTCCATCTCCAACCACCATCGGTGCTCGCAACCATCACACTATTCTGGAAGGAGACACAGTCCATCTCCAACCACCATCAGTGCTTGCAACCATCATACTGTTCTGGAAGGAGACACAGTCCATCTCCAACCACCATCGGTGCTCGCAACCATCACACTGTTCTGGAAGGAAACATATTCCATCTCCAACCACCATCGGTGCTCGTAACCATCACACTGTTCTGGAAGGAGACATATTCCATCTCCAACCACCATCGGTGCTCGCAACCATCACACTGTTCTGGAAGGAGACATATTCCATCTCCAACCACCATCGGTGCTCGCAACCATCACACTGTTCTGGAAGGAGACATATTCCATCTCCAACCACCATCGGTGCTCGCAACCATCACACTATTCTGGAAGGAGACACAGTCCATCTCCAACCACCATCGGTGATCGCAACCATCACACTATTCTGGAAGGAGACACATTCCATCTCCAACCACCATCGGTGCTCGCAACCATCACACTGTTCTAGAAGGAGACACATTCCATCTCCAACCACCATCGGTGCTCGCAACCATCACACTGTTCTAGAAGGAGACATATTCCATCTCCAACCACCATCGGTGCTCGCAACCATCACACTGTTCTGGAAGGAGACATATTCCATCTCCAACCACCATCGGTGCTCGCAACCATCACACTATTCTGGAAGGAGACACAGTCCATCTCCAACCACCATCAGTGCTTGCAACCATCATACTGTTCTGGAAGGAGACACAGTCCATCTCCAACCACCATCGGTGCTCGCAACCATCACACTGTTCTGGAAGGAAACATATTCCATCTCCAACCACCATCGGTGCTCGTAACCATCACACTGTTCTGGAAGGAGACATATTCCATCTCCAACCACCATCGGTGCTCGCAACCATCACACTGTTCTGGAAGGAGACATATTCCATCTCCAACCACCATCGGTGCTCGCAACCATCACACTGTTCTGGAAGGAGACACAGTCCATCTACAACCACAATTGGTGCTCGCAACCATCACACTATTCTGGAAGGAGACACAGTCCATCTCCAATCACCATCGGTGCTCGCCACCATCACACTGTTCTGGAAGGAGACATATCCCATCTCCAACCACCATCGGTGCTCGCAACCATCATACTGTTCTGGAAGGAGACGCATCCCATCTCCAACCACCATCAGTGTTCACAACCATCACACTGTTCTGGAAGGAGACACATTCCATTTCTAACCACCATTGTTTCTCCAACCATCACCCTGTTCTGGAAGGAGACCCATTCCATCTCCAACCACCATTGGTGCTCGCAAGCATCATACTGTTCTGGGAGGAGACATAGCCCATCTCCAAGAACCATGGGTGTTTGTAACCATCAACCTTGTCCAGAAGAAGACACATTCTGTCTTCAAACACCATGGGTGATTGCAACCATCACAATGTTCAGGAAGGAGACACAGTCCATTTCCAACCACGATGGTTACTTGCAGCCATCACTTTGATTAGGAAGGAGACACAGTCTCTCTCCAACCACCATCAGCGCTCGCAACCATCTCACTGTTCTGGAAAGAGACACATTCCATCTTCAACCACCATTGGTATTTGCAACCATCATACTGTTCTGGAAGGGGACATAGTCCATCTCCGACCACCATGGAAGCTCGCAACCATTATATTGATCAGGAAGGACACACATTCTGTCTCCAAACACCATATTGGATCACAACCATCATACTTTTAAGAAGAACGGAATTTATTTTCTCTATTTCTAAACTTTATCATGATGAAGTAATGGACACATTGAACATGTTCTAATTATATATCTACAGATAATACATGGAAATTCATAATGAGAAGTGAAACATAAATGCAAAAAAATAAGGATTGCAACATTTAGAGCCTGGAGAATAATTTTATTTAGAGCCAGGAGAATAGTTTTACTGGAAATTTACGTATAGTGATGAAATGTAACGGCTCGGTCATCCATCACTAAAATCATAAATTTGGCCTCTAGTTTTTACATGGTTAGGGGCTCTTTTGCAGTTGTTGTAGCTCATCATGGCCCAAATATGCAGATCAATGCAGACAGTCAGGGACAAAAGTAGTAGTGGGAACTGGTGCCTTAAGACTACCAAAGGCCACTTAAGAAGAAACTGGTGATATAAATGGCATGTAATACTTGGGAAGGGGAGTGGGGGATATGGTACATGTTTTGTATTAACTTAAATAGGTCTAGGAAGATGATGTCATTAATTCACTGTGGGAAAATCTGTAAAACCCGACAAGGACCACAGCAGAGGGCAGCGGACCCAGGAGAAGGAAGCGGGACCCGGTATACCCAGGACCGGTCCATAACAGTACCTGATGTAAAATCTAATTCTTGTCAAATACATTGGGGGGTTGCAGCAACGTGATTACAGGTACTGCGACTTGAAGGCTAACGATAGGTAGAAGAAAAAAATATCTACCTCTGGTGGCCTGTGCCCTCTTCTCAGACACTAGGCAGCTCAGATTTGTGCCAAAAGTAGAAGGCAAACACAAAAAAAGTATCAAACTAGCAACCAGAAACCAACAAGATCTGACCCCATGGAAGAAAATTCAACCAGATCTCTCCCCAAGAGGGAAGAACATAAGTCTAGATTGGATTTGTGTCCCCTGTTGTATTTTAAGAGAAAATAGTTTTATGGTAAGTGCAAAATTTTACTTTTCTAAATGACACTAAAGGACATAGTACCATGGGATGTCCTAAAGTAGTCCCAGCATGGGGATAAGAAAAAACGTTGACCACCTAGCTTACCGTAGTTTGCAGGACCTCATGTCTATAGCGGCCATCGGCAGAAGCCATGAAATGAATGTTTGTAGATGTGAACCGAAGCCCAGGTGGCAATCTTGAAGAACTGGTGCAATGGAAGCCTGATCGCCGAGGAGAACCCAACCGCTATCAACAATGACCTCACTGAGATGAATGAAAGAATCTAACTTTGGGAGAAAGTACGGTATAGGACATAAAACAACCTCGTCTTGACAGTGAATAAGGAAAGTGGACTCGCAGGAGAGCATAGCTAACTCGGAAATTGTGCAACTGAAAATCATGGCGACCATAACGGTGACTTTCCAAGGAAAGAACCTGGGAGAGATGCCCCAGAGAGGAATAAAAGAAAAATCTTGAAGTTGAGATTGCAAGATTTATCTTGATTCTAGAAGGAAGTGCACATGACACTCCTCCCCGAGAGGATTGTCTTAGCTGAAGACCAAGGTGTGCTGAAGGGGTATGAAAAGTACAGAAACCTATCTAAGGGTGGGAAGGCTTAATGTTAATCAAAACTGGACTAGAGAAGTAGTGAAAACCCCAAGGGATGAAAAGCCCCTGTTGTTTACACCATCAGTTGTAAGACTTCTAAGCATGGGGGTAAACCTTGGCAGATAGATCTTCCAGTCTACGTTCTACAAAGAGGGTGGTGGAGAACCTTCTTGGATGCAAGATCAGCCATCCATGATTGGAACTAGTTGTTATCCTGTCTATAACTAAGATGGGCAGACTGGAGAGAAGTTTGCACAGAAATTTTGTGGCATAGAGCTACTGAGAGGAGACATCTAGGAGGTCCTTTGGAGGCTCTAGATCAGTGTTCCTCAACTTCAGTCTTCAAGAGCCACGAACAGATCAGGTTTTCAGGATTTCTTTAGTATTGCACAAAGTGATGGAATTATTTCCTGTGCAGATGATGCAATTATCTCCTGTGAAATACTAAAGGTACCGTCACACTAGACGATATCGCTAGCGATCCGTGACGTTGCAGCGTCCTCGCTAGCGATATCATCCAGTGTGACAGGCAGCAGCGATCAGGCCCCTGCTGTGCTGTCGCTGGTCGGGGAAGAAAGTCCAGAACTTTATTTCGTTGGTGGACTCCCCGCAGACATCACTGAATCGGCGTGTGTGACACCGATTCAGCGATGTCTTCACTGGTAACCAGGGTAAACATCGGGTAACTAAGCGCAGGGCCGCGCTTAGTAACCCGATGTTTACCCTGGTTACCATCCTAAAAGTAAAAAAACAAACGCTACATACTTACCTACAGCCGTCTGTCCTCCAGCGCTGTGCTCTGCACTCCTCCTGTACTGGCTGTGAGCGTCGGTCAGCCGGAAAGCAGAGCGGTGACGTCACCGCTCTGCTTTCCGGCCGCTGTGCTCACAGCCAGTACAGGAGGAGTGCAGAGCACAGCGCTGGAGGACAGACGGCTGTAGGTAAGTATGTAGTGTTTGTTTTTTTTTACTTTTAGGATGGTAACCAGGGTAAACATCGGGTTACTAAGTGCGGCCCTGCGCTTAGTTACCCGATGTTTACCCTGGTTACCAGCATCGTTGGTCGCTGGAGAGCGGTCTGTGTGACAGCTCTCCAGCGACCAAACAGCGACGCTGCAGCGATCCGGATCGCTGTCGGTATCGCTGCAGCGTCGCTAAGTGTGACGGTAGCTTTAGGAAAACCTGACCTGTTGGTGGCTCTTGAGGACTGGAGCTGTTGCACCTGTACACTAGACGAAAGGCCATGATGCAACTACTTAGACCAGGCTGTACAGGACACATTGCAGTTCTTGCCACTAGAAAAGCCGCCTTGGAAATTGTTAGTCTTTTCATTCAATGGTTCACCGAGGAAAGCTCCACAGAATAAAAGCAAAGTGGTGGATCTAGAGAGGCGAGAGACCTGTGGATCCACAGAGGGAGGAGTGGACCACTTGGCCGACAACGCTAAAAAGCGAAAAAAGGACTTCATACCTAAATCTGGAATGAAATCCACATACATATGTGTAGATTTTTATGCTGTGTGTAAAGTAACCTAAGACTATGTTCACACGTTGCGTTTTTTTTTCCTTTTCCCGTGGGCAAAACCTGCTCTCTTGGCAGTAAAGAAGCTGCTTACAAAAATCAGGTTTTTCTGCGTTTTTTTTGCTGCGTGTTTGCTGCTTTTTTATTGTCTCTTGTGCATGCTCATAAAGTTTAGTGCTCCCCCCAAAAAAAATCATGATACAACTGCACCAAAACCTGAATTTTTCCACTTACCCATTTTTTTTTCTATGGGTGAAAAAAACGCTGAAAGAAGTGACATGCTGCAGTTTGCAAAAACGCATCAGTTTTCCCAAAGCAGCCTAGAAAAAAAATGTGTATGCAGGAGATTTCTGCACTGTAAAAAGCAGCTTAAAATTTGCATTCAAAAATTCAGCAAAAAAAACCCTGCAATGTGTGAACACAGCCTAAGGCTACGTTCAGACTAGCGTTGTGCTAGTGTGCGTCGGGTTAGCGTCGGGCGACGCAGCGGCGACGCACGCGTCATGCGCCCCTATGTTTAACATGGGGGACACATGCGTTGTTTGTTGCGTTTTGCGACGCATGCGTCTTTTTTTCCGCAAGCGTCGGACCAAGACGTGCAATTCCTCATCTCTGCTATATACAACCTATACAAGGGGGGATATGAAGAAAACCAGAGCAAGCCTGCGTACATGTGCGGAAATAGACCGCATCCGGCTTTATGCTAGAATACGTTGGGAGATGAGCCTAGCATAGATTTTTCTTTTGATTTATTGCAGTAATAATTTGAGGGGAAAGATGCCGTTATCTCTCTGGACACCTGTGTAATTGCCCAGTCAATGCCGACGGGGAGCACAACTATGTACAAACAAACATACCGCCCTATCTGGTCACTGACCGCCATATCTACATAATTTACTGCTTCTTCTCATGGCATGGTGAAACGTTGTGCTACAAGAACAAGCACGTTCATCCAATATCTGCAGAGGGGATTAAAGCCCCCCCATACAAATTGGACTAACGTCTGTCGAACCGGTCTGCTCGATACTCGATTTTGCACCTAGTATCGCGGTTGCTCGAGTGACCTGTTCGAATCCTCGCGGCCGAATGTTTCGAGTTTGTTAGACAACCACAAAACATTCGGGGATTTGCCTGAAAAAAATGGGCAATAGCTGCACTTTTCGTGGCTGTCTAACAATAATAATAATAATAATAATAATTTTTATTTATATAGCGCCAACATATTCCGCAGCGCTTTACAAATTATAGAGGGGACTTGTACATACAATAGACATTACAGCATAACAGAAATACAGTTCAAAACAGATACCAGGAGGAATGAGGGCCCTGCTCGTAAGCTTACAAACTATGAGGAAAAGGGGAGACACGAGAGGTGGATGGTAACAATTGCTATAGTTATTCGGACCAGCCATAGTGTAAGGCTTGGGTGTTCATGTAAAGCTGCATGAACCAGTTAATTAATTTTTTTTTTTTTTTTAATATAGGCCACACAGGGATCGTTAGGTTAATGCATTGAGGCGGTAGGCCAGTCTGAACAAATGAGTTTTTAGGGCACGCTTAAAACTGTGGGGATTGGGGATTAATCGTATTATCCTAGGTAGTGCATTCCAAAGAATCGGCGCAGCACGTGTAAAGTCTTGGAGACGGGAGTGGGAGGTTCTGATTATTGAGGATGCTAACCTGAGGTCATCAGCGGAGCGGAGGGCACGGGTAGGGTGGTAGACTGAGACCAGAGAGGAGATGTAGGGTGGTGCTGAGCCATGGAGTGCTTTGTGGATGAGGGTAGTAGTTTTGTACTGGATTCTTGAGTGGATGGGTAACCAGTGTAATGACTGGCACAAGGTAGAGGCATCGGTGTAACGGTTGGTGAGGAATATGATCCTGGCAGCAGCATTCAGGACAGATTGGAGCGGGGAGAGTTTGGTAAGAGGGAGGCCGATTAGTAGAGAGTTACAATAGTCCAGACGAGAATGAATAAGTGAAACAGTAAGAGTTTTTGCAGAGTCGAAAGTAAGAAAAGGGCGAATTCTAGAAATGTTTTTGAGATGCAGGTAAGAAGAGCGAGCCAGTGATCGGATGTGGGGGGTGAATGAAAGGTCAGAATCAAGGATGACCCCAAGGCAGCGGGCATGTTGCTTTGGAGTAATGGTGGAACCGCAAACGGAGATGGCAATGTCAGGCAAAGGTAGGTTAGTAGAGGGAGAAAACACGAGGAGTTCAGTTTTTGACAGGTTTAGTTTCAGATAGAGGGAGGACATGATGCTAGAGACAGCGGTAAGACAATCACTGGTGTTTTCTAATAAGGCAGGCGTGAGATCAGGAGAAGAAGTGTATAGTTGGGTGTCATCAGCATAGAGATGGTACTGGAAGCCAAATCTACTGATTGTTTGTCCAATAGGGGCAGTATACAAAGAGAAGAGGAGGGGGCCTAGGACTGATCCTTGAGGAACCCCAACAGTAAGGGGAAGGTGAGAGGAGGAGGAACCAGCGAAACATACAGTGAAGGATCGGTCAGAGAGATAGGAGGAGAACCAGGAGAGAACGGTGTCCTTGAGGCCGATGGAGCGGAGCATAGTGAGGAGGAGCTGATGATCCACAGTATCAAATGCTGCAGAGAGATCCAAGAGAATTAGCATGGAGTAGTGACCATTAGATTTAGCTGTTAGTAGGTCATTAGAGACTTTAGTGAGGGCAGTTTCAGTAGAGTGTAAAGAGCGGAAACCAGATTGAAGAGGGTCGAGAAGAGAGTTATCTGAGAGATAACGGGTAAGACGGGAGTGGACCAGGCGTTCGAGGAGTTTAGAGATGAAGGGAAGATTAGAGACAGGTCTATAATTAGCGGCACAGTTTTGGTCGAGGGATGGTTTTTTAAGTAATGGATGTATGATGGCATGCTTAAATGAGGAGGGAAAAATACCGGAAGTGAGGGAAAGGTTGAATATTTTTGTTAGGTGAGAGGTGACAGCCGGGGAAAGGGACTGGAGGAAATGTGACGGAATGGGGTCACTGGTGCAAGTGGTCGGGCAAGAAGATGCAAGGAGCCTGCTTACTTCTTCTTCTGTAACTGGTTCAAAGTCAGAGAGTGAACTAGATGCAGTGGGGGAGGGAGGACAGTGCATGGTATGAAGAGATTGGGAGATGATTTCCTGTCGAATATGGTCAATTTTTTCTTTGAAGTAATTGGCCAGATTGTCAGCACGGAGATCCGTGGTTGGGGCCTGCGCTCTTGGGTTGAGTAGGGACTGGAACGTGTCAAAGAGACGTTTAGGGTTATTGGACAGGGAGGTGATGAGGGTGTTGAAGTAGGTTTGTTTGGAGAGGTGAAGGGCAGAATTGTATGTCTTTAGCATGAACTTATAATGGATGAAATCTTCGGGTAGATTAGATTTTCTCCACAGACGTTCTGCGCACCTGGAGCACCGCTGCAGGAAACGTGTTTGCAGCGTGTGCCACGGTTGTTGCCGTCTGTGCCGAGTTGTTTTATGTATAGGAGGAGCAGCTTCATCCAGGGCACTTTGCAGGGTTTCATTGTAATGCTTCAGAGCAGAATCAGGACATGAGATGGAGGAGATTGGGGCCAATGAGGACTGCAAGTTCTTCATAAGTTCCTGGGTGTTAATGGCCTGTATGTTTCTATAAGTGTGGAAAGTGGGGGTGACCTGAGCTTGAAACATTCGGCCACAGGGAATCAAACAGGTCACATGCGATACTTGGTCCAAACTCGAGTATCGAGCACTTGCGCTCATCACTAATGAGCAGCTTTCGAAAAAACCCCCCGCAATATTGTGATCCTCTATCTGGAGATGTACAGTATATGCTATAAGTGAATTGTAGCCTGCAAGAAGGTTTTGCTAACCACAGGATAGGTGACAAATGTATGATTGTTCGGACCTCCCCCGCTAATCACAGTGCCCCCTGTATGACTGAAGGGGTAGTGCGCATGCAGGACCACCACTTAACACTAGAAGTTCCAGAAATTTCGAGCTCCAAAGGTTCCAAAGGTAGAAATGTTAAATGACCCCTCTCTGGGACTTCTAGTGTTAATTCACTTTTATGGGACAGGTTTGTGACAACTGCTCCATTCACACAGGGAACCCATACTGTGATCAGTAAGGATACTACGCTCTTAACCAAATTCAAGAAAAAGTACAGGCGCTTCTCACTAAATTAGAATATCATCAAAAAGTTCATTTATTTCAGTTCTTCAATACAAAAAGTGAAACTCATATATTATATAGAGTCGTTACACACAGAGTGATCTATTTCACATGTTTATTGCTGTTAATGTTGATGATTATGGCTTACAGCCAATGAAAACCCAAAAGTCATTATCTCAGTAAATTAGAATACTTTATAACACCAGCTTGAAAAATTATTATAAAAATCTGAAATGTTGGCCTACTGAAATGTGTGATCAGTAAATGCACCCAATACTTGGTCGGGACTTCTTTTCCATCAATTACTGCATCAATGCGGCGTGGCATGGAGGCGATCAGCCTGTGGCACTGCTGAGGGGTTATGGAAGCCCAGGTGGCTTTGATAGCAGCCTTCAGCTCGTCTGCATTGTTGGGTCCGGTGTCTCATCTTCCTCTTGACAATAGTCCATAGATTCTCTATGGGGTTAAGGTCAGGTGAGTTTGCTGCCAATCAAGCGCAGTGATACTGTTGTTTGTAAACCAGGTATTGGTACTTTTGGCAGTGTGGACAGGCACCAAGTCCTGCTGGAGAATGACATCTCCATCTCCAAAAAGCTTGTCGCAGAGGGAAGCATGAAGTGCTCTAAAATTTCCTGGTAGACGGCTGTGCTGATTTTGGTCTTGATAAAACACAGTGGACCTACACCAGCAGATGACATGGCTCCCCAAACCATCACTGATTGTGGAAACTTCCCACTAGACCTCCAGCAGCTTGGATTGTGGCCTCTCCACTCTTCCTCCCGACTCCGGGACCTTGATTTCCAAATGAAATGCAACATTTACTTTAATCTGAAATCAAAACCTTGGACCACTGACCACAGTCCAGCTCTTTTCCTCCTTGGCCCAGGTAAGACGCTTCTGTTGTTGTCTATTGGTCATGAGTGGCCGGACACAAGGAATGTGACACTTGTAGTCCATGTCCTGGATACGTCTGTGTGTGGCGGCTCTTGAAGCAATGACTCCAGCAGCAGTCCACTCCTTGTGAATCTCCCCAACATTTTTGAATGGCCTTTTCTTAATCCTTTCAAGGTTGCAGTTATCCTGGTTGCTTGTGCACCTTTTTCTACCACACTTTTTCCTTCCACTCCACTCTTCATTAATATGCTTGGACACAGCATTCTGTGAACAGCCGGCTTCTTTAGCAATGACCTTTTGTGGCTTCCCCTCCTTGTGGAGTGTGTCAATGACTGCCTTCTGGACATCTGTCAAGTCAGCAGTCTTCCCCATGATTGTGGAGCTACTGAAACAGACTAAGGGACCTTTATAAACACTTAGAAGCCTTTACAGGTGATTTTTGTTAATTATTCTAATTCACTGAGATAATGACTTTTGGGTTTTCATTGGCTGTAAGCCATAATCATCAACACTAACAGAAATAAACACATGAAATAGATCACTCTGTAATGACTCTATATGAGTTTCACTTTTTGTATTGAAGAACTGAAATAATTTCACTTATTGATGATATTCTAATTTTGTGAGAAGCCCCTGTAGATGTGGAGGCATCTGATCTCTTTGGCATGGCAGCTCCTCTTCCCTGAATTTCCCTCCTGCCCATTCTCCCCGTTACTGGCTGATTTGCATATATAATTGTGGTACTTTTTATAAGCCACAATCAAATCTTTCAGCTTTTTGTTATCATTTATATCCTACGTCACTTTATCGGTGCGCTGTAATCAATGCTGTGGTAAGTAAAGAGGAACTTCAGCACTTTCTGAACTTATTTCCTGCTCATTAATAAAAAATAAATTAAAAAAATATTTTATCTGCATGTGGCCCCCATTGCATTAATTGGTGAGACCGCACCCGGCCCTGGTAGAGGTCAATTACTGGGCCCTTGATGTATTCATTGGTATCAGTAAAGACTACAAGCCCCCAAATCATCTCCATGGACAGAAAAATAGAAAAAAGCTACACTATTATTTTTTCAAAAATTCTATTCACACGAAAAGACCCCCACGTTCATACACCCTGGGACAGTTTCCCCGGATTCATAAAGACCCCTCCCATTAATACACACCCCAGTGCAGACTCCCAATAATTCAGACGTCAGACAAGACCCTCTGTATAAACAGACCCCAGACCAGACCCCCATTCCTACAGATGCCAAACCAGACCCTGTGTTTATCCAGACCCCCCATTCATAGACCCCCACACCAGACCCTCTGTTCAACAGATCCCAGGCCAGACTCCTTGTTCATACAGATCCCAGTCCAAACCCAATAATACAGATCCCAGACCACACCCTCAATAATACAGACCACTCCCGTTAATACATATGGCAGCCCAGACCTCCTTTAATGTCAGACTAGCACCCTCATTATTACAGATCCCAGACCAGACCCCCCAATAATACAGACCTCAGACCAGACCCTCCTCATTATTACAGATCCCAGACCAGACCCCCCAATAATACAGACCTCAGACCAGACCCTCCTCAGTTTATAGAGGTCAGAGCAGACCCCCCCAATAATAGACCTCAGAACAGACCCTCCTCAGTTTATAGAGGCCAGACCAGACCAGACCCTCATTAATAAAGAGGGCAGACCAGACCCCCATAAATAAAGAGGGCAGACCAGACCCCGCTCCCCCAGTTTATAGACATCAGAACAGAGCCCTCAATAATACAGGCTCCCCCATTCAGACCCCACACCAACCCCTCTGGTTAATAAAGACGTCAGACCAGCACCCTCATTATTACAGACCCCTCATTATTCCTGCCCCCGGAGCTGATCACACGCTCCTCTCCCTCCTGATTTGCCGCCCCAGGTAAGGGCCTGACACTGTGGAGGCCTCCAGGAACCTCCAGGACCAGGAGAGGTGACTACAGTGGGAACATGCCCCTGTCTGGGAGATTGTTATTCTTTTTCTAGGAATCTCCTGAATCCATGATGGGAGTTGTAGTTTTGCAAAGCTGAAGAGACAAAAAGTTGTAGTTGGCAAACACTGGTGAGCAAGTGAATGGAGGTCAGTGATCTGGCTGTAGCCATCGCCGCAATCTGCACTGCAGCCAGCAGTCATCTCTTCTCCCCCCGTTACTGGGGATTAGTTGCCTCTTGCTGACCCTGATTCTCACATCTATCACATGCGCATGCGCGTCACACTCCTCGTGTGCACCAACACTCCCCTACCGCCAGGGGGCGATTCGCGGATTTCCTGCCACACGCAACATGGCGTAATGTTATCTGCGTGCCCAGCGTCGTCATTTGCCACATACGATATGGCCGCAAACTCCTCCCATGCACCGAAAAGGACCTATCAGCGTCCTGCGTCCATGACAACGACGACGGATTGGGGGAGGGGTCGAGTGCAGGAAGAGAAGACTTTGGCGGGAGAGTGAGAACGTTTTGCTGGAGGGGAAGTGAGTACAGAGTGTGGCTGTCCGGCTGCTGTGTCCGAGTGTGCGCGCCGGCATAGGGGGGCGCTGTGCCGGGTGTGAGGGGTGTGGGCTCTAAACCGCCTGGCTATATAGTGGACCCGGCGAGATGGGAGATACCAGCTGTAATAAGCCTGAGAGGACAGTGGTCGTAATAATGTGTACACAATATGGTGGCCCCACAGCCCCCCATGCACGGTATCAGCCCCAGAGCCCCCCATACACGGTATAATGTCCTATCAGCCCCACAGCCCCCCATACACGGTATAATGTCCTATCAGCCCCACAGCCCCCCATACACGGTATAATGTCCTATCAGCCCCACACACACGCTGTATGACGTCCCCTCAGCCCCACACACACGCTGTATGACGTCCCCTCAGCCCCACAACACACGCTGTATGACGTCCCCTCAGCCCCACAACACACGCTGTATGACGTCCCCTCACCCCCACAACACACGCTGTATGACGTCCCCTCACCCCCACAACACGCGCTGTATGACGTCCCCTCAGCCCCACAACACACGCTGTATGACGTCCCCTCACCCCCACAACACACGCTGTATGACGTCCCCTCACCCCCACAACACGCGCTGTATGACGTCCCCTCAGCCCCACAACACACGCTGTATGACGTCCCCCCAGCCCCACACACACGCTGTATGACGTCCCCCCAGCTCCACAACACACGCTGTATGACGTCCCCTCAGCCCCACACACACGCTGTATGACGTCCCCTCAGCCCCACACACACGCTGTATGACGTCCCCTCAGCCCCACCACACATGCTGTATGACGTCCCCTCACCCCCACAACACACGCTGTATGACGTCCCCTCAGCTCCACACACACGCTGTATGACGTCCCCTCAGCCCCACAGCACACGCTGTATGACGTCCCCTCAGCCCCACCACACATGCTGTATGACGTCCCCTCACCCCCACAACACACGCTGTATGACGTCCCCTCAGCTCCACACACACGCTGTATGACGTCCCCTCAGCCCCACAACACATGCTGTATGACGTCCCCTCACCCCCACAACACACGCTGTATGACGTCCCCTCACCCCCACAACACGCGCTGTATGACGTCCCCTCAGCTCCACAACACACGCTGTATGACGTCCCCTCAGCCCCACAACACATGCTGTATGACGTCCCCTCACCCCCACAACACACGCTGTATGACGTCCCCTCAGCCCCACAACACACGCTGTATGACGTCCCCTCAGCTCCACAACACACGCTGTATGACGTCCCCTCAGCTCCACCATACACGCTGTATGACGTCCCCACAGCTCCACCACACACGCTGTATGACGTCCCCTCAGCCCCACAGCACACGCTGTATGACGTCCCCTCAGCTCTACAACACACGCTGTATGACGTCTGTTATTACCTGGTGGTTAGGAGCACCCGGAATGACCTGATAGTTAAAACTCACGCAGGACAAGCTCTGGGATGTGGGAGCTCTGCTGACCGCAATCCCTAATCCTATCACACACACTAGAAATAGCCGTGGAGTGCTCCTGACGCTCCCTAGGCGCCCCGTCACAGCCTAAGAGCTAGCTAGCCCTAGAGATAGAAAATAAAGCCTACCTTGCCTCAGAGAAATTCCCCAAAGGAAATGGCAGCCCCCCACATATATTGACTGTGAGTAAAGATGAAAGTCACAAACGCAGAAATGAAACAGGTTTCAGCAAAGGGAGGCCAGACTTACTAAATAGACAGAGGATAGGAAAGGTATCTTTGCGGTCAGCACAAAAAACTACAAAAGACCACGCAGAGTGTGCAAAAAGACCTCCGCACCGACTAACGGTGCGGAGATGCCACTCTGCATCCCAGAGCTTCCAGCTAGCAAGACAAAATCATGATATCCAGCTGGACAAGAAAACAATGAACGAATTAGATACTATCAGCAACTTAGCTTTTGCTGGAGTAGACAGGTCACCAGAAAGATCCAAGAGCGAACTGAACCAATGCAGAAACATTGGCAGCTGGCATGGAGTAACGATCTAAGTGGAGTTAAATAGAGCAGCCAACCAAAGGACAAACCACGTCACCTGTGTAAGGAACCTCAGAAGCAGCAGCTCCACTCACAGCCACCAGAGGGAGCCCACGGACAGAACTCACCGAAGTACCATTCACGACCACAGGAGGGAGCTCGACAACAGAATTCACAACAGACGTCCCCTCAGCTCCACAACACACGCTGTATGACGTCCCCTCAGCCCCACAACACACGCTGTATGGCGTCCCCTCAGCCCCACAACACACGCTGTATGACGTCCCCTCAGCCCCACCGCACACGCTGTATGACGTCCCCTCAGCCCCACCACACACGCTGTATGACGTCCCCTCAGCTCCACAACACACGCTGTATGATGTTGCTTAGCCCCACAACGCATGCTGAATGACGTCCCCTCAGCCCCACAACACACGCTGTATGGCGTCCCCTCAGCCCCACAACACACGCTGTATGACGTCCCCTCAGCCCCACCGCACACGCTGTATGACGTCCCCTCAGCCCCACCACACACGCTGTATGACGTCCCCTCAGCTCCACAACACACGCTGTATGATGTTGCTTAGCCCCACAACGCATGCTGAATGACGTCCCCTCAGCCCCACAACACACGCTGTATGACGTCCCCTCAGCCCCACAGCACACGCTGTATGACGTCCCCTCAGCCCCACAACACACGCTGTATGACGTCCCCTCAGCTCCACCACACATGCTGTATGACGTCCCCTCAGCCCCACCACACACGCTGTATGACGTCCCCTCAGCTCCACAACACACGCTGTATGATGTTGCTTAGCCCCACAACGCACGCTGAATGACGTCCCCTCAGCCCCACAACACACGCTGAATGACGTCCCCTCAGCCCCACAACACACGCTGTATGACGTCCCCTCAGCCCCACAGCACACGCTGTATGACATCCCCTCAGCCCCACAACACACGCTGTATGACGTCCCCTCAGCTCCACCACACATGCTGTATGACGTCCCCTCAGCCCCACCACACACGCTGTATGACGTCCCCTCAGCTCCACAACACACGCTGTATGATGTTGCTTAGCCCCACAACACACGCTGAATGACGTCCCCTCAGCCCCACAACACACGCTGTATGACGTCCCCTCAGCCCCACAGCACACGCTGTATGACATCCCCTCAGCCCCACAACACACGCTGTATGACGTCCCCTCAGCACACGCTGTATGACGTCCCCTCAGCACACGCTGTATGACGTCCCCTCAGCTCCACAACACACGCTGTATGACGTCCCCTCAGCTCCACAACACATGCTGTATGACGTCCCCCCAGCCCCACAACACACGCTGTATGACGTCCCCTCAGCCCCACAACACACGCTGTATGACGTCCCCTCAGCTCCACAACACACGCTGTATGACGTCCCCACAGCACACGCTGTATGACGTCCCCTCAGCCCCACAACACACGCTGTATGACGTCCCCTCAGCCCCACAGCACACGCTGTATGACGTCCCCTCAGCCCCACAACACACGCTGTATGACGTCCCCTCAGCTCCACCACACACGCTGTATGACGTCCCCTCAGCCCCACAGCACACGCTGTATGACGTCCCCTCAGCCCCACAGCACACGCTGTATAATGTTGCTTGGCCCCCATCACCTGATCCCTGATGTCCTGCTTCGGTTTGCGCTGTGTGCAGGCTGCGGCTTTGAGCAGCAGGTTAGATCTAGTGACGGCTGACGGCGTCCTCCACCATTGCGCTGTACTGAATCTGCAACCTGAGGATGCAAGTACTGTCGAAATCTTCACCTCACACCTAAAGTCCTGCCCCAGAGGATCCTTTTAGCCACGCACTTTGTTAAATACTATACAATTTAGCATCGAATAAAAAGGCCCAGATCTCCGGAACCATAGAGCGAATTCTATCAAAATAAAAATTGGAATTTATAAAAGTAATCTGTTCATGGTTCGTTGCTTTTTAATTCATAACGTCTTCTTTCTAGAAATACTGAGAATGGACCCTAAGCGTAAAAAGGCTGCACCCGCAGGAGGCTTCTCCTCCTCCCAGACCAAGAAGAAGAAGACGGACTGGGATGAAGACCAACCGTCCCAATTTGAAGAGGAGCTGGCGTACCTAGATGAGATTGAAGCAGACATGGCCATGGACATGAGCGACGTTTGTTCTACTGCAGACGTTTTACCTGTCGGTAGGAGACTTGTGCTTATGTTATCGAGAAACCCAGAAAAGAATAGATCCTTAGACCAGACTGGTGTATTTACTATGATAATCCAAATCACAATGCCGCTTAAGGTACCTTCACACTGAGCGACTTTAGAACGATAACGATAGCGATCTGTGACGTTGCAGCGTCCTGGATAGCGATATCGTTGTGTTTGACACGCAGCAGCGATCAGGACCCTGCTGTGAGATCGCTGGTCGGAGCTAGAAGGCCAGAACTTTATTTCGTCGCTGGATCGGCGTGTGTGACGCCGATTCAGCGATGTCTTTACTTGTAACCAGGGTAAACATCGGGTTACTAAGCGCAGGGCCGCGCTTAGTAACCCGATGTTTACCCTGGTTACCATTGTAAATGTAAAAAAAACAAACACTACATACTTACATTCCGGTGTCTGTCGCGTCCCCGGCATCCGCTTCCCGCACTGTGTCAGCGCCGGCCAGCCGTAAAACAGAGCACATCGGTGACGTCACCGCTCTGCTTTCTTTATCGCCTCTCATTGGGGGACACAGGAACCATGGGTGTATGCTGCTGCCACTAGGAGGCTGACACTATGCAAATAAAAAAGTTAGCTCCTCCTCTGCAGTGTACACCCCACCGACTGGCATTAAACTCTTCAGTTTAGCTTAGTGTCAGTAGGAGGTGCACACGGGTCTTTCATTAGACCCTTATCTACCTCAATGTGCGTCGTTTCTTTTTCAGGTTTTCGGAAGGGATACAGGGTGAGCAGTCACACCTGTAGTCCCACAAAGCGGACTATGAGTACGGCGTGTACTGCCACCCCGTATCCTCATAGATCCCTCTCCAGGACCAAGATCCTAGCACACAAACATGCTCAGAAGTCCGGTCCTGGCTCCGTCCCCCACCCACTCGCCTTCCAGAGCCTGTCGGTCGGAGGAGACGAGGACGTCCATCAGCTCCAAGGACGTCTAATATCTTCCACGTTTTTAAGGTTAGTAGACGGCGTGGGATATTAGGTGAGTATTTGGGGGGCCTCGGGATTCCCTTCTTCCTGCATTTCTGCGGCCGCACTGCTATTCCTGCGGCAGCACCCTTCCTGTACCAGCAATTAGGGACAATTTCCGGGGCCCATCCTTTGCGCGGCGGCTCTTAATTCCGGCCGCGCTACCTTCCCACGGTGGCTCTGCACCTCTAATCGGTGCCCCAGACCCTTTCCTCTGCGGCGCGGCCCCCACTACAGACAGCCGCTCTGTTTTTATCTCCACGGTCCCTCCTTTTCAGCGGCCACGGTCGTCTCCTGCGGCGGCCGGCTTTTATTGTAGGCCCCGGGGCCTTCTTCCGGCGCCGACACCGGCGCTCCGCTGTTTCTGCGGCGGCTGCCGCGCCTGTCAGACGGGACGCCCGCACCTTTTCCTCGGCGCCGGCACCCATTTCAGCGGTCGCCGGCCGCTAATTTAGGCCCCGGCTTCCCCCGGGGCCTACTTCCGGTGACGCGCTCCGTCACTTCCGGTATCTTCGGGCGGGCTTTCTCCCGCCCGACAAACTCTGCCCGGCATTCCCCACCCACCGGCGCCATCTCGGCTGGCTCCGCCCCTTCCTCCACGCCGCTGCTGGACGCTCAGGGCACGAGTTCTCTTCATCGTGCCACGCTCCTGCGCCGGGGAAACTTCGCAGAGCGCTCTTGCTGGGAACACAGCACGCCATCTGCGCTGGGGATCCACAGCATCTTCCTCCAGGCCTGCAGCTCCTGGTATCCGGGGTTTTTCGTCTGCCGTGAGTAGCTCTGCACTGCAGACTGACACCCTCCTCTGCCCCACTGTCCCCTAACCTGCTGGCATTTTCTTCAGGGACCTCTTCAAAATGTCTAACTCTAAAGGGGGCCGCTCTCGTCCTCCGACTTCTTCATCTTCTGCCTTAGTCACGTACTTTGCATGTTCGTCCTGTAACAGCAAACTTCCCTCAGGTCAGTCCTCCCCGCTGTGTCAGTCCTGCAGCAACCTGATTGTTCCCACCGCCCAGGATCCCCCGGCTGTTCCGCCCGAGAGTGATCCCCCCATCCCAGGCTGGGCCGCCTCTCTGTCACAATCGGTGCCCGATTTAACACGGGTATCTCAAACCCTAGTGTCCGCGCTGGATCGGTTACACCTGCAGACCCCTGCAGTGGCCAGCGGGTCGCAGGAACCGCCGCCCGAGCCCTCCTTGATAAGCCACAAAAGGTCCAGACAGGAACGTCGGTCTGAGTCCTCTTCGCGCTCCATCTCGCCGCTTGGCCCTCCCCCGCGGTTGGTGTCCCACCGATCCTCCTCCCCTGAGTCGGGCGAGGCGTTATCTGATGCGCCTTCGGAGGATATTTCAGAGCTGGATCCTAGCCAAATCGCCACCATGAGTGAGACAGTACAGAACCTCATTGGGGCAATAAACCAAACCTGTGGCATCAAGGATCCCTCTACGGAACCCGCAGATCAGGCGGTTTCGTTTAGACGGGCCAAACCACCTTCTAAATTTTTCGCTCCTCATCCTGAATTTGAGGAAATCTTGTCCAGAGAGAGAGAGAACCCCACTAGGCGTTTTCAGAGGGGAAAACGCCTGGGTGTGCTATATCCTTTTTCTCCAGAACTTACCGCCAATTGGACGGTCTCTCCCTCAGTGGATCCACCTGTGTCCAGGCTGTCCACCAACACGGTGCTTCCACTGTCCGGCGGAGCATCTCTGAAGGATTCAAACGATAGAGTTATAGAATCCTTCGCGAAATCTGCTTTTGAAGCGGCTTCAGCGGCTCTATGTCCAGCTTTTGCGTCCACTTGGGCTTCAAAATCCATTTCAAAATGGGCCAAGGATCTTCGGCCCTGGACGGGGCGCCTCCCGCACAATTAGCGGAACTTGCCAACCAGATTTCCAACGCTGGTGAATACCTAGTTTCCGCCTCCCTGGATGTCGCTTCTTGTGCGGCTCAAGCTTCCAGCAATGCCGTTGCCATCCGCCGGACCGTTTGGCTCAAGGCCTGGCAGGCGGACTTGTCCTCCAAAAAGTCCCTTACTAGTCTGCCCTTCCAGGGCTCTCGCCTCTTTGGTTCCCAGCTGGACCAAATAATTAAGGACGCCACCGGGGGTACAAGTTCTCTTCTTCCCCAGGCCAAGCCTCGTCGCCCTCCTCCTAGACGACAGTTTCGTTCTTTTCAGCCTTTTCGTCGCTTCGCTGCGTCAAACTCCTTTTCCCAGCAGCAACAGAGGCCACAGGCACGTCAAGAGAAGAAGGCGGTGTCCTTTAGGCCCACTCCGTCCTGGCGTCCTCGTTTCTCCCAGGGTAGATCCTCCAGGCCCAGGACTGGAAGATCCACCTCGGCATGACTCTCGACAAGACTCCAGCCCAACTCCCAGATTGGGCGGCCGTCTTCTCCTTTTCAGGGACGTCTGGATTTCTGCAGTAGAGGATGCATGGGTCAGGGAAGTTGTATCCTCGGGATACAAAATAGAGTTCGCTTCCCGACCTCGGGATCGTTTCTTCCAATCCCGTCCTCCAAGAGACCCCGCTCTAGTTCCGGGCTTCTTCTCAGCCATCGCTTCTCTGCTCAAATCCGGGGTAATTGTTCCCGTCCCAGAAAAAGAACGCTTCACGGGTTTCTACTCGAATCTTTTTGTGGTACCGAAAAAAGACGGCAAAGTTCGCCCCATTCTGGACCTCAAATTGCTGAACAGGAGGGTTCGCCTGAGACACTTCAGGATGGAATCCCTTCGTTCAGTAATTGCTTCCATGGAGGCTCAGGAGTTTCTATGCTCAATAGATATCCAGGACGCCTACCTCCATGTCCCGATATTTCCCGGACATCACCGTTTCCTGCGCTTCGCAGTGCAACGAGATCATTTTCAGTTCGTTGCCCTGCCGTTCGGTCTCGCAACCGCGCCAAGAGTGTTCACGAAGATCATGGCGGCGCTGATGGCCATCTTGAGAGTCAGAGGCTTGGTCCTATTTCCATATCTCGACGACATCCTCATCAAGGCTCCGTCCTTCGCTCAGGCCCACGAAAGCCTGTCCATTGTTCTCGACACCTTAGCCCGTTTCGGGTGGCTGGTAAACCGGAAGAAGACCTGCCTTATTCCTTCTCAGCGCATCATCTTTCTGGGCATGCTTTTCGACACTCGTCAGAGCAAAGTCTTCCTTCCCAAAGACAAGAGATCCACTCTTTGTCGGGACATACGCTTGCTCCAGGGTCCTCGACCTCCCTCCCTCCGTTCGGCCATGAAGGTTCTGGGGAGGATGGTAGCTACATTGGAAGCGATTCCCTTCGCCCAATTCCATTCGCGACCCCTTCAGCAAGCCATTCTGTCTCAGTGGGACAGGTCGGTCTTCTCCCTGGATCGACCGATCAAACTCTCCTTTCGGGTCAGGCGGTCTCTCAACTGGTGGCTGACGTCACCTCTCATCTCCCAGGGCAGGTCCTTCCTTCCGGTTCACTGGCAGGTGGTGACAACGGACGCCAGCCTGATCGGCTGGGGTGCGGTTTTTCGCCACCTGACGGTTCAGGGCCGTTGGTCGCCGCAGGAGTCATCTCTGCCGATCAACGTCCTCGAAATTCGGGCCATCTTTCTGTCCCTCCACCAAGGATCCTCAGGGGCCTTCCAGTCCGGATCCAGACGGACAACGCCACGGCTGTGGCATATGTCAATCATCAGGGGGGGACTCGGAGCTCCTTGGCCCTTGCCGAGGTATCCAAGATCCTCCTTTGGGCAGAGGCAACTGTTCCGGTGATATCCGCGGTGCATATCCCCGGCGTGGAAAACTGGGCCGCCGACTTCCTCAGCCGCGAGGGCCTCGCGGCAGGGGAATGGTCCTTGCATCCGGAGGTCTTCTATCAGATTTGTCTTCGATGGGGAGCTCCGGATGTGGATCTCACGGCGTCCCGAGTCAACAGGAAGGTTCCTCAGTTCGTCTCCAGGTCCCGCGATCCTCTCGCAGTGGGCGTCGATGCTCTGGCCATTCCTTGGTCACAGTTCGAGCTGCCCTACCTGTTCCCACCCCTTCCATTACTTCCCAAACTGTTGAAGAAGATCAAAGCGGAAGGGGTGCCGGTCATCCTGATCGCCCCGGATTGGCCCAGGAGAGCTTGGTTCGCGGAGCTCGTCAACCTTCTCGCGGACGCTCCCTGGCGCCTTCCAGACAGGCCCGATCTGCTGTCCCAGGGTCCGATCTGCCACCCAAATTCTCGGTCGCTCAGTTTAACGGCGTGGCTGTTGAGACCGCGGTTCTAAGAGCGTCCGGCCTTTCGGACCGGGTGATTCACACCATGATTCAGGCTCGGAAGCCTTCGTCTTCCAGGATCTACTACCGCACCTGGAAGGCCTACTTCCGTTGGTGCGAGTCCAACCGCGTTCCGCCTATGGTTTTTTCCCTGCCTTCTCTTTTGGCCTTCCTTTAGGCAGGACTGGATTCGGGCCTAGCTCTTAGTTCCCTGAAGGGTCAGGTCTCTGCGCTTTCCATACTCTTTCAGAAGACCTTGGCCTCTCGGCCACAGGTTAAGACCTTCTTTCAGGGGGTAGCCCACGCCGTCCCGCCGTACAGGGCCCCTGTGGAGGCATGGGACCTAAACCTGGTACTGGACGTTCTGAAGGTTTCTCCCTTTCAACCTCTTAGGGAGATTCCTCTATCAGTTTTATCATGGAAGGTAGCCTTTCTTGTGGCCATCACGTCCATTCGCCGCGTTTCCGAGCTGGCGGCCCTGTCTTGCCGTCCTCCGTTTTTGGTCATTCACCAGGACAAGGTGGTTTTCCGGCCCCCACCTTCTTTTCTTCCTAAGGTGGTTTCCACCTTCCACCTCAACGAGGACATCGTTCTACCTTCCTTTTGTCCAGCTCCGACTCATCCTCTGGAGCGATCGTTGAACAAGCTGGACCTTGTCAGGGCTGTGAGGATCTATCTGGACAGAACGTCCACTTTCCGGAAGACGGATTCCTTTTTCGTCATTCCTGATGGAACGCGCAGAGGCCAGCCGGCTTCTAAAGCGACTATTGCTCGATGGATCAGAATGGCAATTTTGGAGGCTTACCGGGTCAAGAACAGAGTGCCCCCTCCTGGGATTAAGGCTCACTCTACCCGGGCAGTCGGCGCCTCCTGGGCGGTGCACCACAGGGCTTCCGCCCTACAGCTGTGCAAAGCGGCAACTTGGTCTTCCATCCACACGTTCGCCAAATTTTACAAGGTCCATACCTACGCATCGGCGGACGCCAGCCTAGGCAGAAGGATCCTGCAGGCGGCAGTGGTGAGTCCTCTGACCTGATGGAAGTCTGTTTTCCCGCCCTTGGGACTGCTTTGGGACGTCCCATGGTTCCTGTGTCCCCCAATGAGAGGCGATAAAGAAAACAGGATTTTTGGTTGCTTACCGTAAAATCTGTTTCTTGAAGCCTCCATTGGGGGACACAGCTCCCTCCCAATGTTTTTGTTATATGTTCTCTGACTGTTCTCACGTTTACAGTTCTCAAGTTTGTGGTTATGGTTTTTCAACCTTGTTTTTTCTCCTACTGCTTTCTCACTAACTGAAGAGTTTAATGCCAGTCGGTGGGGTGTACACTGCAGAGGAGGAGCTAATTTTGTTATTTGCATAGTGTCAGCCTCCTAGTGGCAGCAGCATACACCCATGGTTCCTGTGTCCCCCAATGGAGGCTTCAAGAAACGGATTTTACGGTAAGCAGCCAAAAATCCTGTTTTACGGCTGGCGCTTACACAGTGCAGGGAAGGTGACACCGAGGGACGCGACAGACACCGGAATGTAAGTATGTAGTGTTTTTTTTTTTTTTACATTTACAATGGTAACCAGGGTAAACATCGGGTTACTAAGCGCGGCCCTGCGCTTAGTAACCCGATGTTTACCCTGGTTACCAGGGGACTTCGGCATCGTTGGTCGCTGGAGAGCTGTCTGTGTGACAGCTCTCCAGCAACCACACAACGGCGAAACAGCGACGCTGCAGCGATCGGCATCGTTGCCTATATCGCTGCAGCGTCGCTTAATGTGACGGTACCTTTAGACAAGTGTAAGCTCAATATCTGACGGCTCCTCAGTGACCCTCCTCCCTGCTGAGATCTCACACTGCTCAGTGCAAGCCGGGTGGACAGAGACTAAATGATCTCTTGCTGTGTAACTGGACTCTTAAAAATGCTCGTTTTAATGTCAGCCATCTTGACTTACATTTTCAAAGTAAGTGCACCAGCCTCTTCATGTCTGTGACAACGTATAGTTTATATTGTGAAATCTGGTCACAGGACTGATGTAAGGCATGCCATAACAATTGATCCAGCCTTGTGAAGTCTGTAGGCAGTGATGGATAGTTGCAGATTTATTTTTCTGCTTCATTTTTCTTTTTTTTCAGATAAATTCTTGGACAAATTTTCGGCCAAATGGCTGAGACCTCCTCTTCCTGCAATTGATCCCCTGCGGGATTCCTTATGCTTTCATCAGATTGAACTAGATCATTATATTGGTGAGTAGTAAAAAAAGTGAATCGTCCAGAAAATCATTCCTGTAGCACCCGGGAATAAGCATGGCGAGCACTTTGTAATTGATGGTTCCTGTAGTGGTGCTAGTCGATTCTCGGGACCCCGCTCAGCGAACCGCCTCCTACCTGACGGCATCCGCGGCTCTTTTGATTAGCCGGACTCACTTTGTCATCATTGTTGCAATGTCTCACCAAGCTGGCTAATCAAAAGATGAGCCATACATGCTCCTCTTGGTTGGAACATTTCGACAGAAAGCGTGTTTGTGCTCGTAAAGACACCTTTGATTTAAGAAAAACAATTAGTGGTTACCTTTAGTTATAAAATGTCATTCATTTTCAGACAGCTGATATACAGTTAGCACCCTGATCCCAGTTTCAGCTCTTTTTTTTCCTCTTTCGGGAGTTTCTCTCCCAGTAATGTAGGTTGGATGTCAGCTCTGTGTGTATCCTGCCTTCCCTGCTCATATCGGCATAGTTTCTGTTTAGAGCTGTCAGGACCTTTTTTTTCTTTTGTGGGAGTTTCTCTTCTAGTAATATAGGCTGAATGTGAGCTCTGTGAGTATCCAGGCCACTGCTGTTTTCACTGTTCATATCAGCTGGGGGACCAGTGAAAGCCATCAGGAACCTTTTTTTTTTCTTGTGGGAGCTTCTCTTCCAGTAATATAGGCTGGATGTGAGTATCCAGACCACTGCTTTTTTCACTGTTCATATCAGCTAGGGTACCCATAAGAGCCATCTGGAAACTTTTTTTTTTTTGTGGGAGTTTCTCTCCCAGTAATATAGGCTGGATGTGAGTATGCAGGGCACTGCGATCATTGCGCATACAAACATTTCAGCAATCAGATAATTAACGAGCAATTTGATACAGTGTAACAGTTGTCACCTGGCTTTTCCACGGTTTCTGACCTTCTCAGTGAAAGTCGGTAGGAAAAAAAATATGTAGGCTGATAAGTACACTGGGCCAAGCATACCACTCACAACCTATAGACAGGTGTGGCATTGTTGGTCTGTTTTTTTTTATTGGGCGCTGTTAGTGATTTGATATAGGCAGAAATCTTCTAACAAACTCCCTTTCATAATGTCAAATCCTGTTGCCTTAAAGGATTTGTTGTCCACCCCTTATTTAATTTAAATGCGTGTATTTTGGGATAGAATCCATTTTTTGCCATTCGGTATCATTGAAACTTTTGCACGGTTTTGCTTTTATGGACTTCCCGATTGGACTGTCAGAATAAGCTCACTGACGGATTCTCTGTTCACTCATTCTGCAGCCGGCAGTAAATGGCACAACGCAGAGGCTATAGGAGGTAGACGGTGTCAAATTCTTAATGCAAACCAATTACAATTTTTTTTAAAGCTCCAAATACCGTACTTGAATTTAAGTAGCAAAAAAAAGTCCTTATAGGTGGACAATCCCTTTAAATTGAATATTCGTTTAGGTCATGGCTGCAATGTGTGATCTTGGACTTCTACAACACTGAATGCTGCAAAAATAAGAGAAAAAGCAGAAGTTTTTTAAAATTATTTTGGGAATTGTGCACTATATTCTCTGTGAGTTGACGATTCCGTGCATCATGTGCTATATATAAGCCCTCTGTACATTAGCGCCACGTCTCAGCTTTTTGTTGAATCGATAATTATATATATATATATATATATATATATATATATATATATATATATATATAATTGGTCTGATGCCAAAAGTGGATCCAGCAGGAGTGATTGACAGCGGCATTTAACAGGTTAACAGCCTCAAACAGGGCTCCACTCCATTTGCAGCTATTGGAGGCAGATCTTATGACATACAGCCATTATCGGACAGCTCCACTCCTGACTTGCACCGTATATGTATGGCAGATATCGGTAAGGTACTTTAAAAAAAACTCTGTTTGTCTGGATAGGTCGGAGAAAAACAATAAAAATGACACATCTCTTGTAGTAATCCGATGTACCAGCGCTGAGAAACCAAGCTTTGAAGCCACACGAGAAGTAATCTTGAAGTGCACTGGGGGCGTGTCCCTGCACTTGGAGTATGGCAAGCCCCTCCCAGTGCACTTCCAGACTTGTAACTTCAAAGCTCGATTTCTCAACGCTGGAATGTCGGATTACTACAAGAGAGGCGTCATTTTTTGCATCGTTCTACAACCTACGCAGGCGTACCAATAGTTGATTGCTAGCTTTAGGTCACCGGAGGATGCGCTGGTGGTTTGAGGCTGGTACAGTAGAACAGTGGAGGCTCAGATGTTGGATCCTGCATACAAAAAGCTTTGACACTGCCAGATGGGTGGAAGGTCTTGTGTTTGCCGGTAGTTGCCAATCTCCAGCCTGTGCAAATAAGGAAGTGAGGTCCCTGAAATTACATCTCTTATAATTGCTGCTATAAGGAAGCAGAGTTCATTTTTCTTGTGCCTGTTATCATATTTATTCTATCCCTCGTATTCGCGGAGAGCGAAGGATTGTGAAGGTGGCTGGTGAGAAATTCCCCTGGAATAAATTTTCCCTCCTACGTTGGGCCTTTCAAGTTTGAAAAGAAAAAAAAAAAAGAAAAAAAGCAAAAGAAAAATTTCCCCATTTGTGGATCGATTGTCTCGCATCTCAATGACTACAATTAACGTGATCCAGCAATAAATCACAAGTATCTTCTGCCCGGAGCAGATGTTCAGCACAGAGGGAATGTGTAAATCACACATTAATCTTAAGCTATGATATGTAATCAATTACCCTATCAATATGGCCTCCGTCGCTTCTCCATCAAGCGTTATCCACATTTCCTTCTATGATAAAAGACAAATCTGCTGAATAACTGGACACGTCAATGAGTACGTCAGCAGGGCTAAGTCGCCGACAACGTAATGGCGGCCGTTACATATTTTTCCAGAAATGGTTAAAGGGGTTGTCCTGTTTACAGAACCTGTTTTCATATATAGGTGCAATAAAAATTACCGTTGGAAATTCTGTCAGTAAAGTTTACAAACTTTTTGCTTTTGGCAATTAACCAGTCAAACAAGCTGTGATACATACCCGGACACCACCTACTGGCAGCGTCCCTGAGGAATCTAAGACCATTCCTCATGGGCAGTACCCTCCAGATCACAAATATCCTTGTTTTTTTTGTGCTGTGACGGCCTTCTTCAAATCCTACCAAAGATTTTTTTTTTTTATAGAGTTCGTCAGGCGACTGACGGCCGCTCCAGAATCTCCCAGGACTTCTGAGACCAAGCCTTGTTAAACTTTTAGATACGCTTTGGGATCATTGTGTAAGGAATGGAAACGGAGGCACATATGGTGAAGTTCACATTCGTTTTTATTGAAATTCTTAGTGGAACCTCGGGACCACGGTACGGGGGGCTCAGAAGGGGGACGTGACTACGTGAACCCCAGACACCCGTGGTGAGTCACCTCGAACAGGGTCAGATTGGAATGCCTGGGGGACACGGGTGCTACCTCCAGTTTGACCCCAGACTCGTGGCAGCTGTCCCAGCGGGACAGACGGACAAGCAGGGTTAGCTGATGACGTGGAGCTGACCGGTGGGTTCCGGAGGTACGGGTAGGAGCTGGTACTGGTGACACTGGTGTTGTCCTGATGTACAGATGACTGAATGGTGGGACGAGACGGAACTGGAGTAGACAGAACAGACGTCGTCCAGGATAGCCGGGGTAACAGGTGGCTGATAGTCTGTGGAGACAGACAGTATAAGCTTAGCACTGGCAGAGAACTTCAGAAACAGAACCACATGCTAGCCGAAACGGGAAGTTAGCAACAGAGGATACTTGTTGCTCCGGCGCCCTCCCTATGGTGGAAGGGCTAGAAATAGTGATCATTAACACACCATTGGTCAGAAGTACTTTTTGAAAAATGTGCGCTGTCTCTTTAAGAGACTGGGAGCACGCGTGCGACCTAAGCACTCTCCCCGGGAACCTGCTGGCCGCGTGCCAGGAAGCAGGGGAGAGAGGGGAAGCAGAGGCTGCATCAGGACGGCGTGGAGCCGGCACAGAGCGGGAGTCCCGACGGGGTACAGGGACCGGACCCTGTGTAACACATTGGTTTGTTGGAAGGTCCAAAGATGCCTAAGCTTCAGTTTCCTCCCAGAAGGCATGAAGGTTTCTCCAAGAATTTCCTGATGCTTGATTGATTACATCTTGCCCTCCACCACATGGTGCAGGTTTCCAGTGCCAGAATAGCAAAACAGCCCTAGAGCATTACCAAGCGCCTACCATTCTTCACTGTAGACATCAAGGAGCCTCCACTATTCTTCACTGTAGGCATAACAGAGCTTCCACCATGCTTCACTGTAGGCATCAAGGAGCCTCCACCATGCTTCACTGTAGGCATCATGGAGCCTTCACCATGCTTCACTGTAGGCATCACAGAGCCTCCACTATGCTTCATTGTAGGCATCACAACACAGCACCACCACCATGATTCACTGTAGAGCTCAGAGTCACCACAATGCTGCACTGTAGACATCACCGAGCCACCGACATGCTTCGCTGTAGACATCACCAAGCCATCATGAATAATAAGGAAAAAATTCATCTCACCCCTGAAATGCAATTCCAATTCGGGAAGAGCATGGCATCCCCGCTGCTGCACAGTGCTGTAGTATTGAATTGAGGAAAATAAGGGTGGAACCAGCTCGACACACTTTATTGAAAATCCTTTAAAAATAATGAAAAAATGGGCATCTCCGACAACAAAGCAATAAAAGGGGTGGTGTGTGTAACAGAGGTCAATCCATACGCGTTTCATCTCTGATCCCCATGCATTCAGACCAAAATTTTCCAACTCATCCAGAGATGTGGGTCCATTTAGTTAGTGATGCTTTTTATGGTCTCTTTCTAAGGGAGCTGTGCTCACAGGATCCTCAGGGGCGAGTCTTTAAGCTGCTCTGCATTACCCAGTGAGCCACCCCCTCCTGAAAAAAATATCATAAAAAGCAACACTAAATAGGAAAAATCCATTGTGGAAAATATGCAAAAAAATGGATTTCTGAGGGAAGCAGCTGGAATATTAAAAGAGAAAAACCTGGCCACCTCGGACTTGGTGACACGCTCTCTTTAACTATGAGCCTCTATAGAGGAAACAGATTTTTTTTTAAGGAATCAAGCAGGATCCGTGATGAAAAAGAGCAGAACATGTTCTATCACACGATGGCGGTATTCTCCACCTGGCTGACAGTGTAGCCTCACATAGAAGCGCCATACTGCAGTAGTATAATTTTTTAGTGAACAGCCCTATTGAATAACATTGTTCTTAGCGCTGTCTGCGTGATGTCACTTTTATTCCACTGAGAGCGCTCGGACTCAAGTCTGTCGTGTGAACGTAGGTACCTTCACACTCAGCGACGCTGCAGCGATACCGACAACGATGTCGATTGCTGCAGCGTCGCTGTTTGGTCGCTGGAGAGCTGTCACACAGACAGCTCTCCAGCGACCAACGATGCCGGTCCCCTGGTAACCAGGGTAAACATCGGGTTACTAAGCGCAGGGCCGCGCTTAGTAACCCGATGTTTACCCTGGTTACCATCGTAAAAGTAAAAAAAACAAACACTACATACTTACCTTCAGCTGTCTGTCCCCGGCGCTGTGCTTTCCTGCACTGACTGTGAGCACAGCAGCCGGAAAGCAGAGCGGTGACATCACCGCTGTGCTTTCCGGCTGGCCGGCGCTCACAGTCAGGGCAGAGAAGCAGAGCGCCGGGGGACAGACAGCGGAAGGTAAGTATGTAGTGTTTTTTTTTTTTTTTACTTTTACGCTGGTAACCAGGGTAAACGTCGGGTTACTAAGCGCGGCCCTGCGCTTAGTAACCCGATGTTTACCCTGGTTACCAGTGAAGACATCGCTGAATCGGCGTCACACACACCGATTCAGCGATGTCTGCAGGGAGTCCAGCGACGAAATAAAGTTCTGGCCTTTCTGCTCCGACCAATGACATCACAGCAGGATCCTGATCGCTGCTGCCTGTCAAACTGAACGATATCGCTAGCCAGGACGCTGCAACGTCACAGATCGCTAGCGATATCGTTCAGTGTGAAGGTACCTTAAAAGTCATTGTGAGATCTGTCTCCTGCTCTTTAACCAATGCTGTCTTACAGGGTCACATATTCCTGGGATGCCTGGCGCTATTCAGGGACCGGTACCCATCATCCGGATGTTTGGGATCACGGCGGATGGGAACAGCATATGCTGCCATATTCACGGCTTTGCCCCTTACTTCTATGTGCCTTTGCAGCCAGGTATGTGCCCAGATGGCTCTCATTTTTATAAATAAACTAGCTGAAGAGCCCGGCATTGCCTGGGCATAGTAAATATTTGTGGTTAGTTATAGCACCTCACTTCTCTCATTTTCCCATCACGCCTCTCATTTTCCCCCTCACATCTTTAATTTTCCCCCTCACACCTCTCATTTTCTCCCTCACTCCTCTCATTCCCCCCTAACACTTGTCATTTCGACCTCACATCTGTCATTTTAAGATCACTCCACTATTTTCCCTCATTCCTCTCATTTTGCACTCACACCTTTTCATTTTCACCTCACACCCCTCATTTTCACCTCACACCTCTCATTTTCCCCTCAGTATATAAATGTTTGTCATCTCCCTTATATATAGTATACACCTGTATGTCATCTCCTGTATATAGTATATACCTGTATGTCATCTCCCCTGTATATAGTATATACCTGTATGTCATCTCCTATATATAATCTATATATAATATATACCTGTGTCATCTCCCCTGTATATAGTATGTACCTGCTGTATGTCATCTCCTCCTGTATATACCTGTGTCATCTCTTTTATATAGTATATACCTGTATGTCATCTCCTCCTGTATATAGTATATTCCTGTATGTCATCTCCTCCTGTATATAGTATATACGTGACGTGTGTCATCTCCTCTTATATATAGTATATACCTGTATGTCATCTTCTGTATATAGTATATACCTGTATGTTATCTTTTCTTATATATAGTATATACCTGTATGTCATCTCCTCCTGTATATAGTATATACCTGTATGTCATCTGCTCCTGTATATAGTATATACCTGTGTCATCTCCCCTGTGTATAGTATATACCTGTGTCATCTGCTCCTGTATATAGTATATACCTGTGTCATCTCCCCTTTATATAGTATATACCTGTGTCATCTCCCCCCTATATATAGTATATACCTGTGTGTCATCTCTCCTGTATATAGTATATATCTGTGTGTCATCTCCTCCTGTATATAGTATATACCTGTGTGTCATCTCCTCCTGTATATAGTATATACCTGTGTGTCATCTGCTCCTGTATATAGTATATACCTGTGTCTCATCTCTCCTGTATATAGTATATACCTTTGTGTCATCTCGTCCTGTATTAGACCGCGTTCACACGTTATTTGGTCAGTTTTTTTACCTCAGTATTTGTAAGCTAAATTGGCAGCCTGATAAATCTCCAGCCAACAGGAAGCCCTCCCCCCTGGCAGTATATATTAGCTCACACATACACATAATAGACAGGTCATGTGACTGACAGCTGCCGTATTTCCTATATGGTACATTTGTTGCTCTTGTAGTTTGTCTGCTTATTAATCAGATTTTTATTTTTGAAGGATGATACCAGACTTGTGTGTGTTTTAGGGCGAGTTTCATGTGTCAAGTTGTGTGTGTTGAGTTGCGTGTGGCAACATGCGTGTAGCACCATTTTGTCTGTCGAGTTGCATGTGACAGGTTAGTGTAGCAAGTTGTGTACAGCAAGTTTTGCGCATGGCGAGTTTTGCGCGTGGCGAGTTTTATGTGTGGTGCGTTTTGAGTATGTGCAAGTTTTGTGTGAGGCAACTTTTGCATGTGTTGCAACTTTTATGCATGTGGCAATCTTTCCGCTTGTGCAAGTTTTGCGTGTGGTGAGTTTTCCATGAGGTGAGTTTTGCACGTGTGGCAAGTTTTGCATGAGCCTAGTTTTGCATGTGGCCAGTTTTGCATGTGGCGAGTTTTGAGCGGCGACTTTTGTGTTTCGACTTTTATGTGGCGAGGTTGGTGAAATGTGTGCTGAGGGTGGTATATCTGTTCAAGCACGTGGTAGTGTGTGGTGCATTTTGTGTGTGTGTTCATATCCCCGTGTGTGGTGAGTATCCCATGTCGGGGCCCCACCTTAGCAACTGTACAGTATATACTCTTTGGCGCCATCGCTCTCACTCTTTAAGTCCCCCTTGTTCACATCTGGCAGCTGCCAATTTGCCTCCCAACACTTTTCCTTTCACATTTTCCCCATTATGTAGATAGGGGCAAAATTGTTTAGTGAATTGGAACGCGCGGGGTTAACATTTCGCCTCACAACATAGCCTATGACGCTCTCGGGGTCCAGACGTGTGACTGTGCAAAATTTTGTGGCTGTAGCTGCGACGGTGCAGATGCCAATCCCGGACATACACGCATACACACACACACACATTCAGCTTTAGGCTAGGTTTACATTGCGTTAAGTGCAGTCCGTTCAGCGCATACGCTAACGGACTGCGTTAACGCAAGTGCCGAAAAAGATTGCGTTTATGCGATCGCGCTAGCGCAGATGTTCTTTCTGTGCTAGCGGTGACGGACCCGAAAAACGCTGCAGACTGCGTCCGAGGGTCCGTCACAGAATGACGGCACATCACTAACGCATGCCGATTATGATATGCGTTAGTGATGCGCTACATAATGGCAGTCAATGGGTGCGCTAACGGATCCGTTAGATAGCGTTAGTGCCGCTATGTAACGGGTGCCGTCAGCGGACGGCACTTAATGCAATGTGAACCCAGCCTTATACATTAGATATTAGGGGTTATGTATTAAGCTTTTAGGCAGATTCATTGCATTTGTACATTTTTGTTGTCTGGTTTTTACTGTAATGTATGTATATAAAGCCCACAGGGAAAGACAAGATTATAAGACTCCCTTCACATGCAGCAACAAAACTCATCCATAATTAAAGGGATTGTACTTTCCATGTAAAGCCCCTTATTCATGCTAAGCCCCCTATCCATGTAAATCCCCCTATTCATGTTACGCCCACTATCCGTGTAGCGCCCCCTATCCGTGGAGAGCCCTCTATCCGTGCTGATCATGGATCAGTATTTAAAAAATAATAATTTGCTTTGTTGCTTTTTTTTCTGGACCTGTAGCGATTTTATTTTTCCCTTATGTGTGGGCTTCTTTTTTGCGTGGCGATCCGACAGCACTGCATGTGCAGTAAACATGGCCATAGTGTGATTGCAACTCCCAAATTGTGGCACAAGCGGCATGGAAAGGTGAGGGTGTGGATGATGGGGGACACTGAGGCATCGTGGAGAGCAGACCATGCCGACTGTCTACTTTTCCCTCTCTGTCTGATATGGTGCCATCATTGTATCGGATTGGTCTTTCAGGCTTCAAAGAAGAGTCACTGAGCGACTTCAAGAAGGAGCTGAACAATGTCGTGATCAAGGACATGCGATCCAACAAGGACAACCTCTCGCAGGCAGTTCTGGCCGTTGACATCCTTAAGAAAGAGAGTGAGTGATTATGTCTTTCTCGTCCTGAAATTGGGGGCTAAAAAAATTCCTAACGGCTGTTCATGACTGCCGGGGGGACGTGTTCTGTTGTACCTGACCCATTAGATTACCTGCTGTCCTCACCACGTCTTTACTCTTTATTTTATCTTTGGTAGGAGACAAGCAGATATCCCTGATTACCCTATGTCCTTAAGTGTATTAGGACATGTCAGCACTCTGTGATCGCTGGGGTCCACTCTCTAGGACTTGTAGTTCTCGGGTGCTTGGGGGGCGGTGCGTGCTGCTCCTGTTAAGGTGCCTTGGGGGACAGCATGTGTTGCTCCTGATAAGATGCCTGGGGGGAGGTCTCTGCCTCTCCTGATAAGGTGCCTGGGAGGAGGTCTCTGCTGCTCCTGATAAGATGCCTGGGGGGAGGTCTCTGCTGCTCCTGATAAGGAGCCTGGGAGGCGGTGTGTGCCGTTCTTCATAGGGTGCCTGGGGGGCGGTGCTCCTCGTGGGGTGCCTGGGGGGCGGTGCGTGACGCTTCTGATAAGGAGCCTGGGGGTGGTGCGTGCCACTCCTGATAAGGCGCCTGGGGGATGGTGCATGCCACTCCTGATAAGGCGCCTTGGGGGGCGGTGCGTGCCACTCCAGATAAAGAGCCTGGAGTGGGGTGCGTGCCACTCCTGATAAGGCGCCTGGGGTTGTGGTGCGTGCCACTCCTGATGAGGAGCCTGGCGGCGTGTATTGCTAAGTTTTTAACACTAAGGTTCGGATATGGCTTTAAAGAAGGCTAATACTTGTGATCTAACGCAATTTTATTTTAAAGTACAAAATTAAAGGAATAATATGATTGCATACACTTTTGTATATTTTAACATACAAAGGTTTAGTACATATAAAGATTAAATGCATAAAATGATTAAGTACATCTAAAGATTAACTACATATACTCACATCATCACCAAGGGGCTTTTAAACCTCATCCGTCTGGAATATCAGAAGCATGCACCAAGACAGAAAACCCCTGGGAAATTCACAACACTGCACGGGCGTCCCCACTTATGCAGGTATCACAACACTGTACATGTACAGGTACCCAACTTTCTGCTTCTATCTTAGTCCTGTTTTTCTGGCCTTGTATAGTGATTTACACTGTGTAACTCTGGTTTCACCCTGCCCGTCCAGTGACCAGCTTTCTAGATAAGCTGAAACAGATACCAGGCAAACATCAAACGATAGGCCATAAACCCTGAATATAAAAGCCACAAGGATTAGATACAGAGGTTAAATGAACCTTAATTTTTTTGCAAAAACATAGAGAAACAGATCTGTTTGTGATTTAAAAGCATTCAGATCAATAAGTAAAAAGTTCTCAAGAGTGTCACTGTGAGCATTGTCTGTCTGTACATGTATGACCAGAAATGCTGCATTCTGTATTTCTCTATCGACTCATTGGGGGACACAGGAACCATGGGTGTATGCTGCTGCCACTAGGAGGCTGACACTATGCAAATAAAAAAGTTAGCTCCTCCTCTGCAGTGTACACCCCACCGACAGGAAGCAGGATATTCAGTTTAGCTTAGTGTCAGTAGGAGGTGGACACGGGTCTTTCATTAGATCCTTATCTACCTGAGTGTTCGTCGTTCCTTTTCAGGTACCACGGAGGGATACAGGGTGAACGGTCACACCTGTAGTCCCACAAAGAGACTATGAGTACGGCGTGTACTGCCACCCCGTATCCTCATATGTCTAGTCGGCAGGACCCCAGCCCCTAACACTGAAGCGTGTTGAGGTGATTCAGACCCGGGCCTGCCTCCGTCTCCCACCCACTCGCCCACCACAGCCTGTCGGTTCGAGGAGACACGGACGTCCCACTATGCTGGATTATCGGACGTCCGATCTTGGATGGGGAGGTACTCTCTCTCTCTCCCCCCAGGTACAGAGATAAGAAGATCACATCGAATCCCACCCTCTAAAAGATCCTAATCTGATCCCAGGTTTCTTTGCATCCATTGCCTTTCTCCTTTGTTCGGAGGTTATCGTTTCCATCTCAGAGTAGGAACGCTTCACAGGTTTCTATTCAAACCTGCTTGTAGTGCCGAAGAAGAACGGCGCAGTTCGACCCATCTGGTTCCTAAGTTAGTGAACAAAAGGTTCCGCCTGCGGCATTTCAGGATGGAGACCCTCTGTTCAGTATTGGCTTGCATGGAACCACAGGAATTCCTGTGCTCCATAGATATCCAAGAAGCCTATCTCGATGTTCTGATTTTCCCAGCACACCTGTGTCTCCTGCGTTTCGTGGCGCAGAAGAGTCATTTCCAGTTCATCGCCCTGCCACTTGGTCTTGCGACCGCACCCAGTGTCTTCATAAAGATCATGGCTACATTTATGGCCATTTTGAGGATCAGGGGCCTAGTGCTCATTCCGTACCTCGAAGACATCAAGGCTCCGCCCCCCTCTCAGGCCCAGGAGAGTGACAATCGTCCTCGACTCCCTGTCCTGTTTCTGGTGGCTGGTCAGCAGAACAAAGTCTTGTCTTGTTCCGAGTCAGCGCCTCGTCTTCTAAGGCATGCTGTTCGACACCTGTCAGTCGAGGGTTTTTTGTTATTTTTTCTTCTCAAGGAGAAACGGGCAATTCTCCAGGACGGAGGTCTCTGCAAGGCCCTCGGCTGCCTTCCTTCTGTTCAGCAATGAAGGTCCTGGGACGAATGGTGGCAGCATCGGAAGCGTTCCCTTTTGCGCTGTTCCACTTCAGCAGGCCATCCTTTCTCAGTGGGACAGGTCTGTGCTGTCTCTGGATCATCCGATTCGGCCTTCCGTCCGATTCTAATGGTCTCTCAGCTGGTGGCTGTCATCCCCTCTCATTCCCCAGGTCCGGTCCTTCCTTCTCGCCCATGGCAGGTGGTGACGACGGTCGCCAGCCTTCCCGGCTGGGGCGCGGTTTCCCGCAATCCGTCAGTTAAAGGGGCGTTGGTCGGAGCAAGATTCTCCTCTGCCGATCGACATCCTTGAGATAGCGGCCATTCTTCTGTCCCTGAGTCACTGGGAAAAGGTTCTCAGAGGTCTGCCAGTCAGAATCCAGACGTCCAATGCCACGGCTGTGGCATATGTCAAACACCAGGGAGGGAATCAGTCTCTTGGAAATGGCGGAGGTATCCAATATCCTCTTTGGGGCAGAGGCGACGGTTCCGGCACTATCCGCAGTGCATATTCCCGGCGTTGGCAACTAGGCCGCGGTGTTTTTCTCTGCCACGAGGGCCTTTCGGCAAGAGAGTGGTCCCTGCATCGGGAGGTCTTCCTTCAAATTTGCTTTTGATGGGGATCTCCGGACGCGGATCTCTTGGCGTCGCGACTGCTTAGGAAGGTTCCACCGTTTGTTTCCAGGTCCGCGATCCTCTTGTATTGGAGACCGATGCTTTGGCCATTCCTGGGTCGCATTTTGTATTTCCCTATCTGTTTCCTCCCCTTCCTTCTTCCCAGGCTGTTGAAGATCATTGCGGAGGGGGTGTCGGTCTTTCTGATCGCACCAGATTGGCCCAGAAGGTTCTGGTTCGCTGAGATCGTCAATCTCCTCGCAGACTTCCACTGGAGGCCCCAGACAGGCCAGATCTTCTGTCCCAAGGACCGATCTGCCACCAGAGTTCTTGGTTGCTCAATTTAACATTTTGGCTGTTGAATCCTTCCATTTGGCCTTTTCTCAAGGCGGGACTTGATGCTGGCCTTGCCCTTAGTCCTCTAAAGGGTCAGGTAGCAACCCTTTCCATTCTCTTTCTGAAGTCCCATTTCAGAAGTCCTTGACTTCCCGTTCTCAGGTCAGATATTTAGATCTGAGAGAACTCGGTGGTTGATGCCTCTTAATGGCTAACTGAAAAGATGGTAGCAAATTGCAAACCTTCGAGACTTCTCAGGCCTCTTCATCAGGCATAGACTAATTCACTTCCAAATATTTGTCTATCTACTGGCTATCACGGTACAAGGATATATATCCGTCCCGTTCTCAGGTCAGAACTTTTCTTCAAGGAGTGGTGCATGCAGCTCTCTTGTACCGGACTCTCGTGGATCCCAAGGACCTTAATCTTGTTCTGGAGGCTCAGTGGGGTTCCCCCCCTTGAACCTCCCCATGAGGCCTCACTGTCTGTTCTGTCCTGCAAGGTGTCGTTTCTGGTGGCCATCACCTCCATTAGGCGCGTCTAGGAGTTGGTGGCTCTCTCCTGTTGCCCCATTTCTTGGTTCTTCACCAAGATAAGGTAGTTTTATGGCCATTGTTGCCTTTTCTTCCCAGGGTGGTGTCCTCCTTGTTACTTCAATAAGATCATCCTTCCCACCTTTTTCTTCTGCTCCGACCTATTCTCTGGAGCGTTCGCTGAACAGGCCAGACCTGGTCAGGGCGGTGAGGATCTATTTGTCTAGGACCACCTTCTTTAGGAAGACGGACCGTCTATTTGTCATTCCAGACGGTGCGCCAAGAGGCCTGCCAGCCTCCAAGGTTATGATTGTTCTCTGGATCAGACCTGCTATTCTGGAGGCTTACTGGGTCAGGAACAGAGTGACTCCTCCTGGGATTAAGACTCACTCTGCCCCGGGCAGTGGGCGCCTCCTGGGCGGTACCCCATGGGGCATCCGCCCTACAACTTTGCAAGGCAACCTGGTGTTCCATTCACTCATTTGCCAAATGTTATAAGTTCCATACCTACGCTTCGGCAGTTGCCAGCCTAGGCGGAAGGATCTTGCAGGCGGCAGTGGTAAGTTCTCCGACCTGAATGGAGTTTTTTTCTGCTGTTCCCACCCCAGGGACTGCTTTGGGACGTCCCATGGTTCCTGTGTTCCCCAATGAGGCGATAGAGAAAACAGGATTTTTGGTTGCTTACCGTAAAATCTGTTTCTCGGAGCCTTCATTGGGGGACACAGCACCCTCCCAAGTTGAACAGCTTTGTTTTATTGTGTTATATTGTCACAGTTTGACTTTCTATCTTTAACATGTTGCTTCTCCTACTGCTATCTCACTAACTGAATATCCTACTTCCTGTCGGTGGGGTGTACACTGCAGAGGAGGAGCTAACTTTTTTATTTGCATAGTGTCAGCCTCCTAGTGGCAGCAGCATACACCCATGGTTCCTGTGTCCCCCAATGAAGGCTCCGAGAAACAGATTTTACGGTAAGCAACCAAAAATCCTGTTATTTCACACTACAGGGCAGTGCGCACCGCTCCTGGCAGGGTGCTTGGGGGGCGGAAATCAAGGGCTTCACTGACTGCTGAGTCTGTCGGTAAGGCGCTTTCTCACAGCAGGGGGTGTAAAGCATGGGCTGGACCAGGAGGGCACCGCACATACGTGAGATATCAGTATGGTGGAGCCATCTATCAAGGTCAAGGGGGAGGCATTAGGTGAGGTTTAGTAAATGCATGGAGCACTGGGAAAGGGACCATCTGTGTACATGCAGCCACATGGGCGTGCTACAACTGCCATGTTCTCTCCCTGGCTCTGTATAGGGTTTATTAGGCACAGTTATTAATAAGAGATTTGTAATTGTCAAACATCTCGTTTTAACTATTTGTCACATGTATTGATGAGTAACATTGACATATCTTTCCCCGTAGATATGTACGGATATCATGGGAAGAAGATTTCTCCCTTTCTTAAGATCACCATGGCCTTTCCCCGCCTTATTGCACCTGCCAAGCGCCTCTTGGAACAAGGAATACGGTTCGGCTCTTTCAGTGCCTATGAGGCAAACATTGACTTTGAGATCAGGTATTCTGTGCATTTATTGAAATCGCGGCAAAACTGGATGTAATAATTTCCTATGGGGTCTGTGAAGAGGGAGCAGCCGCCATCTTGTATATGGGGCATAATGCTGGCCTCCTATCAGAGATTTGCGTGACTCCATTTTGTCTCATATCGGAATTTAGCTGGTGACACGTCTGCAGGGACATGAGCACTCCTGGCCCCCACCTTTTCCCAATGAAGACCCTTTAGTATGGTAATGGACTGAGACCGGTATAGCAGGCAGATGGCACTTCAAAGCTTGAATGAGGAAGCCACGCCAGCAGGGGGCATGGAGGTGCCTGGGGGCTCAATTAAAGCATACATGTCAGATGACTACAGGAGGACACTTCTATTGTCTTCCCAGCCGGACCGCCTACAACATGAAATTATGAATTATGGACGCATCGTCCGAGGTACAGTCTCATAAAAAATATCCTCAAAGCCCTAAAGAAATTGTGCATCTGACAGTGCAACTCCCGTGTCAGTGAGAGTTCTGAAACCTGAGATACAGAGATCAGCCTCCCACAGCGATAGAATGGGTCCTGGTTTGATCCCTGTACGACCGACAGAACAAACCACATGCGCTGGTACCGCCCGTGTACTGATCCGATCATCCTGAGAGAAGTTATTCCATTTATTAGGTATTGGGAATATATTCTGCAGGGAAGCTGAAGAATGGAGATTGTTAGCCCACCCAGGTACAGGGGGGAGGGACACAGAAGGATTAAGAGCTGAGGACACATGGAGAGTCAGAGACAACAGAAGAAGATGATGATGAAATAAGGAACAGGGCATATGCCAGCCAGAGGGGAGCATGCACATGCTTTTTGGGGGCTGCCTGGCAAATAGAAGTCTTGTACCTGTGGAACGCAGAGCTCCCCGGCCTCCACAGTCGACCTTCAACCTGGTAAATTGACTTCCAGCTTTATACCTCTAAGCCTTGTACTATTATTGTTATATTTTACTCTGACTGTAACTCTTGGTATATTTTCACTGTATATTTCTTGCAATTACCGTATATACTCGAGTATCAGCCGACCCCCTAATTTTGCCACAAAACTGGGAAAACTTAATGACTCGAGTATAAGCCTAGGGTGTGAAATGCAGCAGCTACCGGTAAATGTCAAAAATAAAAATAGGTACCAATAAAAGTAAAATTAATTGAGACATCAGTAGGTTAAGTGTTTTTGAATATCCATATTGAATCAGGAGCCCCATATAATGCTCCATACAGTTTATGATGGCCCCATAAAATGTTCCATATTAAAATATGCCCCATATAATCCTGCATAAAGGTTAATAAAGGCCCCATAAGATGCTCCATAGACACATTTGCCCAATATAATGCTGCACAAATGCTGATTATGGCGCCCCATAAGATGCTCTATAAAGATATTTGCCCCATATAGTGCTGCATAAGCCTTGATTATGGCCCTATAAGATGCTCCATACAGACACTTGCCCCAGATAGTGCTGCACAAACGTTATGGCCCGATATAGTGCTGCACAAACGTTATGGCCCGATATAGTGCTGCACAAACGTTATGGCCCCATATAGTGCTGCACAAACGTTATGGCCCCATATAGTGCTGCACAAACGTTAGGGCCCCATATAGTGCTGCACAAACATTACGGCCCCATATAGTGCTGCACAAACATTACGGCCCCATATAGTGCTGCACAAACGTTACGGCCCCATATAGTGCTGCACAAACGTTACGGCCCCATATAGTGCTGCACAAACGTTACGGCCCCATATAGTGCTGCACAAACGTTACGGCCCCATATAGTGCTGCACAAACGTTACGGCCCCATATAGTGCTGCACAAACGTTATGGCCCCATAGATGCTCCATACAGACACTTGCCCCATTTGCTGCGATAAAAAAAAAAAATCACATACTCACCTCTCCGTCGCTCAGGCCCCCGGCACTTTCAATAGTCACCTGCTCCTCGTTCCGGTGCCACTCCATACTCAGCACTGACGTTCAGCAGAGGGCACGCACTAACCACGTCACCGCGCCCTCTGACCTGAGCGTCACTGCTGAAGACAGAGCGGCGCCCAGAACGAGGAAAGGTGACTATCGCGCAGCGCAGGGCTCCCCTTACCGTATACTCACCTGGTCCTGGCGCTGTGCAGTCCCTGCTTCCCCGACGCCGCAGCTTCATCCTGTACTGAGCGGTCACCATTACCGCTCATTACAGTAATGAATATGCGGCTCCACCCCTATGGGAGGTGGAGCCGCATATTCATTACTGTAATGAGCGGTACCATGTGACCGCTCAGTACAGGAAGAAGCTGAAGCTGCTGCTGCCGGCGCCGGGGAAGGTGGGTATAATTAGACAGCCCCAGCACCCCCTCCCCTGCCGACCCCTGGGTTTGACTCGAGTATAAGCCGAGAGGGGGACTTTCAGCCCAAAAAGTGGGCTGAAAATCTCGGCTTATACTCGAGTATATACGGTATCTAGTGCGCCCTTAAGGCAACTAAACCATAAATTAATTTTTGCTGATCTTTTTATTCTGATTGCGAATCTTAGAATACCCAGCATGGGTAACAGGGCAGTCTCCCCAGCGGCCATTTGCTCTAGGTGCAGTTCCCTTATTGACCTAAGAGACAAAGGGGGCGCCGGAGAGCTGTGTAGTTACGTCACGGATTGGTGATATGGGAGGAACCAGCTTTCTTCACAGGGTTACATTCCTACCTGCGACTGGCTCATATGTTTCCAAATGGGATTTTCTGTTCCACGTGGCGTAATGGTCGGACCCCCTAATGGAAGATGTTCGTAGTTTCTTAGCAATATTCTTTCAATAACTTCTAGTCTCAATTTAGAAAACTTTATATTAAAAAAATAGGGATTTTTGTGTACTCACCGTAAAATCCTTTTCTCCGAGCCATTCATTGGGGGACACAGACCGTGGGTGTATGCTGCTGCCACTAGGAGGCTGACACTAAGTGATACAAAGAGAGTTCGCTCCTCCCCTGCAGTATACGCCCTCCTGCTGGCTCTCAGCCAACCAGTTCGGTGCAAAAGCAGTAGGAGATCAATAACATATGAGTGTATAGCATGTCATCTATAATATAACGGTGGGAGCGTCACTCTGTCCGAAGCCGTTATAGACTGCGCAAGCGCGACGCACCGCGCCTGCGCAGTCTGGACCAGAGTGACGCAGCTGAACTTGCTTATCCCCCCCAATATACCGGCCATGGGGGCTCCACACACCCGTGTATCCCCCATAATATAGCGGCCATGGGGGCTCCGTGCTCTGCAGCTCCCGTCAGGGTAGATGTAGAGCCCAGCGGAGCTCCAGGACCTTCGATGATGTCACCAGCATGTGACCAGTGATGCGAGTGGGCGGAGTCAGCCCTCGCTGTGCTGGCTGCAGGGGTGCTGTATCCATTATTGCCAGCGCCGCACTCAGGCAGTAAGTACAGCCACACTCACGCAGTACAGCCACACTCGCCCGCACTCACACAGTACAGCCACACTCGCCTGCACTCACACAGTACAGCCACACTCACACAGTACAGCCACACTCACGCAGTACAGCCACACTCGCCCGCACTCACACAGTACAGCCACACTCGCCTGCACTCACACGGTACAGCCACACTCACACGGTACAGCCACACTCACGCAGTACAGCCCCACTCGCCCGCACTCACACAGCAGCCACACTCACCTGCACTCACACAGTACAGCCACACTCACACGGTACAGCCACACTCACACGGTACAGCCACACTCACACGGTACAGCCACACTCACACGGTACAGCCACGCTCACACGGTACAGCCACGCTCACACGGTACAGCCACGCTCACACGGTACAGCCACGCTCACACGGTACAGCCACGCTCACACGGTACAGCCACCCTCACACGGTACAGCCACACTCACACGGTACAGCCACACTCACACGGTACAGCCACCCTCACACGGTACAGCCACCCTCACACGGTACAGCCAACTCACACGGTACAGCCACCCTCACACGGTACAGCCAACTCACACGGTACAGCCACACTCACACGGTACAGCCACACTCACACGGTACAGCCACACTCACACGGTACAGCCACACTCACACGGTACAGCCACACTCACACGGTACAGCCACACTCACACAGTACAGCCACACTCAGCCGCACTCACACAGTACCTCATAACAGTGGTAATACAATACCACCTTGGTAACAAGGGATGGGGATGGCCTGAGGACAACCTTGCCTCGAAGGTAATAAGGGAAAAAGAGTCTGAAAGAGCAGAGCAGCTAGCTCCGAAGACTCGTCAGGGCAAGGATATCGCAGAAAAAAAAAAGGGGGGCCTTCCCTAATAGTAAAGTCTGCCCAGATGAAAAAGAGTCTACTGTAAGACTCCTAGGACCATTAAGGTCCCAATGATCGAACGGTATACGATAGGGAAGAACTACGTGTGAAACCTCCCTGTGAGAAAGTCCCTACTTGCAGTTTTGCTGCAATAAGGCGGAAAGATACTAGCTCCGCAAACAAAAACTGATGTGGTCAGTGCGGATCTCGGAGGATCACTGGGCCTCTTTCTGCTTCGGAAGTAGTGGAAGGGGAGTTATGGAAACTGGTACCACGAAAGAACCAGAGCATGCAGTGCGATGGCTCTTGGATCTCGAGGCCGAACCACGAACTCAAGTACATTGGCATTCAGTGTGGACGCCATCCGATCTACAACTGGAGAGCTCCACTGAAGGAAGATCTGATGGAAGACTTCGGGGTGAAGTTCCCACTGACTAGAGGTGGAACCCTGACGGCTGAATTTGTTTGTCGTCCAGAGTTCTGCTCCTGGGATATATACTGCCGAGATCACCGAATGATAGATCTCGGACCATCAGAGAAAGTGAGGTACCTCGGTCATGACGCCTGACCGTGGGTACCTGCTAGATGATTGACCTATGGCACCGCCGTGGCATTACCCAATTGAATTCGGATGGGGTGACCTGCTAGAAGTACTTGTTCTCACCCACAAAGCTCTCCACAGTGCGGCACCCCCTTACATCTCCTCCCTCATTTCTGTCTATCGGCCTAGCCGACCGCTGCGCTCTGCAAACGACTTTCGACTAACCTCTGCACTAATCCTTACCTCCCACTCCCGACTCCAAGACTTCTCCCGTGCTGCGCCAATCCTCTGGAATGCTCTACCCCAAGATATTAGGACCATCCACAACTTGCATAGTTTTAGGCGCTCGCTCAAAACTCATTTGTTCAGAGCGGCCTATCACGTTCCCTAATCAGTCATTTTATGTTTGTGTGTGTGTGGCCCATTCACTATCCCCCACCCCCTGAAGATGGCTGGACCATCATTGTAAATACATCATTGTAAATACACACCTGTACTTTATATCTCCCCACCTCATTGTAGATTGTAAGCTCTCACGAGCAGGGGCGGCTTATTTTGCTTTATTACTGTATTGTTAAGATTGTTACCTATGGCTGTTGTGTTTGAAACTGTTAAACTGTAAAGCGCTGCGGAATATGTTGGCGCTATATAAATAAAGATTATTATTATTATTAGGACTATCGTTCGGATCTCCAGAGCAATGATAGGGAGAAGAAGACTGGCTTTAGGTCAGGTACTTCCTTACATGGGTACTGATGTAGAGTCGATGTGCCCCTTTAATGCAAAAACCGTCGCCCCTTTGTGAGCTGGCCGGGTGGACCTAGATGGCCACCAGGAGTTGCAGAGTTGATAAAATCTCGCAGAGAGCAAGAAGCGTCAATTCTGTGGGCGGAGCCACGGACACGATATGGAATAGGCCCAAGCCGGGCCTAAATTTCTGTCGGCGGGCGACACCAGCGGTAGAAGTGAGGGGCGTTGTTGCCAGGCAAGAAGCGCTAAAAAAGTGGGCGGAGCCGCCTTAGCGCGCGATACTGCGGGCGTGGCTTCCGGGATGCGGCCTACACATCGGCCGAAGCCGGGGGCTAAATGAGGCGAAGGAGAAAAAAAGTTTTAAGAAAACGTTATCCCAATGGGTGATGCTCATTATAGAGATCTGCGCTGTTGTGCTCCGCTCACTGAATCCTGGTGAAGGTGTCGGACTACCCACAGATCATCGATTTTATATGCCTGGATAGCTCCTTTAATGCAAGTTGTTTGTTTTTCCCCATTCTAAAAGGCAAATTTTATTTCATAATCTTCATTATTGCACATTTTGACTTTCAGGTTCATGGTCGACAATGATATTGTTGGATGTAATTGGATTGAGCTACCAGCCGGTAAATATCGTATACGGAAGGGAAATCAAGGAACGGATGTCAGTAAGGAAGACCCCAAGAAGGTGAGCGGAGGGTATTTGCATGGGCACAGTGTTTTTTTTTTTCTCTCGTGGTGGTCCAATCCTCTAACCTGGGTTTGTTCTCCGTGCAGATGTCTCTCGCCCAACTAGAGGTTGATATCAGTTGGTCGGATCTCATCAGTCATCCCGCCGAAGGAGAGTGGCAGAAGATCGCACCTCTTCGAGTTCTCAGTTTTGACATTGAATGTGCCGGAAGAAAAGGTAATTGTTGTATTGGCCGTCCTAATTCTGCATCATGTGGCATTGACTTAAAGGATTTGTCCAAGATTGGTGATATACATTACTAATTGGTGGGAGTCCGATGGCTAGGATCCATATCACCAGTAGAACCTGGCACTTTTGTCCCTATTACAAAATGGATCGGCAGATCGGATGCTCCGCTGTCTATTCATTCATTCTCTATTGGACTGCTGGAAAAGCTATATAAGGAATGAATGGAGCCGTGGGCGATTGTGTGCACACAGGGATAAAAGTGTAAAAGTGCCCTCCTTCTGCTGATCAATGCGACTCACAGCAGTTGAACCCCCACCAACTATCAAGTTATCACCTGTCCCTTTGGATAAGTGATAACTAGTGATGAGCGATGGTGCTTGCATAAAGTGTTATCCTCCATGCTCGGGTGCTACTGTTTTCGGCGTGCTCGAAAACCATGTTCAAGTCCCTGCGGCTGCATGTCTCAGGGCTGTTCGACAGCAGCAACACATGTAGGAATTGCCTAACAAACCGGAAACCCTTACATGTGTTGCTCCTGTCGAACAGCCTTGAGACATGCAGCCCGGGGGAACGCAAACATATTTTTTTGAGCACGCCGAAGTCACTCCGTTAGTACCCGAGCATGCTCAGATAACACCTTATCCCATCACGTTCGCTCATCGCTACAGGATAGTCTTCCTCGTTCATCTGTTGGGTGAACCAGGGCCCTTTGGAGACGTATGGCTCCATGCAGAGCAATATCAGGGCGTGTGTTGAATGCAAGTCAGAAACGCAACTTTACTAGATCCCGAATAGTCAACTCTGTGGATGTGAAGGGTGAGACAGGAGTCAAATCAATTTTCAGCGTTACTTCTGGTTACTCTACAAGTAATAAAATCATAGTCTCCGCTTTACTATGTGATTAGTAATCTATCATTATTCTGTCTTCCCTTGCAGGAGTGTTCCCTGAGGCCGACAAAGATCCTGTCATCCAGATTGCCAACATGGTCTTGCGGCAGGGGGAGAAGGATCCCTTCATACGTAATGTCTTCACCCTGGGTACATGCGCCAACATTGTCGGTTCGCAGGTTCTTTGCTTTGAGAAGGAACAGGATCTTCTTACGGTATGTTCCGTCCGCTGCTTCCTTATAAAGGCACCAAATTGAACTTTTGGGCTGGCGATTGGTTCTTGGATTCTTCCTTACATTTTAGCCCAGCATTTAAAAGTATTCACAACCCTCCTGGGAACCCTTTTTTAAAAAAATGAAGTCTTTTCCCTTGCAAAATTAAAGCGATGCAGTTCCATTGTTGCTGGGGCTTGCATGACATTATGTCACGTGAGCTCTGCAGATAATCGGCGGCTTCGCTCCCACTTCTTTTGCTTGTCCAAGATTCACGCCTCTGGACAAACAGGAGTGGTAAGGACGAAGCAGCCCAAGAGCAGCCGCTGATTGTCTGCAGTACTGACACGGCATAACAATGTCAGGGGAGACCCGGTGCCGACATTAATGGAACTGAGCTGGAGGTGAGTACATAATGTTTTTCTTTTCCAAGGGGGACCACTTCATTTAACAACTCCTTTAAAAGAGAAATCTGATCTTTTGGTAACACGGTGGCTCAGTGGTTAGCATGGCAGCCTTGCAGATCTCGGGTCTTGAGTTCAAATCCCACCAAGGACAACATCTGCAAGGAGTTTGTATGTTCTCCCCGTGTTTGTGTGGGTTTCCTCCTGGTGCTCCAAAGACATACTGGTACGGAATTTAGATTTTGAGCCCCAATGGGGATAACGATGATGATGGCTGTACAGCGCTGTGGAATATGATGGCATTATATAAGCGAGTAAAATAAATATATAACAGGTTTATTTGCTCAAATTCTGTAAGTGATCCACACGACCTCATATCAGAAAATGACTTGAGTCTGTTCCATCAAAACTATAATGGCTGAGTGTCACAGACAACTTTAATTAAAAAACAAAGTTTTTTTAAATTTAATTTTATGGCTCTGGAAACCGCCATGTGGTTAATTGTACTCCAAGGTAAACCGATTAAAGCAGCCTATTGTTCCAGTACGAAAGGGAAATTTTGATTTTGCTCCGTCCTAAAGCAGAATCCTCATTACCCGCCGTTAGCACATTTCGCCACTTGTTGGCTTTTCTTTTATGTTTGTGCACTTTATGAAGTGTTTGCTTAGAGCTATCACAATAACCAGAGATCGCCTTTCACCACTTGATTTCCTGCCAAGCATTACTTCCAGAGAGTTTGTACGGAGCAGGAACTTGAATTTTGGAGATCACTTCTCATAATTATATTCTCGAACTAAGTGGTATTTGCGACTCAAATTTCATTAAAAAAAAAAAAAAGTTATATCCGAGCATGCTCTGATGACACCATATCCCATCATGTTCGCTCATCACCTTAAAAAAAAGAAGTCTGTGGGGTTGACAAGTGTCAGACCCCCAACCATCTCTCAGATACGGATCAATGATTCAGTCGTGGACCACCCTTTAAGTATGCAGGGTTGCTGATTTTGGAAGAAAGCAGCCATTTTTCCCCAATCCTGTACACCCCACTTGACATCAGCAGAGCTTGGTCAACGAAACAGCGGCTACGAAGTGAAGGAATTATCATGATACAACCTGAAAGTTTATTAACTTTTCCATTCCGATACCCTCATATCTTTCATTCTTGATTCTTCTCTTAGAAATGGGCAGAGTTTGTGCGCGTCATTGATCCAGATATTATAACGGGCTACAACATTCAGAATTTCGACTTGCCGTACCTGATCAACAGAGCTCACGCCCTTAAGGTAACGTGTCTTTATCAACACTCCAAGAGTATTTTTTTCCGTGAATTTAGGTTGGAAATGTCTGATCGCTGGGAGTCCCCACGTAAATGACTTCCACAGTGGGAATCCCAAGCCCATGTTTCATTTCACCACTCTACGAGTTTGATAGGAGCGGCGTGGTTGCACGTAACTTGCTGGAGATATTTGTGCTTGTGCTCGAGCTGTACCGTGCCTCTCCATTCATACTTCAACAGTGATGAGAGGGAACTAGGGCGTTGGACCCCATTCTAGTGATTGTGATGGTCCCTAAATGATCGATTTGCAGGACGAGAGCCATGAGAACCACCTCTTACCTCCCAACATCCTGACTCCTTTTTTTGATGAGGCGGCCATGCATGATGTCATCGTGGCGCACATGTGCCTTCACACCAGGCTTGCTAATCAAAAGTAGCGCTGCAGATGCCGTCAGGTAAGAGGTGATTTTCATGACTCTCGTCCAGCGGTTACAGATCACTGACATGATCCTGCAAATCGATTTGCACCAACTCTGGATGTAATTCATGGGAAAACCTTCTTAACGTAGAGCGGCGCGTTTCAGTCTCAATGGGATGACTTACATTTTTCTGCGATGCAGGTCAGCAGTTTTCCTTACCTCGGGAGGATGCGGAACATTCAGTCTGTGATCCGAGACTCTTCCTTCCAGTCGAAACAAATGGGTCGACGAGAAAACAAAGTCATCAATATAGAGGGCCGGGTTCAATTCGATCTCCTTCAGGTATTCTTATAAAAGTATGAATGTCTTCTGCCAATTTGGGGTTATACAGAGAACAAACTGACCGTTAGATAGCGGAGATTTCGGACCCTGTTGACATTAAATGGCACCCAGGCCGACCTCTATTTGGCAATCCATTTTCAGATTTACGCTACATAGATGGAAATGCTGTTGAAAAAAGTTTGAGCTGAGTTCTGTCACTTCACTTTACCTAATGAAATAGTTTTTATTGCAGGTACTTCTAAGAGATTACAAGCTGCGGTCCTACACCTTAAACGCTGTCAGTTTTCACTTCCTACAAGAACAGAAAGAGGATGTGCAGCATTCCATCATTACTGACCTGCAGGTACAGAGTCACTGTTATATTAGATCCCAAATACCCCGAGCAGGGGCACATTGCCACTAGACTCTCCCTACTAACTGTTTTCTATGCAGTTTTTATGAAGATTACTTCTTTAAGGTTTTAAAGGGTTATTTCCGTCTTCATAAATGGGTATGTTGGATAGGTCTTGTAAATACGAGTAATTTTGCAATTTACTATTTATTAAACTTCTCATCCGTTCTTGAGATATTAACACTTTTATAAGATGGCCAGCAGCGGTGGTCGGTCTCCTAGGCAACGAGCTGTAAACAACAGAAACACGTTATTATCTTAAAAACGGATGCAAATTTTAACAACCAATAAATTGGAAAAGTGCTTGTTTTTACAAGCTTTATCCAACAACACCCATTTCTGAAGATGGGACAAACCCTTTGAAATGTCTCAATACTAAAAGTGTAACCATTAAGCTCCTTCTAGTGATGGAGTCAGCCATATCTGTACCTGTGTGAAGGATGGGAGGGAGCATAATGTACAGTGTTATTTACCAGCATTATTGAGTTAATGCTGTTGAATGGGGTGATCGCAACCCCAATAGCGGTGTCTAATGTAGCCAGATATAAATGTCATATATGAAATAAAAAGTTTAGCTTTAATTTTTTCTTTTATAACTTTGGTAGAATGGGAACGAGCAGACCCGCAGGCGACTTGCTGTGTACTGCTTAAAGGATGCCTACTTACCCCTGCGGCTCCTGGAGAAGCTCATGTGCGTCATTAATTACATGGAAATGGCCCGTGTGACCGGTGTACCCCTTAACTACCTGTTGTCCCGCGGGCAGCAAATCAAGGTTGTATCGCAACTTCTCAGACAGGTATTAACACAGGACAAATTTCTTGTTGCGGGAATCTGTGTTCAACGACAATTATTTTTATACATTTTACATTGTAGTTTTTACGTTTTATAGTTTTGTTTTTTTTTCTTCTCTTAGGCAATGAAACAAGATCTAGTAATGCCAGTGATGAAAACAGAGGGTGGCGAGGATTACACCGGCGCCACAGTTATTGAACCCGTTAAAGGGTGAGTGATCTCGCTTTAATGTTGTGCAGCATCAGATTAATGGCTGATAGCACTATGTAACAAATTTTATTTTTTTGTTTGTCCTTGGGTTCCAATGGTGTTTTCCCAATCACTTATGTCTAAAGTGAAAAGAAAATGGCAAAACTTCCCAAGAAAGTTTGTTTTTGTGGTCAGGACATTGGTAATTTGAAATCTATATTTTCACAAACATTATCAAAACGTAGACCACGAAAGCTTCTGGAAATGCGAGAACTGTCGATAAAGTAGTATAAATACAGGATCCTTAATTATCTATTTCTGTTGATACCTGCATTTAATTTAGATGGCAAGAGCTGTTAAAATAAGTGCAACATTTTTTTGCTGCTATAGAAGAATATGTGTAATTGTATATCATACAGTTTAATACACTTACCGTATATTTTCGTGTATAAGCCGAGTTTTTCAGCACATTTTTTTGTGCTGAAAACACCCCCCCCTCGGCTTATACACGAGTCACTGTACAGAAAGCGAGCGGAGGAGAGGACGACAGAGCAGTCGGTGCCAGGAGCCGGTGCACACATCATACTCGCCTACCTGCGTGCCCTCGGTGCTTGCACTGCATCCCTTTCTGGCCGCCGGCACCTGCCTGCAGCTTTTTCCTGTGATCAGCGGTCACGTGGTACCGCTCGTCAAGGTGATGACTATGGATGCGTGTCCACTCCCATAGGGGTGGAGTGCATATTCGTTACCTTAATGAGCGGTACCAAGTTACCGCTGAGCACAAGAAGAGCTGCAGGCAGGCGTCGGTGGCCAGAACGAAATGCAGTGCCAGCACCGAAAGCGCGCAGGTTGGTGAGTATGATAGGGGTTTTTTTTTCAATAGGAAACATGCACACAGGGATAGGGAATAAAGAGACATGCATACAGGGACAGAATGGGGGAGGCATGCATACCAGGGAAGGGGGAGTCCTGCATACAGGGAGGCATGCAGACAGGGCCTGAACGGGGGAGGCATGCAGACAGGGCCTGAACGGGGGAGTCATGCAGACAGGAATGGGGAGGCATTCATGACAGGGAAGGGGGAGACATGCGTACAATGACAGGGGAGGCATGCAGACAGGGACGCGGAGGCATTCATACCAGGACAGGAAGGGGGAGCCATGCATAGAAGGACAGAAATGAGGGGACAATGCATATACCCGGCTTATACTCGAGTCAATAAGCGTACCCAGTTTTCCGTGGCAAAGGTACGTGCCTCGGCTTATACTCGGGTCAGCTTATACTCGAGTATATACGGTATATATTTTATTCTCATGTTTAATACCTTACAGGCTGGTACAGAGGATAAAAAAGGGCATTGAAGTTTGCTATCCCGTGAATTTGGCGAGTGCCTACTGACCATGTCAAAAACTATTACTTCTGTATGGTGGACCCATCCAAACGTCGAACTGGCAAGCGTGCACATCCTATCACCTATTCAGACATTCCTTCCTCTATTGCTCCACTTGCACGCTGCCCCGAGCGGCTCGTACCCATTCCTTCAGAAGGAGTTCATCCATCTTCAGGAGAATGTAGGCAGTCTGAAGACAATGCAGGTCCAGGATACAGTTTAGAAGAAGAAAGAACACCTTACTACCCTAACCAAAAAGACCTTAATGATCTCATCAGAGACCTCAGTCTCACCAAGTTGAGCTTCTCACGTCCAGGCTCAAACAGTGGAACTTGTTAGATGAAAGTGACAAAGTAGCTCATTAGAGAAAGCGTCATCAAACTTTTGCCAGCTTTGTCAGATAGCAAGATGGACTATGCTTCTGCAACAATGTGGCGGCTCTATTCGAAGCTATAGTAGGAATCACGTGCAACTAGAGCAAGTGGCGCCTATTCATAGATAGTTTATCAAGGAGCCTCAACAACAATGGGAACAAGTACCCATCTCTGACTGGCGCACTCAGTTCACCTCAAAGAGGACTACACCAGTGTCCAGCTGCTGTTATGTGTCTTGAAGTACGAGGATTATGCCTGGGACGTCATTGGAGACTTCAAAATGGTGGCACTTCTGATGAGCCTCTAAGTTTCCTTGTTTTCTTTGCCTTTGGGACAGTCGGGACACTAATCAGCACTCTCACAGGCGGGACTGGCCACAGGGGACTGAGTTGTCTGTGGGAAATAATAAAGTGAAGTGGGAGCCATTGGTGGACCCACAGAAAGTGCTGATGCCACCCCTGCACATAAAGCTAGGCCTGATAAAACAGTTTGTCACAGCTCTCGACGAAGAATCGGCAGCCTTCAAGTACCTACAAGACCTCTTTCCTAAGCTACCAAGGACCGTATAAAGAGAACATGATGGGAGTCTATATTTGGGGGTTGATTCGTGAAAGTGGTTTGCGGTGCAATCGTAAATTGACAAAAGCTACTCAATTCAAAACCACTCTTGCTCATCTTGGCCAATATTAAACGCATATACAATGTTTTTGTAACTATAGACAAAAATAAATGAATATTTTCGATTTCCCTATGCAAATATGTAAAACAGAATATTTAACTGTCCTGGTCACAAAAGCAAAGTGTATAATTAATGAAATAGTATTTCTTGACTAGGAATGAGTTACTGGAATATAGCACTTAAAAGCTGGAGGCCAAAATTGTGTTACATAGTGCCTCAAGGCTGCGAAGATGTCGCTCATGGCGTTTACTTCTATGGGAGATCGCAAAATAGATGAGCAAGCTCCAATAAATGTATCTGATGATACATGAGTTTCATCAGTTTGGATGAGTTTAACCCCTTTCTGACCTCGGACGGGATAGTACGTCCAAGGTCAGATACCGCGCTTTGATGCAGGCTCCGGCGGTGAGCCAGCATCAAAGCCGGGACATGTCAGCTGTTTTGAACAGCTGACATGTGCCCGCAGTTTGACAGCGGCATTTAACTAGTTAATAGCGGCTCGTGGATTGCGATTTCACCCGCCGCTACTAACTAGTTAAATGCCGCTGTCAAACGCTGACAGCGGCATTTAACCGCGGCCGGAAATGAGCGCATCACCGACCCGTCACATGATCAGGGGTCAGCGATGCTTCTGCATTGTAACCATAGAGGTCTTTGAGACCTCAATAGTTACTGATGCCGGCCTGCTGTGAGCGCCCCCCTGTGGTTGGCGCTCATAGCACACCTGCATTTCTGCTGCATTGCAGCGATCTGATGATGCTTTCTATAGAATCCGTACTCTGCTCTGTGCTGTGTATCCTATGCTTTCTATAGAATCTGTACTCCGCTCTGTGCTGTGTGTCCTATGCTTTCTATAGAATCCGTACTCTGCTCTGTGCTGTGTATCCTATGCTTTCTATAGAATCCGTACTCTGCTCTGTGCTGTGTATCCTATGCTTTCTATAGAATCCGTACTCTGCTCTGTGCTGTGTATCCTATGCTTTCTATAGAATCCGTACTCTGCTCTGTGCTGTGTATCCTATGCTTTCTATAGAATCCGTACTCTGCTCTGTGCTGTGTATCCTATGCTTTCTATAGAATCCGTACTCTGCTCTGTGCTGTATATCCTATGCTTTCTATAGAATCCGTACTCCGCTCTGTGCTGTGTATCCTATGCTTTCTATAGAATCCGTACCCTGCTCTGTGTATCCTATGCTTTCTATAGAATCCGTACTCCGCTCTGTGTATCCTATGCTTTCTATAGAATCCATACTCTGCTCTGTGTATCCTATGCTTTCTATAGAATCCGTACTCCGCTCTGTGCTGTGTACCCTATGCTTTCTATAGAATCTGTACTCTGCTCTGTGCTGTGTATCCTATGCTTTCTATAGAATCCGTACTCCGCTCTGTGCTGTGTACCCTATGCTTTCTATAGAATCCATACTCTGCTCTGTGTATCCTATGCTTTCTATAGAATCCGTACTCCGCTCTGTGCTGTGTATCCTATGCTTTCTATAGAATCCGTACTCCGCTCTGTGCTGTGTATCCTATGCTTTCTATAGAATCCGTACTCTGCTCTGTGCTGTGTATCCTATGCTTTCTATAGAATCCGTACTCTGCTCTGTGCTGTGTATCCTATGCTTTCTATAGAATCCGTACTCCGTTCTGTGCTGTGTGTCCTATGCTTTCTATAGAATCCGTACTCTGCTCTGTGCTGTGTATCCTATGCTTTCTATAGAATCCGTACTCTGCTCTGTGCTGTGTATCCTATGCTTTCTATAGAATCCGTACTCTGCTCTGTGCTGTGTATCCTATGCTTTCTATAGAATCCGTACTCTGCTCTGTGCTGTGTATCCTATGCTTTCTATAGAATCCGTACTCTGCTCTGTGCTGTGTATCCTATGCTTTCTATAGAATCCGTACTCCGCTCTGTGCTGTGTATCCTATGCTTTCTATAGAATCCGTACTCCGCTCTGTGCTGTGTATCCTATGCTTTCTATAGAATCCGTACTCCGCTCTGTGCTGTGTATCCTATGCTTTCTATAGAATCTGTACTCTGTGCTGTGTATCCTATGCTTTCTATAGAATCCGTACTCTGCTCTGTGCTGTGTATCCTATGCTTTCTATAGAATCCGTACTCCTCTCTGTGCTGTATATCCTATGCTTTCTATAGAATCCGTACTCCGCTCTGTGCTGTGTATCCTATGCTTTCTATAGAATCCGTACTCCTCTCTGTGCTGTATATCCTATGCTTTCTATAGAATCCGTACTCTGCTCTGTGCTGTGTATCCTATGCTTTCTATAGAATCCGTACTCTGCTCTGTGCTGTGTATCCTATGCTTTCTATAGAATCCGTACTCTGCTCTGTGCTGTGTATCCTATGCTTTCTATAGAATCCGTACTCCTCTCTGTGCTGTATATCCTATGCTTTCTATAGAATCCGTACTCTGCTCTGTGCTGTGTATCCTATGCTTTCTATAGAATCCGTACTCTGCTCTGTGCTGTGTATCCTATGCTTTCTATAGAATCCGTACTCTGCTCTGTGCTGTGTGTCCTATGCTTTCTATAGAATCCGTACTCTGCTCTGTGCTGTGTATCCTATGCTTTCTATAGAATCCGTACTCCGCTCTGTGCTGTGTATCCTATGCTTTCTATAGAATCCGTACTCCGCTCTGTTTATCCTATGCTTTCTATAGAATCCGTACTCTGCTCTGTGCTGTGTATCCTATGCTTTCTATAGAATCCGTACTCTGCTCTGTGCTGTGTATCCTATGCTTTCTATAGAATCCGTACTCCGTTCTGTGCTGTGTGTCCTATGCTTTCTATAGAATCCGTACTCCGCTCTGTGCTGTGTATCCTATGCTTTCTATAGAATCCGTACTCTGCTCTGTGCTGTGTATCCTATGCTTTCTATAGAATCCGTACTCTGCTCTGTGCTGTGTATCCTATGCTTTCTATAGAATCCGTACTCTGCTCTGTGCTGTGTATCCTATGCTTTCTATAGAATCCGTACTCTGCTCTGTGCTGTGTATCCTATGCTTTCTATAGAATCCGTACTCCGCTCTGTGCTGTGTATCCTATGCTTTCTATAGAATCCGTACTCTGCTCTGTGTATCCTATGCTTTCTATAGAATCCATACTCTGCTCTGTGTATCCTATGCTTTCTATAGAATCCGTACTCCGCTCTGTGCTGTGTACCCTATGCTTTCTATAGAATCCGTACTCTGCTCTGTGCTGTGTATCCTATGCTTTCTATAGAATCCGTACTCCGTTCTGTGCTGTGTATCCTATGCTTTCTATAGAATCCGTACTCCCCTCTATGCTGTGTATCCTATGCTTTCTATAGAATCCGTACTCCGCTCTGTGCTGTGTATCCTATGCTTTCTATAGAATCCGTACTCCGCTCTGTGCTGTGTATCCTATGCTTTCTATAGAATCCGTACTCCGCTCTGTGCTGTGTATCCTATGCTTTCTATAGAATCCGTACTCTGCTCTGTGCTGTGTATCCTATGCTTTCTATAGAATCCGTACTCTGCTCTGTGCTGTGTATCCTATGCTTTCTATAGAATCCGTACTCTGCTCTGTGCTGTGTATCCTATGCTTTCTATAGAATCCGTACTCTGCTCTGTGCTGTGTATCCTATGCTTTCTATAGAATCCGTACTCTGCTCTGTGCTGTGTATCCTATGCTTTCTATATAATCTGTACTCCGCACTGTGCTGTGTATCCTATGCTTTCTATAGAATCCGTACTCCGTTCTGTGCTGTGTGTCCTATGCTTTCTATAGAATCCGTACTCCGCTCTGTTTATCCTATGCTTTCTATAGAATCCGTACTCCGCTCTGTGCTGTGTATCCTATGCTTTCTATAGAATCCGTACTCCGTTCTGTGCTGTGTGTCCTATGCTTTCTATAGAATCCGTACTCTGCTCTGTGCTGTGTATCCTATGCTTTCTATAGAATCCGTACTCCGCTCTGTGCTGTGTATCCTATGCTTTCTATAGAATCCGTACTCCGTTCTGTGCTGTGTGTCCTATGCTTTCTATAGAATCCGTACTCCGCTCTGTTTATCCTATGCTTTCTATAGAATCCGTACTCCGCTCTGTGCTGTGTATCCTATGCTTTCTATAGAATCCGTACTCCGTTCTGTGCTGTGTGTCCTATGCTTTCTATAGAATCCGTACTCTGCTCTGTGCTGTGTATCCTATGCTTTCTATAGAATCCGTACTCTGCTCTGTGCTGTGTATCCTATGCTTTCTATAGAATCCGTACTCTGCTCTGTGCTGTGTATCCTATGCTTTCTATAGAATCCGTACTCTGCTCTGTGCTGTGTATCCTATGCTTTCTATAGAATCCGTACTCTGCTCTGTGCTGTGTATCCTATGCTTTCTATAGAATCCGTACTCTGCTCTGTTTATCCTATGCTTTCTATAGAATCCGTACTCCGCTCTGTGCTGTGTATCCTATGCTTTCTATAGAATCCGTACTCTGCTCTGTGCTGTGTATCCTATGCTTTCTATAGAATCCGTACTCCGTTCTGTGCTGTGTGTCCTATGCTTTCTATAGAATCCGTACTCTGCTCTGTGCTGTGTATCCTATGCTTTCTATAGAATCCGTACTCTGCTCTGTTTATCCTATGCTTTCTATAGAATCCGTACTCTGCTCTGTGCTGTGTATCCTATGCTTTCTATAGAATCCGTACTCTGCTCTGTGCTGTGTATCCTATGCTTTCTATAGAATCCGTACTCTGCTCTGTGCTGTGTATCCTATGCTTTCTATAGAATCCGTACTCCGTTCTGTACTGTGTGTCCTATGCTTTCTATAGAATCCGTACTCTGCTCTGTGCTGTGTATCCTATGCTTTCTATAGAATCCGTACTCTGCTCTGTGCTGTGTATCCTATGCTTTCTATAGAATCCGTACTCCGTTCTGTGCTGTGTGTCCTATGCTTTCTATAGAATCCGTACTCTGCTCTGTTTATCCTATGCTTTCTATAGAATCCGTACTCTGCTCTGTGCTGTGTATCCTATGCTTTCTATAGAATCCGTACTCTGCTCTGTGCTGTGTATCCTATGCTTTCTATAGAATCCGTACTCTGCTCTGTGCTGTGTATCCTATGCTTTCTATAGAATCCGTACTCCGTTCTGTGCTGTGTGTCCTATGCTTTCTATAGAATCCGTACTCTGCTCTGTTTATCCTATGCTTTCTATAGAATCCGTACTCCGCTCTGTGCTGTGTATCCTATGCTTTCTATAGAATCCGTACTCTGCTCTGTGCTGTGTATCCTATGCTTTCTATAGAATCCGTACTCCGTTCTGTGCTGTGTGTCCTATGCTTTCTATAGAATCCGTACTCCTCTCTGTGCTGTGTATCCTATGCTTTCTATAGAATCCGTACTCTGCTCTGTGCTGTGTATCCTATGCTTTCTATAGAATCCGTACTCTGCTCTGTGCTGTGTATCCTATGCTTTCTATAGAATCCGTACTCTGCTCTGTGCTGTGTATCCTATGCTTTCTATAGAATCCGTACTCTGCTCTGTGCTGTGTATCCTGTGCTTTCTATAGAATCCGTACTCCGCTCTGTGCTGTGTATCCTATGCTTTCTATAGAATCCGTACTCTGCTCTGTGCTGTGTATCCTGTGCTTTCTATAGAATCCGTACTCTGCTCTGTGCTGTGTATCCTATGCTTTCTATAGAATCCGTACTCCGCTCTGTGCTGTGTATCCTATGCTTTCTATAGAATCCGTACTCTGCTCTGTGTATCCTATGCTTTCTATAGAATCCGTACTCCGCTCTGTGTATCCTATGCTTTCTATAGAATCCATACTCTGCTCTGTGTATCCTATGCTTTCTATAGAATCCGTACTCCGCTCTGTGCTGTGTACCCTATGCTTTCTATAGAATCCGTACTCTGCTCTGTGCTGTGTATCCTATGCTTTCTATAGAATCCGTACTCCGCTCTGTGCTGTGTATCCTATGCTTTCTATAGAATCCGTACTCCGCTCTGTGCTGTGTATGCTATGCTTTCTATAGAATCCGTACTCTGCTCTGTGCTGTGTATCCTATGCTTTCTATAGAATCCGTACTCCGTTCTGTGCTGTGTGTCCTATGCTTTCTATAGAATCCGTACTCCGCTCTGTGCTGTGTATCCTATGCTTTCTATAGAATCCGTACTCCGCTCTGTGCTGTGTACCCTATGCTTTCTATAGAATCCGTACTCTGCTCTGTGCTGTGTATCCTATGCTTTCTATAGAATCCGTACTCTGCTCTGTGCTGTGTATCCTATGCTTTCTATAGAATCCGTACTCCGCTCTGTGCTGTGTATCCTATGCTTTCTATAGAATCCGTACTCTGCTCTGTGCTGTGTATCCTATGCTTTCTATAGAATCCGTACTCCGCTCTGTGCTGTGTATCCTATGCTTTCTATAGAATCCGTACTCTGCTCTGTGCTGTGTATCCTATGCTTTCTATAGAATCCGTACTCCGCTCTGTGCTGTGTATCCTATGCTTTCTATAGAATCCGTACTCCGCTCTGTGCTGTGTATCCTATGCTTTCTATAGAATCCGTACTCCGCTCTGTGCTGTGTATCCTATGCTTTCTATAGAATCCGTACTCTGCTGTGTGCTGTGTGTCCTATGCCTTCTATAGAATCCGTACTCCCCTCTGTGCTGTGTATCCTATGCTTTCTATAGAATCCGTACTCCTCTCTGTGCTGTATATCCTATGCTTTCTATAGAATCCGTACTCTGCTCTGTGCTGTGTATCCTATGCTTTCTATAGAATCCGTACTCTGCTCTGTGCTGTGTATCCTATGCTTTCTATAGAATCCGTACTCCGCTCTGTGCTGTGTATCCTATGCTTTCTATAGAATCCGTACTCTGCTCTGTGCTGTGTATCCTATGCTTTCTATAGAATCCGTACTCCGCTCTGTGCTGTGTATCCTATGCTTTCTATAGAATCCGTACTCTGCTCTGTGTATCCTATGCTTTCTATAGAATCCGTACTCCGCTCTGTTTATCCTATGCTTTCTATAGAATCCGTACTCTGCTCTGTGTATCCTATGCTTTCTATAGAATCCGTACTCTGCTGTGTGCTGTGTGTCCTATGCTTTCTATAGAATCCGTACTCTGCTCTGTGCTGTGTATCCTATGCTTTCTATAGAATCCGTACTCTGCTCTGTGCTGTGTATCCTATGCTTTCTATAGAATCCGTACTCTGCTCTGTGCTGTGTATCCTATGCTTTCTATAGAATCCGTACTCTGCTCTGTGCTGTGTATCCTATGCTTTCTATAGAATCCGTACTCTGCTCTGTGTATCCTATGCTTTCTATAGAATCCGTACTCTGCTCTGTGCTGTGTATCCTATGCTTTCTATAGAATCCGTACTCCGCTCTGTGCTGTGTATCCTATGCTTTCTATAGAATCCGTACTCTGCTCTGTGTATCCTATGCTTTCTATAGAATCCGTACTCCGCTCTGTTTATCCTATGCTTTCTATAGAATCCGTACTCTGCTCTGTGTATCCTATGCTTTCTATAGAATCCGTACTCTGCTCTGTGTATCCTATGCTTTCTATAGAATCCGTACTCTGCTCTGTGTATCCTATGCTTTCTATAGAATCCGTACTCCGTTCTGTGCTGTGTGTCCTATGCTTTCTATAGAATCCGTACTCTGCTCTGTGCTGTGTATCCTATGCTTTCTATAGAATCCGTACTCCGCTCTGTGCTGTGTATCCTATGCTTTCTATAGAATCCGTACTCCGCTCTGTGTATCCTATGCTTTCTATAGAATCCGTACTCCGCTCTGTTTATCCTATGCTTTCTATAGAATCCGTACTCTGCTCTGTGCTGTGTATCCTATGCTTTCTATAGAATCCGTACTCCGCTCTGTGCTGTGTATCCTATGCTTTCTATAGAATCCGTACTCTGCTCTGTGTATCCTATGCTTTCTATAGAATCCGTACTCTGCTCTGTGCTGTGTATCTTATGCTTTCTATAGAATCCGTACTCTGCTCTGTGCTGTGTATCCTATGCTTTCTATAGAATCCGTACTCTGCTCTGTGCTGTGTATCCTATGCTTTCTATAGAATCCGTACTCTGCTCTGTGCTGTGTATCCTATGCTTTCTATATAATCTGTACTCTGTTCTGTGCTGTGTATCCTATGCTTTCTATACAATCTGTACTCTGCTCTGTGCTGTGTATCTTATGCTTTCTATAGAATCCGTACTCTGCTCTGTGCTGTGTATCCTATGCTTTCTATAGAATCCGTACTCTGCTCTGTGCTGTGTATCCTATGCTTTCTATAGAATCCGTACTCTGCTCTGTGCTGTGTATCCTATGCTTTCTATATAATCTGTACTCTGCTCTGTGCTGTGTATCTTATGCTTTCTATACAATCTGTACTCTGCTCTGTGCTGTGTATCCTATGCTTTCTATAGAATCCGTACTCTGCTCTGTGCTGTGTATCCTATGCTTTCTATAGAATCCGTACTCCCCTCTGTGCTGTGTATCCTATGCTTTCTATAGAATCCGTACTCCGCTCTGTGCTGTGTATCCTATGCTTTCTATAGAATCCGTACTCCCCTCTGTGCTGTGTATCCTATGCTTTCTATAGAATCCGTACTCCCCTCTGTGCTGTGTATCCTATGCTTTCTATAGAATCCGTACTCCGCTCTGTGCTGTGTATCCTATGCTTTCTATAGAATCCGTACTCTGCTCTGTGCTGTGTATCCTATGCTTTCTATAGAATCCGTACTCTGCTCTGTGTATCCTATGCTTTCTATAGAATCCGTACTCCGCTCTGTGCTGTGTATTCTATGCTTTCTATAGAATCCGTACTCTGCTCTGTGTATCCTATGCTTTCTATAGAATCCGTACTCTGCTCTGTGCTGTGTATCCTATGCTTTCTATAGAATCCGTACTCTGCTCTGTGCTGTGTATCCTATGCTTTCTATAGAATCCGTACTCTGCTCTGTGCTGTGTATCCTATGCTTTCTATAGAATCCGTACTCTGTTCTGTGCTGTGTGTCCTATGCTTTCTATACAATCTGTACTCTGCTCTGTGCTGTGTATCCTATGCTTTCTATAGAATCCGTACTCCCCTCTGTGCTGTGTATCCTATGCTTTCTATAGAATCCGTACTCCGCTCTGTGCTGTGTATCCTATGCTTTCTATAGAATCCGTACTCCCCTCTGTGCTGTGTATCCTATGCTTTCTATAGAATCTGTACTCTGCTCTGTGCTGTGTATCCTATGCTTTCTATAGAATCCGTACTCTGCTCTGTGCTGTGTATCCTATGCTTTCTATAGAATCCGTACTCTGCTCTGTGCTGTGTATCCTATGCTTTCTATAGAATCCGTACTCTGCTCTGTGCTGTGTATCCTATGCTTTCTATAGAATCCGTACTCTGTTCTGTGCTGTGTGTCCTATGCTTTCTATACAATCTGTACTCTGCTCTGTGCTGTGTATCCTATGCTTTCTATAGAATCCGTACTCTGCTCTGTGCTGTGTATCCTATGCTTTCTATAGAATCCGTACTCCCCTCTGTGCTGTGTATCCTATGCTTTCTATAGAATCCGTACTCCGCTCTGTGCTGTGTATCCTATGCTTTCTATAGAATCCGTACTCCCCTCTGTGCTGTGTATCCTATGCTTTCTATAGAATCCGTACTCCGCTCTGTGCTGTGTATCCTATGCTTTCTATAGAATCCGTACTCCGCTCTGTGCTGTGTATCCTATGCTTTCTATAGAATCCGTACTCTGCTCTGTGCTGTGTATCCTATGCTTTCTATAGAATCCGTACTCTGCTCTGTGCTGTGTAACCTATGCTTTCTATAGAATCCGTACTCTGCTCTGTGTATCCTATGCTTTCTATAGAATCCGTACTCCGCTCTGTGCTGTGTATCCTATGCTTTCTATAGAATCCGTACTCCGCTCTGTGCTGTGTATCCTATGCTTTCTATAGAATCCGTACTCCGCTCTATGCTGTATCCTATGCTTTCTATATTTTTAATATCACCTTTACAATCTATTGGACGCTGTGATTCTGCACGGTTCACTGAACACATGCAGATTCACCTGCATTCAGTAGCCGGCAGCGCTTTTGACACAGCGGACATGTGCTTCGTCCAAAGTGCTGCCGATTACTGACTGTGGAAACTTAGCCTCAAACTGCATGCAATTAAGAAAAAAAATCTCCTAAAAGTTTACTAACTCTTTAATGACTGGGTAAAGCAACTAGAAAGACAAACTGATTGTGCACTATTGTTGTCCACGGGCTGTCGGGTATTTATTCTCTACCATTTACTGGAATGGTGCTGAGCTGTAATGCCTGTGGACACAACTGGCTTTTCTCAAATCCTGTGATAATTTTATAAGATCTATATATGAGTTTTTGAAAGTGAACATCGGATTTAATTCCTTATATTTTTAGACAACAGATACCATTTAAATCTGTATAGTAATAGCACATATATACGAAAAGCGGCTTAAAAAGCCTAAGCCAGCTCACCAACCAGACCAGCAGTAATGGAGCACGAGAGTCCGTCTTGATCCAAACGTCCAGCAACAGCAAATCCAACAGAAAATAGATACTCCAGCTCCGATAAAAACTTGAAATCTTTAATAATCCGAATGGTTAAAATAGACAATCCTTACATGTGGTGGACCAGACAGGTGTTTGTAATAGATAAGGCTACGCGTTTCGACCTGAATCGGTCTTACTCATGCCTGAGTAAGACCGATTCAGGTCGAAACGCGTAGCCTTATCTATTACAAACACCTGTCTGGTCCACCACATGTAAGGATTGTCTATTTTAACCATTCGGATTATTAAAGATTTCAAGTTTTTATCGGAGCTGGAGTATCTATTTTCTGTTGGATTTACCATTTAAATCTGTTGTTGTTTTTTTGTTTGTTTCTCCTGTGTCTTGCATTGATTTGTCATTTTTTTTCCCCAGGTATTATGACGTGCCTATTGCCACTTTAGATTTTTCATCGCTGTATCCATCTATCATGATGGCTCACAATCTCTGCTATACCACCCTGCTGCAGCACGGATCAGTCGATAAATGCGGGTGAGCTTTTAATTTCTTTGTTTTATTTTTTTATGATCATTTTGCTTTAAAAGACCATTACTAAAAAAGTGCACGCAATTTTAATAAAACCACAATTTCTGATGGATCTGTGGGAGCTTACCCTACAAGATCTGCATGCTCATCCTCTTCTGCGGGCATCATAGCCACCAAAATACATAGTTGTAAGCCTGGTCACTGCCCCCTGCAAGAACTGCAAGCTCATCCTCTGCTGCAGGCGTCATAGCCACCAAAATACATAGTTGTAAGTCTGGTCATTGCCCCCTGGAAGAACTGCATGCTCATCCTCTGCTGCAGGTGTCATAGCCACCAAAATACGTAGTTGTGAGCCTGGTCACTGCCCCCTGTAAGAACTGTACGCTCATCCTCTGCTGCATGTGTCATAGCCACCAAAATGCAGTCGTAAGCCTGGTCACTCCCCCCTTGCAAGATATGCACGCTCTTCCTCTTCTGTGAGCATCATAACCACCAAAATGAATATCCATAAGCCTGGTCATTGCCCCCCTGCAAGAACTGCATGCTCATCCTCTGCTGCGAGCTTCATAGCCACCAATATGCATAGTCGTAAGCCTGGTGACTGCCCCCTCCCAAGATATGCACGCTGATCCTCTGCTGGGGTGTCATAGTCACCAAAATGCATAGTTGTAAACCTGACTGCCCCCTGCAAGATCTGCATGCTCGTCCTCTGCTGCTAGCGTCATAGCCACCAAAATGCATATCCATAAGCCTGGTCACTGCCCCCTGCAAGATCTGTACGCTCATCCTCTGCTGCGAGAGTCATAGCCACCAAAATGCATAGTCGTAAGCCTGGTCATTGCCCCCTGCAAGATCTGTACGCTCCTCCTCTGCTGCGAGCGTCATAGCCACCAAAATAATGTGTGCAAACTGTAAAGCGCTGCGTAATATGTTAGCGCTAAAAATAAAGATTATTATTATTAAAATGCATAGTCATAAGCCTGGTCACTGCCCCCTGCAAGATCTGTACGCTCATCCTCCGCTGCGAGCGTCATAGCCACAAAAAAATACATAGTCGTTAGCCTGGTCACTGCCCCCCCGCAAGATCTGCACGCTCATCCTGTGCAGCTGTTTTCAGTCGTCATCTCATTGATAGTGGGAATATGACGGAGCGCACTGTTTTATTATTACACTTTGTGGCTTATTTATTCTTTTCTTTAGACTTAATCCTGAAGATTTTATAAAGACGCCGACAGGAGATTGCTTTGTCAAGACCAGTATAAGGAAAGGATTGCTGCCTGAGATTTTGGAAAACCTCCTATCTGCCCGGAAGCGGTGAGTCTTAGATCTGTCTCATTAGTGACATAAATATATATATATATATATATATATATATATATATATATATATATATATATATATATATATATATATATATATATATATATATATATATATATGTGTGAATGTTTTATTCATTATTTTAATCAATTTCTCCTTTTTATTTTTTATTGCAGGGCAAAAACAGAACTTAAGAACGAGACCGATCCCTTTAAACAAAAGGTTCTGGATGGTCGTCAGCTGGCGCTGAAAGTAAGCGCGAACTCCGTCTATGGGTTCACTGGAGCGCAAGTTGGAAAACTACCCTGTCTCGAGATTTCACAGGTACATCGGGGGCTAAAACCTATACAGAGCAGGAAAGAAGGAGATTATGCAGGAACAGGTCCGGTTCCCGACAGTCAGACACAGCCAGGACTCTGGCTGGAAGACAGAAGCGGTTTATCACCGCCTCTGTCTTCTTTTGTTAGCTACACAGCAATCAGTGAGCTCTATGTAGTGTCGAGAAGCATCAGCATGGCTGATCTTTCTGTAGGACCTGATTGCCAGTCTCTGCCGGCATAGCCGAGCTGCTGATTCCTAGTAACCTAGATCACTGGGACAGAGCTGTCTGCCCAGTTATAATGGAAAAATTAGCAAAAAAAAAATATATATATTATTTTTATTATTTAATATTATTATTATTATTTATTTTATATTATTATTTACTTATTTATTTTTTCGCTAGAGGTCTTTTATGATCTTTGCAGGACAACTTAAATTAAAAATAAAAAAAAGTATAAAATTTCTGCAAAAAAAAGGTAACAAAAGACCACAACGTGTTGTTCATACAAAATACTGTTTATTACATACATATTGCAAAGAAAAACTATAAATATTAGGCATCCACACAGAGAGTTAAAAATTTGCATCAAAGTAAATATTTGAAGAAATATTATGCTCAACAAAGTGAATGAATGTTTGTTTTTTTTTAAGCCGACCCTGTAGAACCCCTTTAACGTCCTTCTGGCCGTGCTCGCCTTCCATCTGTTCCTTGTCTACAGTGTAACAGGCAGTGACCGGGTCTCCACTCTTCTGGGAATTCCCTCCGTTCCCCAGTTCACCAGCTTTGTCCTTTTTTTTTTTGTCTCTCTGAATATTCAGTTTTATTCATTCCTGTAAATTTACAAATCCATGTCAATTATGCAAATTATACCTGTTAAAAAGGTATAAGTAAAAAAAAATTGGTGACGTATAGGTGGCAGGTGGTAATCATAGGGAAGCAAGCCATAAAGTATAGGGGCAGCAAAGTAGCCCGGAGGTTAAGGGAAGCGTGCACACTCCACATGAAATTCAACCATCTAATGTGTATGGATGATTTTGGGAGGAGAGAAGGGTGAGGTTTGTTCAATTTTTGCTTTCTTTGTCTTTTTTTCAGAGAATATGAATGATAACACAAACACTTTTTCTCCACTCATGGTTAGTGGTTGGGTGAAGCCATTTATTGTCAAGCTACTGTGTTTTCTCTTTATAAATCATAATGACAACCCAAAACATCCAAATGACCCTGATCAAACGTTCACATGCCCCATTTCTTAATACCATGTATTGCCCCCTTTAACATCAATGACAGCTTGAAGTCTTTTGTGGTAGTTGTGGATGAGGTTCTTTATTTTCTCAGATGGTAAAGCTGCCCACTCTTCTTGACAAAAAGCCTCCAGTTCCTGTATATTCCTGGGCTGTCTAGCATGAACTGCGCGCTTGAGATCTCCCCAGAGTGGCTCAATGATATTGAGGTCAGGAGACTGAGATGGCGGCTCGAGAACCTTCACTTTGTTCTGCTGTAGCCAATGGCAGGTCGACTTGGCCTTGTGTTTTTGATCGTTGTCATGTTGGAAGGTCCAAGTATGTTCCTTGCGCAGCTTCCGGGCTGATGGGTGCCTCCAGTATTTGCTGATAACGTGCTGCATTCATCTTTCCTTCAACGTTGACCAAGTTTCCTGTGCCTTTATAGCTCACACATCCCCAAATCATCAGCGATCCACCTCCGTGCTTTACAGTAGGAATGGTGTTCCTTTCATCATAGGCCTTGTTGACTTCTCTACAAAAGTAACGTTTATGGTTGTGGCCAAACAGTTCAATTTTGGTCTCGTCACTCCAAATTACCTTGTTCCAGAAGTTTTGAGACTTGTCCCTGTGCTGTTTTGTGTATTGTAGGCAAGATACTTTGTGGCATTTGCGCAGTAATGGCTTTCTTCTGGCGACTCGACTATGCAGCCCATTTTTCTTCAAGTGCCTCCTTATTGTGCATCTTGAAATAGCCAGACTGCTAGTTTTCAGAGAGTCCTGTATTTCAGCTGTTGTTATTTGTGGGTTTTTCTTTGCATCCCAAACAATTTTCCTGGCAGTTGTGGACACCATTTTTGTTGGTCAACCTGCCCGTGGATTTGTTTTTACAGAGCCCCTGATTTTCCATTTGTTAATCACAGTGTCAACACTGCTGACTGGCATTAGCAATTCCTTAGATATCTTTTTGTATCCCTTTCCTGTTTTAAACAGTTCAACTACCTTTTCCCGTAGATCCATCGACAATTCTTTTGCTTTCCCCATGACTCACAATCCAGAAACGTCAGTGGCTGGATGAAAGATGCAAGAGTCTGTCTGGATCCCAGAAACTCATTTAGCTTTTATGCACAAACACTGATTACAAGCAAAGAGGTCACAGGTGAGGATGTTACCTTTAGTAGCCATTCAAACCTATTTGTGTCAACTTCTGTGCATGTTATCAGGCCAAAATCACCAGGGTATGTGAACTTTTGATCAGGGTCATTTGGATGTTTTGGGTTGCCATTATAATTTAAATAGAGAAAACACAGTAGTTTGACAAATAAATGGCTTCACCCAACCACTAACCATGAGTGGAGAAAAAGTTTTGGTGTTATCATTCACATTGTCTGAAAAAAGGCCAAGAAAGCAAAAATTCTGCCATGGTATGTAAACTTTTGAGCACAACCGTATGTCCCTGGAATCAGGCTCTCTGCACCTACATCAGATTAAATAGCAGAATCCTGCTGACAGAGGTTTTCTGATGCTTCTCTCTACTTTATTGGCTTCTTTTACCCTCTCTCTGGTGTCATCGTATTGCACAGTGTTGTAATATAATCGCTGTGGTTAGGAGATGGGCACTTTTGGGTGAGCGTTATGGTCACAAGAATCCTTTGAGCGGCACTGCTACCATATTGCTGTGCGCGGGTCGTCCGCTAGCACCCGTTGCGTGTGTGGAGGGAAGGCGTCCAGCGTTACAAAACATGGAAGGCAAAACCAGACATTGAACAAATATCCTTCCGGGGGGTGGAAGGGAGGGAGAGGTTGCAGCAGAGGTCTTTCCACATTTTGAGCCTTTGAGGGGGTTGTGCCGAGGTCGGGGCTTATCTGTCCTGTGCATTGACATGACAGCAGGAACTCACCCAATCTTGCCAAATTGTAAACTTCCCAGTTTATAGATAAGGAGCCATCCAGCCTTAAAGATGTATTAAAAGTCACCCTGACCACGGACAACATTTTATTTTTTATTTTTTTCAATGTTATATCCCCCTCACCTTTTATTTTCTCTGAGTTGTGTTACGATTACGGCCCACAGTCCAAAAAATCATCAGTCTGGGATTATAGTGACATTTTCATCTTGAGCTGGTGGTTTCCTGCCGTCTCAAGGCTTCATCCAGTGCTGTCTAGTAGGAAACACCAAAGGAAAGTCGTTACTCAGTAGAGACGTCTAGAGGGTGTCCTTCAGTGGGTGTCATCTTGTCCTATTACATATCTATCTATCTAACTTAAATCCCAAAATGTAAATTAAAAAATAATGCATTTATGGTATCACTGTTTGCCAGATTGCCCAAACTCCTAAACTATAAATATATTTGAACAAGAAAAAAAATTGTAAATGCAAAAATGTATTCATTTATTTTTTGTTTTATGTCGCCATAATTACGGTAACCCCCCCAAAAAAATGACAATAAAAAGAGATCAAAATGTTACAGGTAACCGAAAATGGTAGAAATAAAACCATCACCTCGGCACGCAAAAGAAAGGAAACTTCCATAGTTCCACCAACTGAAAAATAAAAAAAAATTACGAATCTCCGAAAATGATGACACAAACCAATATATACATATGTATAATGTGTATATATATACTGTATATATATATATATATATATATATATATATATATATATATATATACAGTCAGTCTATCTGTCTGCAGCTTCCGTCACAGAAATCCCGCGTCTCTGATTGGTCTCGCCAGCTGCCTGTCCTGACTGCCGCGACCAATCAGCGACGGGCACAGTCCGGCCGAGAATTAGTCCCTCCCTACTTCTGTCCAGTCAGGTCCCGGCGCCCGCATACTCCCCTCCAGTCAGCGCTCACACAGGGTTAATGCCAGCAGTAACGGACCGCGTTATGCCGCGGTGTAACGCACTCCGTTAACGCCGCTATTAACCCTGTGTGACCAACTTTTTACTATTGATGCTGCCTATGCGGCATCAAGAGTAAAAAGATCTAATGTTAAAAATAATAAAAAAACAAAAAACCTGCTATTCTCACCTTCCGTCGTCCGCCGAGGCGCGCGCGGCTGCCGCCAGCTTCCGTTTCCAGAGATGCATTGCAAAATTACTCAGAAGACTTAGCGGTCTCGCGAGATCGCTACGTCATCTGGGTAATTTAGCAATGCATCCTGGGAACGGAAGCTGGCGGCAGCCGCGCGCGCATCGACAGAGCTTCGCTGGATGGGGGAGGGTGAGTATATAAGTATTTTTTATTTTAATTATTTTTTTTTAAACAGGGATATGGTGCCTACACAGCTGTATACTACGTGGGCTGTGTTATATACCGCGTGGGCTGCGTTATATACTACATGGCTGCTATATACTACATGGGCAGTGTTATATACTACATGGCTGCTATATACTACATGGGCAGTGTTATATACTACATGGCTGTGCTATATACTACATGGGCAGTGTTATATACTATGGGGGCTGTGTTATATACTGCGTGGGCTGCGTTATATACTACATGGCTGCTATATACTACGTGACCAGTGTTATATACTACATGTGCAATGTGTTATACTGCGTGGGCTGTGTTATATACTATGTGGCCTGTGTTATATACTATGGGGGCTGCGTTATATACTACATGGCTGCTATATACTACGTGGCCAGTGTTATATACTGTTTGGGCCGTGTTATATATTGCGTGGCTGCTATATACTTCGTGGGCAATGTTATATACTATGTGGGAAATGTTATATACTATTTGGGCTGTTATATAGTGCGTGGCCACTGTCATATACTGCATGGCCTGTATTAACGCATCGGGTATTCTACAATATGTTGTGGCCTGTGCTATACACTATGTGGCTGCTATATACTATGTGGCTGCTATATATATATTGCTCAAAAAAGTAAAGGGAACACTAAAATACTAAAATCCCACATCCTGGATATCACAGAATAAAATAATCCACTTGTAAATCTTTATTAATTGCATAGTGGAATGCGTTGAGAACAATAAAACATAAAAATCATCAATGTAAATCACAACTAATATCCCATGGAGGTCTGGATTTGGAACGATACTCAAAATCAAAGTGGAAAATCAAATTGCAGATTCTCAGTATTGTGTGTGGCCTCCATGTGCCTGTATGACATCCCTACTGTACAATGCCTGGGCATGCTCTTGATGAGGTGGCGGATGGTCTCCTGAGGGATCTCCTCCCAGACCTGGACTAAAGCATCCGCCAACTCCTGGACAGTCTGTACTGCAACGTGACGTTGGTGGATGGAGCGAGACATGATGTCCCAGATGTGTTCAATCAGATTCAGGTCTGGGGAACGGGCGGGCCAGTCCATAGCTTCAATGCCTCATCTTGCAGGAACTGCTAAAACACTCCAGCCTCATGAGGTCTGGCATTGTCCTGCATTAGGAGGAACCCAGGGCCAACCGCACCAGCATATGGTCTCACAAGGGGTCTGAGGATCTCATCTCGGTACCTAATGGCAGTCAGGCTATCTCTGGCGAGCACATGGAGGGCTGTGAGGCCCTCCAAAGAAATTCCACCCCACACCATTACTGACCCACTGCCAAACCGGTCATGCTGAAGGATGTTGCAGGCAGCAGATCGCTCTCCACGGCGTCTCCAGACTCTGTCACGTCTGTCACATGTGCTCAGTGTGAACCTACTTTCATCTGTGAAAAGCACAGGGCGCCAGTGGCGAATTTGCCAATCCTGGTGTTCTGTGGCAAATGCCAAGCATCCTGCACGGTGTTGGGCTGTGAGCACAACCCCTATCTGTGGACATCGGGCACTCAGACCATCCTCATGGAGTTGGTTTCTAACCGTTTGTGCAGACGCATGCACATTTGTGGAGGTCATTTTGCAGGACTCTGGCAGTGCTCCTCCTGTTCCTCCTTGCACAAAGGCTGAGGTAGCGGTCCTGCTACAGGGTTGTTGCCCTACTATGGCCCCCTACACATCTCCTGGTGTACTGGTCTGTCTCCTGATAGCACCTCCATCCTCTGGACACTACGCTGACAGACACAGCATACCTTCTTGCCACAGCTCGCATTGATGTGCCATCCTGGATGAGCTGCACTACCTGAGCCACTTGTGTGGGTTGTAGAGTCCCTCTCATGCTACCACGAGTGTGAAAGCACAACCAACATTCAAAAGTGACCAAAACATCATCCAGAAAGCATTGGTACTGAGATGTGGTCCCCACCTGCAGAACCACTCCTTTATTGAGGGTGTCTTGATAATTGCCAATAATTTCCATCTGTTGTCTATTCCATTTGCACAACAGCATGTGAAATTGATTGTCAAACAGTGTTGCTTCCTAAGTGGACAGTTTGATTTCACAGAAGTTTCATTTACTTGGAGTTATATTCTGTTGCTTAAGTGTTCCCTTTATTTTTTTGAGCAGTGTATATGTATAAATATATATATATATATATATATATATATATATATATATATATATATATATATATATATATATATATATATATATACACATTATTATTTTATTCAAGTCCATATATTATTATAAATGTTAATAATAGTAATAATATTTCTATGCATATATGGAGACTTTTCCTTGGCAGCCATGAGTGGGTTCATTAGGAGTTTTCTAGACTTAGAATAATGTGAATTCTCCTTCTTCTTGTAGAGTGTCACCGGCTTTGGCAGACAGATGATCGAGCAGACCAAACAACTGGTGGAGTCGCAGTACACTCTTGCCAATGGTTACAAAGCAGACGCCAAGGTAGGCATCATTTATGTGACATCGAGTCTCCGGTGTCGCTGTGTGACGCCATTATAACCGATACGTGTTCTGTCTGCAGGTTATTTATGGTGACACTGACTCTGTGATGTGCAAACTCGGAGTTCAGACAGTTTCTGAAGCCATGGAGATCGGACGAGAAGCCGCAGCGTGGGTCTCCAGTCATTTCACGCCTCCCATAAAGTTGGAGTTTGAAAAGGTTTGTACCCGTTACAATTGCTGATGAGCTCCGTCATTGTCAATCATCCCTATCGATGTATTCATTCCGGAGTACGGGTACCACGGGCAGAAATACCCGCACTTACAGCTTTGGGATTATTAATGGTTGTCTCAGGAAGGGTCTGACGCACTGAATGCACTTGGCCAAATCATCAAGATCTGCTGCTGGCAGTGCCTGTGTAGTCACCGACCAATGATGTCCCAGATGTGCTCGATGGGAGACAAGTCTGGAGACGCTGCAGCCATGGGAGCAGGTTTAGGCCACGCAGGATACTCACAGTAGGATGCGCAACATGTGGTCTAGAGTTGTGTCGAAAAACTGATCACTTTGGAGAAATGGCCACACCATTGGTTCCACCACCCAGTCTATCTAATGTCGAGCAGTTAGTGCCCCTGAGGTGAAGACTAGAGGGGTCCGGCTACTGTACCTTATGCCACTCATACACCATAATCCCAGGAGTAGGACCAGTATGTCTTTCCATGGTGAAGGCCATTTCTTGGCTTTGCCCAGATCAGTCTTCGGCAGGACAAAAGCCTGACTTTTCGCTGAAGAGGACAGACCTCCATTACCGTATTAGTGGTGTGAAGTCATTCAAGAGGCCTTCACAAGGGAACATCACACCCGTCCTAAGGAGTGATGCCCATCCACGAGAAGACAAGGAACGGTCAAGATATTTTTGTAAACTATTTGTTTGATGAGCTGGTCTGATTCGGCACGTTGTTGGTCTGATTGATTTCACTAAGGACTGATCGGCCATGTTCTGCTGGATCACTGCTGTGTGTTTGTGGCCTGCTTAGGTTTATTCTCCTCTCATTGATTTTTCTCTAAGATGTTATTCTAATATCACTGTTTTTCGCCCATGTGCTGTCTGTATTGTTCACCCTCTTGATGACCTTGCACAATAGTGCAGAACTTGGCACGGAAGTGGCAGTAGGGCAATAGGTGACCAGCGAGATAACGGCACCCTCATGGGAGGGATCCACTATGGTGGCCTTCAGCCTGGGGTCTCCCAGGTCTTCGATAAGGTGAGGAATAGGTGATCTGCGAGATAACGGCACCCTCCTGGGAGGGATCCACTATGGTGGTGTTCAGCCTGGGGTCTCCATGGTCTTCGATAAGGTGGGGATAGGTGACCAGCGAGATAACGGCACCCTCCTGGGAGGGATCCACTATTGTGGCCTTCAGCCTATGGTCTCCCTGGTCTTAGATAATATGGGGAATAGTTGACCAGTAAGATAACAGCACCCTCCTGGGGGGGATCCACTATGGTGGCCTTCAGCCTGGGGTCTCCTTGGTCTTAGATAATGTGGGAAATAGTTGACCAGTGAGATAACGGCACCCTCCTGGGAGGGATCCACTATGGTGGCCTTCAACCTGGGGTCTCCGTGGTCTTAGATAATGTGGGGAATAGTTGACCAGTGAGATAACAGCACCCTCCTGGGGGGATCCACTATGGTGGCCTTCAGCCTGGGGTCTCCGTGGTCTTAGATAATGTGGGAAATAGTTGACCAGTGAGATAACAGCACCCTCCTGGGGGGGATCCACTATGGTGGCCTTCAGCCTGGGGTCTCCGTGGTCTTAGATAATGTGGGGAATAGTTGACCAGTGAGATAACAGCACCCTCCTGGGGGGGGATCCACTATGGTGTCCTTCAGCCTGGGGTCTCTTGGTCTTAGATAATGTGGGGAATAGTTGACCAGTGAGATAACGGCACCCTCCTGGGGGGGATCCACTCTGGTGGCCTTCAGCCTGGGTTCTCCCTTGTCTTAGATAATGTGGAGGAATAGTTGACCAGTGAGATAACGGCACCCTCCTGGGGGGATCCACTCTGGTGGCCTTCAGCCTGGGGTCTCCCTTGTCTTAGATAATGTGGAGGAATAGTTGACCAGTGAGATAACGGCACCCTCCTGGGGGGAATCCACTATGGTGGCCTTCAGCCTGGGTCTCCCTGGTCTTAGATAATGTGGGGAATCGTTGACCAGTGAGATAACGGCACCCTCCTGGGGGGGATCCACTCTGGTGGCCTTCAGCCTGGGGTCTCCGTGGTCTTAGATAATGTGGGGAATAGTTGACCAGTGAGATAACAGCACCCTCCTGGGGGGATCCACTCTGGTGGCCTTCAGCCTGGGGTATCCCTTGTCTTAGAGAATGTGGAGGAATAGTTGACCAGTGAGATAACAGCACCCTCCTGGGGGGAATCCACTATGGTGGCCTTCAGCCTGGGTCTCCCTGGTCTTAGATAATGTGGGGAATCGTTGACCAGTGAAATAACGGCACCCTCCTGGGGGGGGGATCCACTATGGTGGCCTTCAGCCTGGGGTCTCCGTGGTCTTAGGTAATGTGGGGAATAGTTGACCAGTGAGATAACAGCACCCTCCTGGGGGGCATCCACTCTGGTGGCCTTCAGCCTGGGGTCTCCGTGGTCTTAGATAATGTGGGGAATAGTTGACCAGTGAGGTAACAGCACCCTCCTGGGGGGGATCCACTATGGTGGCCTTCAGCCTGGGGTCCCCGTGGTCTTAGATAATGTGGGGAATAGTTGACCAGTGAGGTAACAGCACCCTCCTGGGGGGGATCCACTATGGTGGCCTTCAGCCTGGGGTCTCCCTGGTCTTAGATAATGTGGGGAATAGTTGACCAGTGAGATAACGGCACCCTCCTAGGGGGGATCCACTCTGGTGGCCTTCAGCCTGGGGTCTCCCTTGTCTTAGATAATGTGGGAAATAGTTGACCAGTGAGGTAACAGCACCCTCCTGGGGGGGATCCACTCTGGTGGCCTTCAGCCTGGGGTCTCCCTGGTCTTAGATAATGTGGGGAATAGTTGACCAGTGAGATAACAGCACCCTCCTGGGGGGGATCCACTCTGGTGGCCTTCAGCCTGGGGTCTCCGTGGTCTTAGATAATGTGGGGAATAGTTGACCAGTGAGATAACAGCACCCTCCTGGGGGGGATCCACTCTGGTGGCCTTCAGCCTGGGGTCTCCGTGGTCTTAGATAATGTGGGGAATAGTTGACCAGTGAGGTAACAGCACCCTCCTGGGGGGGATCCACTATGGTGGCCTTCAGCCTGGGGTCCCCGTGGTCTTAGATAATGTGGGGAATAGTTGACCAGTGAGGTAACAGCACCCTCCTGGGGGGGATCCACTATGGTGGCCTTCAGCCTGGGGTCTCCCTGGTCTTAGATAATGTGGGGAATAGTTGACCAGTGAGATAATGGCACCCTCCTGGGGGGGATCCACTCTGGTGGCCTTCAGCCTGGGGTCTCCCTGGTCTTAGATAATGTGGGGAATAGTTGACCAGTGAGATAACAGCACCCTCCGGGGGGATCCACTATGGTGGCCTTCAGCCTGGGGTCTCCGTGGTCTTAGATAATGTGGGAAATAGTTGACCAGTGAGATAACAGCACCCTCCTGGGAGGGATCCACTATGGTGGCCTTCAGCCTGGGGTCTCCGTGGTCTTAGATAATGTGGGGAATAGTTGACCAGTGAGATAACAGCACCCTCCTGGGGGGGATCCACTATGGTGGCCTTCAGCCTGGGGTCTCCCTTGTCTTAGATAATGTGGAGGAATAGTTGACCAGTGAGATAACAGCACCCTCCTGGGGGGGGATCCACTCTGGTGGCCTTCAGCCTGGGGTCTCTGTGGTCTTAGATAATGTGGGGAATAGTTGACCAGTGAGGTAACAGCACCCTCCTGGGGGGGATCCACTATGGTGGCCTTCAGCCTGGGGTCCCCGTGGTCTTAGATAATGTGGGGAATAGTTGACCAGTGAGGTAACAGCACCCTCCTGGGGGGGATCCACTATGGTGGCCTTCAGCCTGGGGTCTCCCTGGTCTTAGATAATGTGGGGAATAGTTGACCAGTGAGATAATGGCACCCTCCTGGGGGGGATCCACTCTGGTGGCCTTCAGCCTGGGGTCTCCCTGGTCTTAGATAATGTGGGGAATAGTTGACCAGTGAGATAACAGCACCCTCCGGGGGGATCCACTATGGTGGCCTTCAGCCTGGGGTCTCCGTGGTCTTAGATAATGTGGGAAATAGTTGACCAGTGAGATAACAGCACCCTCCTGGGAGGGATCCACTATGGTGGCCTTCAGCCTGGGGTCTCCGTGGTCTTAGATAATGTGGGGAATAGTTGACCAGTGAGATAACAGCACCCTCCTGGGGGGGGATCCACTCTGGTGGCCTTCAGCCTGGGGTCTCCCTTGTCTTAGATAATGTGGGGAATAGTTGACCAGTGAGGTAACAGCACCCTCCTGGGGGGGATCCACTATGGTGGCCTTCAGCCTGGGGTCCCCGTGGTCTTAGATAATGTGGGGAATAGTTGACCAGTGAGGTAACAGCACCCTCCTGGGGGGGATCCACTATGGTGGCCTTCAGCCTGGGGTCTCCCTGGTCTTAGATAATGTGGGGAATAGTTGACCAGTGAGATAACGGCACCCTCCTGGGGGGATCCACTCTGGTGGCCTTCAGCCTGGGGTCTCCCTGGTCTTAGATAATGTGGGAAATAGTTGACCAGTGAGGTAACAGCACCCTCCTGGGGGGGATCCACTCTGGTGGCCTTCAGCCTGGGGTCTCCCTGGTCTTAGATAATGTGGGGAATAGTTGACCAGTGAGATAACGGCACCCTCCTGGGGGGATCCACTCTGGTGGCCTTCAGCCTGGGGTCCCCGTGGTCTTAGATAATGTGGGGAATAGTTGACCAGTGAGATAACAGCACCCTCCTGGGGGGATCCACTCTGGTGGCCTTCAGCCTGGGGTCTCCGTGGTCTTAGATAATGTGGGGAATAGTTGACCAGTGAGATAACGGCACCCTCCTGGGGGGGATCCACTCTGGTGGCCTTCAGCCTGGGGTCTCCGTGGTCTTAGATAATGTGGGGAATAGTTGACCAGTGAGATAACAGCACCCTCCTGGGGGGGATCCACTCTGGTGGCCTTCAGCCTGGGGTCTCCGTGGTCTTAGATAATGTGGGGAATAGTTGACCAGTGAGGTAACAGCACCCTCCTGGGGGGGATCCACTATGGTGGCCTTCAGCCTGGGGTCTCCCTTGTTTTAGATAATGTGGAGGAATAGTTGACCAGTGAGATAACGGCACCCTCCTGGGGGGATCCACTCTGGTGGCCTTCAGCCTGGGGTCTCCCTGGTCTTAGATAATGTGGGAAATAGTTGACCAGTGAGATAACAGCACCCTCCTGGGGGGGATCCACTCTGGTGGCCTTCAGCCTGGGGTCTCCCTGGTCTTAGATAATGTGGGGAATAGTTGACCAATGAGATAACAGCACCCTCCTGGGGGGGATCCACTCTGGTGGCCTTCAGCCTGGGGTCTCCCTCATCTTAGATAAGTTGGAGGATAAAATGCATTGGAGCCAACAGCTCAATACATTGATTGTTTTTATTTCCAATAATTAAAATTTCTTGTTTTTGCAGGGAAAATCTTTCTAAATATATTTCTATTTTATATTCTAGGTGTATTTTCCATATCTGCTGATCAACAAGAAGAGATACGCCGGTCTGTACTTTTCTTCCAACCCAGACACCCACGATAAGATGGACTGCAAGGGAATAGAGACTGTAAGGCGAGACAACTGCCCCCTAGTGGCCAATCTGATCAACACGTGTCTGCAGAAGATCCTGATTGACAGGTAGCAAGCTTTCTGTCTACGTACACACATAGTGGAGGGTTATCACCTTTGGGGGCCAAATTTTTACTTATTATTATTTTTTATCTTCAATGCATTTATTTGAGGCTAAAAATAATTTTTGCTATTGGGTTCTATAAAAATTTTTTAGCACTGTTTGCCTTTTGTATCCTGCACTGTCTTGCTGGCTGAAGAAGGAGTTAACAGAGTTTCCATCAGTGAGCTCATTCTAACAGTCTGAATGGGCGCTTGTAACTCTTATCTGTGTTTTTCAGGCCCATAGTAAATCGTAGCTCTTCCCCTGCTCTAGAATTACCCATGGATTAGGCTGTCTAATGGCTGTCAAGGCTAATTGTGACAACTTCTGGCATGTGAAACTTGCAGCATTTGTCACTTGGGGAATTTGACACTTTGCTAATAGACTTTGGCTATACTTTCTGTTTTGTGGTTTCTAAGAACTGTTACAAAAACACTTCCCCTTTAAATAAAGAGAAAAACTGGCAATGCACTGTGCCTTGCATGCTCGGCCTTTTCATTGCTGTTTTATTACCACACCGACCATTGCAAGTTCTGTTTATTGCACGGATAAAAAAAAAAAGGGTTCAATATATGTTTTGATCAATTAAAGGGATGTTTTTATTTTTGTTTTTTTTAATGCACACATGCCATTCATTTTAGATTTTGCCATCTGACGTGTACTCATGTTTCCATTGTTTCGATTCACACACAAAAGGGGTACATTTAATAAGGGTATGTACAAAGTTGTTTTTTTTTTGCTGAGTTTACAGAGCAAGAAATGAGCAGAAACGCTCCAAAATACAAAACTCCTGAAAAACTTGGAGTTTCTGCCCTACTTCCACTCCAAAAACTCTGCAAAAAAACTCAGTGCGTAAATATCCTAAGGGAAAGTGCACACAGCGCTTTTTTAGTAACCCGCCCGAAAAAGCACTTCAAAAAGTGAACATAATGCACAGCAATGTAAAAACATGTCAAATCGACGCATGTTCACTCTCTTTTGCAATTTCTTTTAAGTTTCGGAAACTCACTAGTTGTAGTTGAAACAATAGAGAAAAGGCACCAGAGACTCCTCAGGAAAAAGGTCGCAAGTGGTTTCGCCTAGGAAAACCTCAGGGGGTCTCCTGGCATAATAAAAGACGTCACGTGCACATACCTTAAGAGAATTTTCTGATCGACATATCACCCAACAATCATTTGTCCACGTTAGAGTCTCGGCCGATCCCGACAATATCGGCGGTCGCAGCCCACCTTAGTCTAATGTGTAAAGGGGGCTGTACACTCATTTTACCTATTGTTTTTACTCTCTTTAATCTTATTTTTTTCCCCTTAAACTTGTAGAGATCCCATGGGAGCTGTCGAACACGCCAAGGACGTGATCTCCGATCTTCTCTGCAATCGTATAGACATCTCGCAACTGGTTATCACCAAGGAGCTGACGCGTACCGCAGATGAGTATGCTGGAAAACAGGCTCACGTGGAGCTGGCGGAGAGGTAAGACATGACACTGGGGGGCCTTATAACATTACTAGCGGCTATAAAAGGGGATCCCACCCCTTTCTGGTGCGCAGGCTTTTACTACGGAAGCATCGGAACCCAAACATCTTACATTGTAAATTTCCTATTTACTGATACAGAAGTTTCCACCGTCACTAAAGAACTGTATTCTTCCACCTCCTTTAAATAAAAATAATAAGAGGGCAGGTTGTGGCACTGATCCGTGACCGAGGGGAAACGCAGAAATAGCTTGTCCCACCCTGAGCAGCTGGTGTGGAAGGAGGAGGTGGGGAGAAGTGGTGTGAAAAAATATCACACTAACTTCCTGTGGCCCCACTGGGTGCCGGACACTCATTGCCCAATTCCGATCTTCAGTTACTTGTGAACTCAGCAGTTTTGGGTTTTTTTTACACTTTTTTTTTTTAGATAAGTTATTAAAAAACCAACTGTCTTCTTGTTTAGAATGAGCTGTCATTTCTTCACTCACCGTTAATTCATATTGTTATCCAATTACTGTTTCCTTAAATTCGTGATACACTGACAAGTAGGTGGCAGTAGCTATTGCTGACGTCCCATGTAAACACAGTGAGTGCATAATCCACAAATCCAAATAATCTATAGCACAAATAGGCTACTGTCTACATTTGGGTTTGGGATCCAAAATGATTTTCTGGGGATGGAGAGCACCTGGAAGATGCAATACTGCCTCCTTTTTTGCCTTTTGTAGGTCTTAATGAGTATGCACTGACACTGTTCTATTCACTGTCTACAGCGGTGGTCACACATGCTCGTTCTGCTCCATCACGGTCTACAAGAGCGGTGGTCACACATGCTTGTTCTGCTCCATCACTGTCTACAAGAGCGGTGGTCACACATGCTCATTCTACTCCATCACGGTCTACAAGAGCGGTGGTCACTAGTGATGAGCGAGTATACTCTTTGCTCGGGTGATCCACGAGTATTTGTAAGTTCTCGGATATTTAGTTTTCATCGCCTCAGCTGAATGATTTACAGCTTCTAGCCAGGCTGAATACATGTGGGGATTCCCCAGCATCCAGGCAACCTCCACATGTATTCAGCCTGGCTAGTAGCTGTAAATCATTCAGCTGCCACGATGAAAACTAAATCTCCGAGCAGTCATAAATACCCGGAGATCACCCGAGCGTGCTCGGGAAAACCCGAGTAACGAGTATTCTCGCTCATCACTAGTGGTCACACATACTCATTCTGCTCCATCACTATCTGCAGTAGCGGTGGTCACACATGCTCATTCTGCTCCATCGCTGTCTACGAGAGTGGTGGTCACATATGCTCATTCTGCTCTATCACTGTCTACATGAGCGGCGGTCACACATGCTCATTCTGCTCCATCACTGTCTACAAGAGCGGAGGTCACACATGCTCATTCTGCTCCATCACGGTCTATGAGAGCGGAGGTCACACATGCTCATTCTGCTCCATCACGGTCTATGAGAGCGGAGGTCACACATGCTCATTCTGCTCCATCACGGTCTATGAGAGCGGAGGTCACACATGCTCATTCTGCTCTATCACTGTCTACAAGAGCGGAGGTCACACATGCTCATTCTGCTCCATCACGGTCTATGAGAGCGGAGGTCACACATGCTCATTCTGCTCCATCACGGTCTATGAGAGCGGAGGTCACACATGCTCATTCTGCTCTATCACTGTCTACAAGAGCGGAGGTCACATGCTCATTCTGCTCCATCACTGTCTACAAGAGCGGTGGTCACACATGCTCATTCTGCTCCATCACTGTCTACAAGAGCGGTGGTCACACATGCTCATTCTGCTCCATCACTGTCTACAAGAGCGGAGGTCACACATGCTCATTCTGCTGCATCACTGTCTATGAGAGCGGTGGTCACACATGTTCATTCTGCTCCATCACTGTCTACAAGAGCGGTGGTCACTCATGTTAATTCTACTCATCACTGTCTACAAGAGCGGCGGTCACACATGCTCATCCTGTTCCATTACTCTCTACAAGAGCGGCGGTCACCCATGCTCATCCTGTTCCATCACTCTCTACAAGAGCGGTGGTCACACCTGCTCTTTCTGCTCCACCACTGTCTATGGTCCATGTGTGCACCTCTTGTAGTATTTTTTACAATAATTCCCCTTGAGTAAAAAGCTGATTTCAGAATTAGCGTGCTCTGGTGACCGCGTGAAGTTGGTATTGTCAACCAGAGGCGGTGGAGACTTTCTATCCAGATCATCTCACCTGCAGCACAACCAAATGTGGCAGAGAATGAAACCGACACGACATGTGGCATTCTACCACTACATTTTTTTTTAGGTTTTACGTATCTAAATAATTTAAATATTTTTTTTTTGTTCTAGTTTTTTTTGTTCTACTTTTTTTTTTATATTACTACGTTTTTGAAGATACTCGGCAGGGAGGTTGTTCCTAACATCTTGGAGAACTAACCGCAGATCTTCTGTGGATGTCACTTGTGCAGATCCTTCTGTTTCTTCATGTAATCCCAGACAGACTGGATAATGTGAGGTCAGGGCTCTGTGGAGGCCGTATTATCACTTCCAGGACTCCTCGGTCCTCTTTTGGTGATGGTTCCTAATGACATTGGCTGGATATTTGGGGTCATTGTCCTGCTGCAGAATAAATCTGGAGACAATCAGACGCCTCCCTGATGGTATTACATGATGGATATGTATCAGCCTGGATTTCTCAGCATTGTGGACACCAACATGTAGAGGTCGTTCAGTGGAACTTAGTGCAGCAGATGACAGACACAGTGTATATGATTACTTCCCTTTGAAAATGGAAGATATCCAGCAGTGCCATCAACTCAGAACTGGCAGCAACCAGTGGGATACAGCTACACCCATCTACAGTTCAGAAAAGTCTGTCCATGAAGGATTAGTACATATGACATCCATAGAAGATCTGCGGTCAGTTCTCCAAGAAGTTTGGAACAGCTTCCTTCAAAACCTGTGTTCAAGTGCCGAGAAGAAGTGATGAAGGCAAAGGGCGGTCACGCAAGGGTTTGATTTAGACTTCTCTTTTTTTATCCATTCACTTTACATTTTGTTAATTGATAAAAAATAAATTATTAATTCTTCTATTTTTGAAATAATTTTAAAACTATCAGCATTTATTTCACACAGCTGCTTAATCATTTTGTACAGTACTTATATAAAAGTACAGAAATGACTACTGTTCCAGCAGCCGATTACTCCTGCAGTTAAGCGGGGCCTCCCCAAAGAGATGGAGGAAATTGCTTGCTTTTCCTGTTCATTTCTATGGTTTCCACATTGCTGAGCAAGAGTCCTCAGCCGAGGCTGACCAGGTGTCTCAGCCCCCTCCCTAGTGGCAAGTACCTTATGCACCTTTCCTTTCCCACCCACCTCCGTGCCTTCTGTGTGGGTGGAGACCACCAAGTCATGATGCTTTGCGCTCCGCTGACTGGTGCTAGCAGCCGTTGACAGGTTCCCTTGGGCATCCATCTTGCCAGAGCAGCGAACACAGTGCCTGGTGAATTCACTACATATTTTATGGTTTCACATATGTTCCACCCCTAATGTAAGCTTTTACCAGACAAAACAGTTACAGAAAACCCCCCGTAATACTGGGCCAGCAATGTTGTGACTGAAATTATTTTCTTCTGATTTTCCAGTCATTAATAATTTTTTTTTCTTTTTTTTTTATATATCGTGGGCCTGAATATTCCAGTTACCAATTAAAGTCTGCAATTTCAATATGTGTGTATATATATATATATATATATATATATATATATATATATATATATATATATATATATATATATATATATATATATATATATATACACACACACACACACACACACACACATATATATATATTTTTTGTTACTTTTACAATGGTAGCCAGGGTAAATATCGGGTTACTAAGCGCGGCCCTGCACTTAGTAACCCAATGTTTACCCTGGTTACCCGGGGACTTCGGCATCGTTGAAGACAGTTTCAACGATGCCGAAGTTGTTCCCCTGATCGTTGGTCGCTGGGAGAGTTGTCTGTGTGACAGCTCCCCAGCGACCACACAACGACTTACCAACGATCACGGCCAGGTCGTATCGCTGGTCGTGATCGTTGGCAAGTCGTTTAGTGTAACGGTACCTTAAGAGGCGATGAAAACATTGTATCAGTAAAAACGTCAGCTCAGGGCTAAAAACAATAAGCCCTCATCCAGCTCCAGAACCCAAAAATGGAGACGCTACGGGTCTCGGAAAATGGCGACTAAAGCAAAAAAAAAAAAGTTCACACAAATGTCCGAATTTTTTTCACCACTTTTTTTTAATTTTTTTTTAATTTCACCACATTTGTACTTTTTTTCTCTCCTGTTTTCCAGTAAATTATATGATAAAATCAATGGTGTCATTCAAAAGTAAAACTCTTCCCGCAAAAAAACAAACCTAGATTGCGGAAAAAATAAGAGTTACGGCTTTTGGAAGAAAGGGAAGAAAAAAAATTGGAAAATGGATGAAGGAGTTAAGACTTAGGATAATGGATGAAGAAGTTAAAACTTAGGACAATTTTTCTTTTTTTCTGGGGTTATATGGATCTTACGTGTTTGCTAGTTGTTACCCCACTTTCTTCTGACTGTACTGTATGGTATTGTTTGTACAGAATGCGAAAGAGAGATGCAGGCAGCGCCCCGAACCTCGGAGACCGAGTCCCCTATGTGATCATTGGAGCTGCCAAGGGGGTAGCTGCATATATGAAATCTGAGGTAAGAGGCGAATAGTAAAAACTACCAGAAAATAAACAATTGCTTAAAGGGAAGCGTTCATCAGAAAATTTCCTATTGATTAAATCTGTTTTTTTTGCATTAAATGAGGGGTTTTTTTTTTTTTTTTTTTACATTTTTGGATATGGTTTTTTCCCCCCCAATATCCAAATTTGTGTTAGAAATAAACAATAGAAATCTTGCAATTCTCACACCGGCCACTGGGGCTCTTTTTTAGACTTTAACTTCCTGTTGTTTCAGGAAACAACACATGTACATTAGCCTATCTTTTGTATTGAAGCATCTAATGAGCATGTGACAATGACATTATGAAAGGAGGAGGTAACCGGTGGAGCTGTTAAATCGCCTACTGTGATTGGTGGATATTGAGTTATCAGCTGTTTATAGAGGTGTGACCTGTCAGTGTAATCCTGCCTCTGATGATAAGGAACCTGCTGGAAACTCGTCCTGAAAGGACAGGAAATAAACCCCATTAGCCAGTGTGAAAATTACAATGTTACTAGTTTTTTTTGTTTGTTTGTTTGTTTTTTAATAATCATTGTGATATAGGAAAACTTGCCAATTTTTTTTTTTTAAAATGCACAAAAACCTGATTTATGATTGTTAATTTTCGGATGATAGCTTCCCTTTATGTGGGATAAGGTCCTGTTCGTTTTTGTGTTTAGTGTTAGGAAACTTGCATCTTCATGGGCTGAAGAGATGGTGTTCTCGGCAGAAGCACAACGGGACAGATTTCCTAACCCCTTCCCGACCTTTGACGCCACGTAGGCATCATGAAAGTCGGTGCCAATCCGACCTGTGATGCCTATGTGGCGTCATGGAGGGATTGCGTCCCTGCAGATCGGGTGAAAGGGTTAACTCCAATTTCACCCGATCTGCAGGGACAAGGGGAGTGGTACTTCAGCCCAGGGGGGGTGGCTTCACCCCCCCCCGTGGCTAAGATCGCTCTGATTGGCTGTTGAAAGTGAAACTGCCAATCAGAGCAATTTGTAATATTTCACCTATGAAATTTGGTGAAATGTTACAATCCAGCCATGGCCGATACTGCAATATCATCGGCCATGGCAGGAGACTGCGATCTGACCCCCCCCCCCCCCACGAATGACAGCAGCCGCTGTCAGTCTTTCCTCCCCTCCATTCGGTGCTCCGCTGCCCTCAGCTGCTTTCCTCTCCCCTCCGGTGTCCCCCCCCCCTTGTCCGATCCCACCTTCTGTACCGCTGGAGTCCCGGGAGTTCCGTCGGGCATCTTAGATGGGCACCGCCATCTTCCAAAATGGCGGGTGCATGCGCAGTGCGCCTGCCGAATCTGCCAGCCGGCAGATTCGTTACAGGTACATTTTGATCACTGTGATAGGTTATATCACAGTCATCAAAATAAAAAAAAATAGTAAATAAAGCCCCCCCTGATCACCCCCATAGGTAGGAAAAATAATGAAATAAATAAAATATATTTATTTTTATTTTCCCACTAGGGTTAGAACTAGGGCTAGGGTTAGGGTTGCAATTAGGGTTAGAATTAGGCTATGTGCACACGGTGCGGATTTGTCTGCGGATCCGCAGCGGATTGGCCGCTGCGGATTCGTGGCAGTTTTCCATCAGGTTTACAGTACCATGTAAACAAAACTATGGAAAACCAAATCCGCTGTGCCCATGGTGCGGAAAATACCATGCGGAAATGCTGCGTTGTATTTTCCGCAACATGTCAATTCTTTGTGCGGATTCCGCAATGTTTTACACCTGCTCCTCAATAGGAATCCGCAGGTGAAATCCGCACAAAAACACTGGAACTCCGCAGTAAATTCTGCAAGTAAAACTCAGTGCGTTTTACCTGCGGATTTTTCAAAAACGGTGCAGAAAAATCCGCACACGAATCCACAACGTGGGCACATAGCCTTAGGGTTAGGGCTGGAACTAGAGTTAGGGTTGGAATTGGGGTTAGGGTTGGAATTGAGGTTAAGATTAGGGTTAGGGGTGTTGAGGTTAGGGTTAGGCTTAGGCTTGTGGTTAGGGTTATGGTTAGGGTTGGGATTAGGGTTGGTTGTGTGTTGGGGTTAGGGTTGGGATTAGGGTTAGGGGTGTGTTGGGGTTAGGGTTGTGATTAGGGGTGTGTTGGGGTTAGGGTTGTGATTACGGTTATGGTTAGAGTTGGGATTAGAGTTAGAGGTGTGTTGGGGTTAGTGTTGGAGTTAGAATTGAGGGGTTTCCACTGTTTAGGCACATCAGGGGGTCTCCAATCACGACATGGCGCCACCATTCATTCCAGCCAATCGTGCATTCAAAAAGTCAAATGGTGCTCCCTCCCTTCCGAGCCCCGACGTATGCCCAAACAGTGGTTTACCCCCACATATGGGGTATCACCGTACTCAGGAAAAATTGTACAACAATTTTGGGGGTCTAATTTCTCCTGTTACCCTTGGAAAAATAAAAAAAAATGGGGGCTAAAAAATTATTTTTGTGGGGAAAAAAAAGATTTTTTATTTTCACGGCTCTGCGTTATAAAATTCTGCGAAGCACTTGGGGGTTCAAAGTGCTCACCACAAATCTAAATAAGTTCCTTAGGGGGTCTAGTTTCCAAAATGGGGTCACTTGTGGTGGGTTTCTACTGTTTAGGTACATCAGGGGCTCTGCAAATGCAACGTGACAACCGCAGACCATTCCATCAAAGTCTGCATTTCAAAACAGCACTACTTCCTTTCCGAGCCCCGACGTGTGCCCAAACAGTGGTTTACCGTCACATATGGGGTATGAGCGTATTCAGAACAAACTGGACAGCAACTATTGGGGTTCAGATTCTCGTGTTACCCTTTTGAAAATAAAAAATTGCGGGCTAAAAAAATCATTTTGAGGAAAAAAAAAGAAAAAAAATTATTTTTTATTTTCATGGCTCTGCGTTATAAACTTTTGTGAAGCACTTGGGGGTTCAAAGTGCTCACCACACATCTAGATAAGTTCCTTGGGGACTCTAGTTTCCAAAATGGGGTCACTTGTGGGGGAGCTCCAATGTTTAGGCACACAGGGGCTCTCCAAACGCGACATGGTGTCCGTTAACGATTGGCGCTAATTTTTCATTCAAAAAGTCAAATGGCGCTCTTTCCCTTCCGAGCCTTGCCGTGTGCCCAAACAGTGGTTTACCCCCACATATGAGGTATCGGTGTACTCAGGAGAAATTGCCCAACAAATTTTAGGATCCATTTTATCCTGTTACCCATGTGATAACAAAAAAAATTGAGGCTAAAAGAATTTTTTTGTGAAAAAAAAGTACTTTTTCATTTTTACGGATCAATTTGTGAAGCACCTGGGGGTTGAAAGTGCTCACTATGCATCTAGATTAGTTCCTTGGAGGGTCTAGTTTCCAAAATGGTGTCACTTGTGGGGGAGCTCCAATGTTTAGGCACACAGGGGCTCTCCAAATGCGACATGGTGTCCGATAAAGATTAGAGCCAATTTTTCATTCAAAAAGTCAAATGGCGCTCCTTCCCTTCCGAGCCCTGTTGTGCGCCCAAACAGTGGTTTACCCCCACATATGAGGTATCAGCGTACTCAGGACAAATTGTACAATAACTTTTGTGGTTCAGTTTCTCCTTTTACCATTGGGAAAATAAAAAAATTGTTGCTAAAAGTTCTTTTTTGTGACTAAAAAGTTAAATGTTCATTTTTTCCTTCCATGTTGCTTCTGCTGCTGTGAAGCACCTGAAGGGTTAATAAACTTCTTGAAGGTGGTTTTGTGCACCTTGAGGGGTGCAGTTTTTAGAATGGTGTCACTTTTGGGTATTTTCAGCCATATAGACCCCTCAAAGTGACTTTAAATGTGAGGTGGTCCCTAAAAAAAATGGTTTTGTAAATTTTGCTGTAAAAATGAGAAATCGCTGGTCAAATTTTAACCCTTATAAGTTCCTAGCAAAAAAAAAAAAATTTTGTTTCCAAAATTATGTTGATGTAAAGTAGACGTGTGGGAAATGTTATTTATTAACTATTTTGTGTCACACAACTCTCTAGTTTAACAGAATAAAAAATTCAAAATTTGAAAATTGCAAAATTTTCAAAATTTTTGCCAAATTTTTTTCACAAATAAACGCAAAAATTATCAACCTAAATTTATCACTAACATGAAGCTTAATATGTCACGAAAAAACAATCTCAGAATCGCTAGGATCCTTTGAAGCGTTCTTGAGTTATTACCTCATAAAGGGACACTGGTCAGAATTGCAAAAAACGGCCAGGTCATTAAGGTCAAAATAGGCTGGGTCATGAAGGGGTTAAAACCCCAGCAAAAATAAAGTGTTGCAATCAGATTCCGGCTTTTAAGAATGACAGGATGACTCGAGTAACTTCTTTAATTTTTCCTATTCATCAAATTTAATAAATCTTCACAAATAAGTGTGAAAACAAACCCCATAGCAGGTGCCGTCATGTGCATAGAGAATGACAAGGTCTGATTTATTTCAGCTCACACTCTATTTACATGTTTACCTTTACTTCCCTTGTAGCCACGGCAACAAGAATCAAACATTCCGCTGTTCTCAGTGGTGGATACATAAGAAAACAATCAGCTGATGTGCACTGGAGATCAATGGGGTTCTCTCCTGTAGACAGTCCTTGCTTTTTCAGTGGAGTCTCCAGGATAGTGTTCCCCCCACCCCTTCCCCACCGAGACCCCCCAGCTGTAATCTGAGAGAGGAACTTGGTAGTAAAGGTGACCACACACTTAAAATTGATGTCAACTGAACCATTGTTTGGCTGACAACTATCTGTCCTGACTCCTCAATACACAGGACAGGTCGGCTGTATGAGAAAGTCTCTGCCAGAATGAACTGGCAGTGACCTGGCAAAAGGATCTGTGATTGATTGATCACCGTCCACCGGATCCTTATGTTCCCTGACATAATCTGTCAGTTGGCATAAACATAAACATTAGATGGTTGAACAGTCTTGACAAAATCGTTGGGTTTGGACAATTTTTTTTTTTTAAATCTAATGTGTACGGAGCCTTAAGGTACCTTCACACACAACGATATTGTTAACGATATCGTTGCTTTTTGTGACGTAGCAACGATATCGTTAATAAAATCGTTATGTGTGACAGCGACCAACGATCAGGCCCCTGCTGGGAGATCGTTGGTCGCTGAAGAAAGTCCAGAACTTTATTTCGTCGCTGGACTCCTGCTGACATCGCTGGATCGGCGTGTGTGACACCGATCCAGCGATGTCTTCACTGGTAACCAGGGTAAACATCGGGTAACTAAGCGCAGGGCCGCGCTTAGTAACCCGATGTTTACCCTGGTTACCATTCTAAAAGTAAAAAAAACAAACACTACATACTTACCTACCGCTGTCTGTCCCCGGCGCTCTGCTCTGCACTCCTCCTGTACTGGCTGTGAGCGTCGGTCAGCCGGAAAGCAGAGCGGTGACGTCACCACTCTGCTTTCCGGCCGCTGTGCTCACACAGACAGTACAGGAGGAGTGCAGAGCACAGCGCTGGAGGACAGACAGCGGTAGGTAAGTATGTACTGTTTGTTTTTTTTTACTTTTAGGATGGTAACCAGGGTAACCATCGGGTTACTAAGCGCGGCCCTGCGCTTAGTTACCCGATGTTTACCCTGGTTACCGGCATCGTTGGTCGCTGGAGAGCGGTCTGTGTGACAGCTCTCCAGCGACCAAACAGCGACGCTGCAGCGATCCGGATCGTTGTCGGTATCGCTGCAGCGTCGCTTAATGTGAAGGGGCCTTTAGAGCGGTATTCTGGTTTCGGATAACCTCTTTCGCTCACCTTCCGTTTTTGTAAAGACAGGATAGGTCGTCAATGTCTGATCGATGGGCACCCCTGCCAATCAGTTGTTCCCAGTGTCTGCCAGAGGTGCACAAAGCCATCGACAAAATATTGGCCGTGGCCGGGTACTACACATCCCCCCCTATTGATTTGAATAGGGGATGAATGTGCAGTCGACGGAGCTGCTGTCGTAACTGAGCAGTTGCGGCCACCACCAACATCGGAAGCAGCTGATTGGCAAGGGGTGCCGGGTGTTGCACCCCTACCGACCAGACATTGATGACCTATCCTAAGGATAAGCCATCAGTGTCAAAATCCCAGATAACCTCTTTAAAAAAAAAAATACAAACTGGGATTTACTTACTCTTCCCGGGTCCAGGATTGACTTTCCACCTCTTCTCTTTGTGTCTTTTATTGTGTGCATCATTGACATCATGTCGACAGCGCTGCAGCCAATAACTGAGCTCAGCCAGCACAAGCTGTCGATCTTGCTGGCAACATGACATCAGCACTCCAGACAGATGGAGCAGGTGCAGAGACTTATCACTGGACCTGGGGAGGGTGAGTAAAGTCAGTATTATTTTTTTTTTTTTCTTAAACTGCAACCAGGGGCATGAGTTTTCTAAAACCAGAAAACCCCTGTAAGTGTTTCTTTTCCCTGCAGCTCGACCCCTGGAGAAATCAAGCATCATGAAATGTCCTTTCACATCAATGGGCTGCCTGCGAGTAGCGCAGGACGGTCGCTCTCTGTAAACGCAACAACATACCTCATGTATTACAACCCCCATTCCTACCACAATATCAGCCACCCTCCAGATGCTCGGCTTCATTTGCATGTGGTTTCCCCCAGAACTGCCTTTTAATAGCGTTTAATATGAAATCCTATGCTGCAGCCATTTCCTATTTTAGCCTTGCAAACGTATTTAATAAAAAGTCCATCCATCCATGTAGACCAGATCTGGCGCGCACTTGCACGGTGCGATAACACAATCCTTTTGTATCTGTTATTAGTGAGAGGGTTGGGAGCGACACACCTTAATAGGCTCAGGTGCACTTTAGGAGAGAGTGAGTTGAGATACAGGTTGCACTTCTGCTTTTTGAGTATTTTTCTACAGCGGCTCGGCCTGGCAGAGAAAGTGGTTCCCTGTCACCGGGGACCAGAGGTTGCTGTCTGGCTTCCAACTTCTGCAATCTCTCTATTAACTGAGCTTAGTCAGTGAGCGGCACAAGCCCCATTGTGTGCGCTGTTTCCCCAATCGTGCCGTTATAGAGGAACTGATTTGCAGTGAATTGAGAATTTATTATGTGTCCCGTGAACTATGTGACGGATATTTTTACTTTTCACTCACTCCACAACAAAGGGCATTCAACAGTAAAAATCCAATCGCGTAAACTTTTGTCAGTTCCCGTCGCTTTTCAAACAAGTTCTTCCTAAACAATGATGCTTTTGAGACCGTGCCAAATAAAAGGAATGAAATTCCCCCTGAAATCTGAATATAACACTTAAACCGCACCTGTCCTATGTCAACAAGAGGGAAACGGAGTACTGCCATTACAATGGATCATACATATTCGGCACATTTCTTTACTCTGTGGACTCACTAGATGTAAATGTACTTGGTTTTAAAAATATGAAGGAAACAATTGCACAACATAGTATAAGCCAAGATGGTTAAATTTCAGGGATATCGATCTGTGCAGTTCGGAAATATACCGTAAGTGATTGTGAATCAATATCAGCGGCTTTGGTGCAAATGAAAGTGATAAGAGGTGCACAGGAATGACACCCAAAAAATTGTGGTGGTCACAGACAATTCTTCTCTCGCCATTTTACCGATTAGCATATAGAGGTACCTGCAGCCCATTAATGCAGTATTGGTAATTCAGCACATCCAGGATGGCACATCCATACGGGCATGTCACAAGGAGGATTGCCTTTTCCCCCAGGACAGTCTCAAGAACATGGAGCAAATACCAAGACATGGGCCTCTACGTGAAGAGAACTGGACAAGGCCATAGAAGGGCACCAACCAAGCAGCCAGACTAGTATCTGCTCAAAAGGGCACCAACCCAGCAGCCGGACCAGTATTCGCTCAAAAGGGCACCAACCCAGCAGCCGGACAAGTATTCGCTCAAAAGGGCACCAACCCAGCAGCCAGACCAGTATTAGCTCAGAAGGGCACCAACCCAGCAGCCAGACCAGTATTCGCTCAGAAGGACACCAACCCAGCAGCCGGACCAGTATTCGCTCAAAAGGGCACCAACCTTGCAGCCAGACCAGTATTCGCTCAAAAGGGCACCAACCCAGCAGCCGGACCAGTATTCGCTCAAAAGGGCACCAACCCAGCAGCCAAACCAGTGTTAGCTCAGAAGGGCACCAACCCAGCAGTCAGACCAGTATTCACTCAAAAGGGCACCAACCCAGCAGCCAGACCAGTATTCGCTCAAAAGGGCACCAACCCAGCAGCCGGACCAGTATTCGCTCAAAAGGGCACCAACCCAGCAGCCAGACCAGTATTAGCTCAGAAGGGCACCAACCCAGCAGTCAGACCAGTATTAGCTCAGAAGGGCACCAACCCAGCAGTCAGACCAGAATTAGCTCAGAAGGGCACCAACCCAGCAGTCAGACCAGTATTCACTCAAAAGGGCACCAACCCAGCAGCCAGACCAGTATTCGCTCAAAAGGGCACCAACCCAGCAGCCGGACCAGTATTCGCTCAAAAGGGCACCAACCCAGCAGCCAGACCAGTATTAGCTCAGAAGGGCACCAACCCAGCAGTCAGACCAGTATTAGCTCAGAAGGGCACCAACCCAGCAGTCAGACCAGAATTAGCTCAGAAGGGCACCAACCCAGCAGTCAGACCAGTATTCGCTCAAAAGGGCACCAACCCAGCAGCCAGACCAGTATTCGCTCAAAAGGGCACCAACCCAGCAGCCGGACCAGTATTCGCTCAAAAGGGCACCAACCCAGCAGCCAGACCAGTATTAGCTCAGAAGGGCACCAACCCAGCAGTCAGACCAGTATTAGCTTAGAAGGGCACCAACCCATGGCCATGGGTTCCTTCTGGTGCAGGACAATGCCCAGCCTCAACTGGCCAAGGTGCGTAAGTGCTTCCTGGATGACAAAGGCATTGACGCTATTTACTGGCCCAAGTGATCTTCTGGGACATACTGTATTGGTGTATCCAATACCGCTATTAACACCACAGATTGTCCAGGGTCTCTGTCATCCAGGACTAGAACTAGATCCTGCACCTTGTCATCAGGAGCGCATCCAGCAGGCACATGGAGGCCATAAGCACTACTCACGTTATTAGTCTCTGTGTTATGCAAATTGCCTCTTCAGAGAGGAAGAGGACTAGATCTCCAGAGCCGCACATTGGAAGTAGCACAAGAGGGCTAGTCCTCTTCCTCTCTGAAGAGGCAATTTGTATATTTAATTTCCCAGAGGAGCATTGCAAGGCCTCCTCACATTGGCATGTCACTCTCCACAAGTGTTGAAATTCAGGCACATTTGATCCTACTGTAACTTTACTGTAACTACATTTTAGGTGTGATTTACAATCCTTCCGTCAAGGGGTTGATGACTTTTGATTTCCACTGATCATCGATGACGTCATTTTGTTTTCAAAAGAGTACTCAATTTACACCAGAACAGATTTTCATCTTTCATCTCGAGATCTAATGTGCAATTTAGATGTTCTTTTAATTTGTTTGGGGCATAGGATCTCTAAACTAAGTAGCCATATTGCCTCCTTCACAGGCTAATAACAAGGCAAGCGTGGAAAGCACAGATGTGCGGTGCCTGCTTTCTTGGCATGATTTGCAGATTACAAGCACTGTTGCAGCCCGTATTCTGTGAATGAAGTAAATAGAAAACTTTTATTTTTTTTTAATTTGAGCACACTTCCGTTAAAAATTGTGAGTATATATAAAACCGCTCTAAACCATGCATGTCACAGTTTTATAGACATTTTATATTTAATTCTTACTCTTTTTTTGTAGAGTTGTATTGAACTGATATTTGTTTTTCTATATTTTTATTTTCCAGGATCCTATTTATGTGCTGGAGAATAACATCCCAATTGACACTCAATATTATTTAGAGCAACAATTGGCGAAGCCTCTGCTAAGAATATTTGAGCCCATTCTGGGGGAGACTAAAGCTGAGGGTGTTCTCCTGAGTAAGTTCTCGTTACCTTTTTGTTAACTTTGGGCATGTGCTCGAAATTCTCACAGCATGCCGCACACTTCGGTAATGGAAGCCGGAGCAAAATTCTACGTCTTTAAGCAGCTTAAAGTGTATAGTAAATTTTCATACAGTAACATGTAAGCGTCAGGTCTCCCATGGAATCCTGTCCACATATGATAGAAGGAGGGAGGATGAGCTCGGTGGTATCTAGTGTTTTATGAGTTGATTCATTATTTGTTTGGAAAAGGCTGTACAAATTTTGTCAGAAAGTCTATGGGCCCTGTTTCACCTCCTAACAATAAACACAGCCTGTGAGTCCTGCTTCCCCTCCTAGCAATGGAGAGAGCCTGCAAGTCCTGCTTCCCCTCCTAGCAATGGAGGGAGCCTGTTAGTCCTGCTTCCCCTCCTAGCAACGGAGGGAGCCTGCGAGTCCTGCTTCCCCTCCTAGCAATGAAGAGAGCCTGTGAGTCCTGCTTCCCCTCCTAGCAATGAAGAGAGCCTGCGAGTCCTGCTTCCCCTCCTAGCAGTGGAGAGAGGCATCGAGTCCTGCTTCCCCTCCTAGCAACAAAGGGAGCATGTGAGTCCTGCTTCCTCTCCTAACAATGGAGAGAGGCATCGAGTCCTGCTTCCCCACATGGCAATGGAGGGAGCCTGTGAGTCCTGCTTCCCCTCCTAGCAACGGAGGGAGCCTGTTAGTCCTGCTTCCCCTCCTAGCAATGGAGGGAGCCTGCGAGTCCTGCTTCCCCTCCTAGCAATGAAGAGAGCCTGTGAGTCCTGCTTCCCCTCCTAGCAATGAAGAGAGCCTGCGAGTCCTGCTTTCCCTCCTAGCAGTGGAGAGAGGCATAAAGTCCTGCTTCCCCTCCTAGCAATGGAGAGAGCCTGCGAGTCCTGCTTCCCCTCCTAGCAACAAAGGGAGCCTGTGAGTCCTGCTTCCCCTCCTAGCAGTGGAGAGAGGCATGGAGTCCTGCTTCCCCTCCTAGCAACAAAGGGAGTATGTGAGTCCTGCTTCCTCTCCTAACAATGGAGAGAGGCATCGAGTCCTGCTTCCCCACATGGCAATGGAGGGAGCCTGTGAGTCCTGCTTCCCCTCCTAGCAACGGAGGGAGCCTGTTAGTCCTGCTTCCCCTCCTAGCAACGGAGGGAGCCTGCGAGTCCTGCTTCCCCTCCTAGCAATGAAGAGAGCCTGTGAGTCCTGCTTCCCCTCCTAGCAATGAAGAGAGCCTGCGAGTCCTGCTTTCCCTCCTAGCAGTGGAGAGAGGCATAAAGTCCTGCTTCCCCTCCTAGCAATGGAGAGAGCCTGCGAGTCCTGCTTTCCCTCCTAGCAGTGGAGAGAGGCATGGAGTCCTGCTTCCCCTCCTAGCAACAAAGGGAGCCTGTGAGTCCTGCTTCCTCTCCTAACAATGGAGAGAGGCATCGAGTCCTGCTTCCCCACATGGCAATGGAGAGAGCCTGCGAGTTCTGCTTCCCCTCCTAGCAGTGGAGAGAGGCATGGAGTCTTGCTTCCCCTCCTAGCAACAAAGGGAGCCTGTGAGTCCTGCTTCCTCTCCTAACACTGGAGGGAGGCATCGAGTCCTGCTTCCCCTCCTAGCAATGGAGAGAGGCATCGAGTCCTGCTTCCCCACATGGCACTGGAGAGAGCCTGTGAGTCCTGCTTCCCCTCCTAGCAATGAAGAGAGCCTGCGAGTTCTGCTTCCCCTCCTAGCAGTGGAGAGAGGCATGATGGAGTCTTGCTTCCCCTCCTAGCAACAAAGGGAGCCTGTGAGTCCTGCTTCCCCTCCTAGCAACAAAGGGAGCCTGTGAGTCCTGCTTCCTCTCTTAACAATGGAGAGAGGCATTGAGTCCTGCTTCCCCACATGGCAATGGAGGGAGCCTGTGAGTCCTGCTTCCCCTCCTAGCAGTGGAGAGAGCCTGGCAGTCCTGCTTCCCCTTCTAGCACTGGAGAGAGCCTGTGAGTCCTGTTTCCCCTGATAGCAATAGAGAGAGCCTGCGAGTAATGCTTCCCCTCCTAGCAGTGGAGAGCCTGGGAGTCCTGCTTCCCCTCCTACCAACAAACGGAGCCTGTGAGTCCTGCTTCCTCTCCTAACAATGGAGGGAGGCATCGAGTCCTGCTTCCCCTCCTAGCAATGGAGAGAGCCTGCGAGTTCTGCTTCCCCTTCTAGCAGTGGAGAGGGGCATGGAGTCTTGCTTCCCCTCCTAGCAACAAAGGGAGCCTGTGAGTCCTGCTTCCTCTCCTAACAATGGAGAGAGGCATCGAGTCCTGCTTCCCCACATGGCAATGGAGAGAGCCTGTGAGTTCTGCTTCCCCTCCTAGCAGTGGAGAGAGGCATGGAGTTCTGCTTCCCCTCCTAGCAATTAAGAGAGCCTGTGAGTCCTGCTTCCCCTCCTAGCAATGGAGAGAGGCATTGAGTTCTGCTTCCCCTCCTAGCAATTAAGAGAGCCTGTGAGTCCTGCTTCCTCTCCTAGCAGTGGAGAGAGGCATTGAGTCCTGCTTCCCCTCCTAGCGACGAAGGGAGCCTGTGAGTCCTGCTTCCCCTCCTAGCAATGGAGAGAGCCTGGCAGTCCTGCTTCCCCTTCTAGCAGTGGATAGCCTCCGAGTCCTTCTTCCTCCCCTAGCAGTGGAGAGCCTGCGAGCCTTGCTTGCCCTCCTAGCAATAGAGAGCGTCTGTGAGTCCTGCTTCTCCTTATAGCAACAGAGAGAGGGAGTCCTGCGTCCCCTCCTAGCAGTGGAGAGCCTGTGAGTCCTGTTTCCCCTGATAGCAATAGAGAGAGCCTGCGAGTCCTGCTTTCCCTAGCAGTGGAGAGCCTGGGAGTCCTGCTTCCCTGATAGCAATAGAGAGAGCCTGTGAGTCCTGCGTCCCCTCCTAGCAGTGGAAAGCCTGGGAGTCCTGTTTCCCCTGATAGCAACAGAGAGAGCCTGTGAGTCCTGCTTCCCCTCCTAGCAGTGGAGAGCCTGTGAGTCCTGCTTCCCCTGATAGCAATAGAGAGAGCCTGTGAGTCCTGCTTCCCCTCCTAGCAGTGGAGAGCCTTTGAGTCCTGCGTCCCCTCCTAGGAGTGGAAAGTCTGCGAGTCCTGCTTCCTTTCTTAGCAATGGATAGTGCCTGGAAGTCCTGTTTCCCCTGATAGCAATAGAGAGAGCCTGTGAGTCCTGCTTCCCCTCATAGCAATGAAGAGAGCCTGCGAGTCCTGCTTCACCTCCTAGCAATGAAGAGAGCCTGCGAGTCCTGCTTCCCCTCCTAGCAGTGGAGAGAGGCATCGAGTCCTGATTCTCCTCCTAGCAGTGGAGAGAGGCATCGAGTCCTGATTCTCCTCCTAGCAATGGATAGAGCCTGCGAGTCCTGCTTCCCCTCCTAGCAGTGGAGAGAGGCATGGAGTCCTTCTTCCCCTCCTAGCAACAAAGGGAGCCTGTGAGTCCTGCTTCCTCTCCTAACACTGGAGGGAGGCATCGAGTCCTGCTTCCCCTCCTAGCAATGGAGAGAGCCTGCGAGTTCTGCTTCCCCTCCTAACAATGGAGGGAGGCATCGAGTCCTGCTTCCCCACATGGCAATGGAGGGAGCCTGTGAGTCCTGCTTCCCCTCCTAGCAATGAAGAGAGCCTGTGAGTTCTGCTTCCCCTCCTAGCAGTGGAGAGAGGCATGGAGTTCTGCTTCCCCTCCTAGCAGTGGAGAGAGGCATGGAGTCCTGCGTCCCCTCCTAGCAGTGGAGAGCCTGTGAGTCCTGTTTCCCCTGATAGCAATAGAGAGAGCCTGCGAGTCCTGCTTCCCCTAGCAGTGGAGAGCCTGGGAGTCCTGCTTCCCTGATAGCAATAGAGAGAGCCTGTGAGTCCTGCGTCCCCTCCTAGCAGTGGAAAGCCTGGAAGTCCTGTTTCCCCTGATAGCAATAGAGAGAGCCTGTGAGTCCTGCTTCCCCTCCTAGCAGCGGAGATCCTGGGAGTCCTGTTTCCCCTGATAGCAATAGAGAGAGCCTGTGAGTCCTGCTTCCCCTCCTAGCAGTGGAGAGCCTGTGAGTCCTGCGTCCCCTCCTAGGAGTGGAAAGTCTGCGAGTCCTGCTTCCTTTCTTAGCAATGGATATAGCCTGGAAGTCCTGTTTCCCCTGATAGCAATAGAGAGAGCCTGTGAGTCCTGCTTCCCCTCCTAGCAGTGGAGATCCTGGGAGTCCTGTTTCCCCTGAAAGCAATAGAGAGAGCCTGTGAGTCCTGCTTCCCCTCCTAGCAGTGGAGAGCCTGTGAGTCCTGCGTCCCCTCCTAGGAGTGGAAAGTCTGCGAGTCCTGCTTCCTTTCTTAGCAATGGATAGTGCCTGGAAGTCCTGTTTCCCCTGATAGCAATAGAGAGAGCCTGTGAGTCCTGCTTCCCCTCATAGCAATGAAGAGAGCCTGCGAGTCCTGCTTCCCCTCCTAGCAATGAAGAGAGCCTGCGAGTCCTGCTTCCCCTCCTAGCAGTGGAGAGAGGCATCGAGTCCTGATTCTCCTCCTAGCAATGGATAGAGCCTGCGAGTCCTGCTTCCCCTCCTAGCAGTGGAGAGAGGCATGGAGTCCTTCTTCCCCTCCTAGCAACAAAGGGAGCCTGTGAGTCCTGCTTCCTCTCCTAACACTGGAGGGAGGCATCGAGTCCTGCTTCCCCTCCTAGCAATGGAGAGAGCCTGCGAGTTCTGCTTCCCCTCCTAACAATGGAGAGAGGCATCGAGTCCTGCTTCCCCACATGGCAATGGAGGGAGCCTGTGAGTCCTGCTTCCCCTCCTAGCAATGAAGAGAGCCTGCGAGTTCTGCTTCCCCTCCTAGCAGTGGAGAGAGGCATGATGGAGTCCTGCTTCCCCTCCTAGCAACAAAGGGAGCCTGTGAGTCCTGCTTCCTCTCCTAACAATGGAGAGAGGCATTGAGTCCTGCTTCCCCACATGGCAATGGAGGGAGCCTGTGAGTCCTGCTTCCCCTCTTAGCAGTGGAGAGAGCCTGGCAGTCCTGCTTCCCCTTCTAGCACTGGAGAGAGCCTGTGAGTCCTGTTTCCCCTGATAGCAATAGAGAGAGCCTGCGAGTCCTGCTTCCCCTCCTAGCAGTGGAGAGAGGCATCGAGTCCTGATTCTCCTCCTAGCAATGGATAGAGCCTGCGAGTCCTGCTTCCCCTCCTAGCAGTGGAGAGAGGCATGGAGTCCTGCTTCCCCTCCAGCAACAAAGGGAGCCTGTGAGTCCTGCTTCCTCTGCTAACAATGGAGAGAGGCATTGAGTCCTGCTTCCCTACATGACAATGGAGGGAGCCTGGGAGTCCTGCTACCCCGCCTGGCAGTGGAGAGAGGCATGGAGTCCTGCTTCCCCTCCTAGCAACAAAGGGAGCCTGTGAGTCCTGCTTCCTCTCCTGACAATGGAGAGAGGCATTGAGTCCTGCTTCCCCACATGGCAATGGAGGGAGCCTGTGAGTCCTGCCTCCCCTCCTAGCAATGGAGAGAGCCTGGCAGTCCTGCTTCCCCTGATCGCAATGAAGAGAGCCTGTGAGTCCTGCCTTAGCTTCTAACAGTGGAGAGAGCCTGTGAGTCCTGCTTCCCCTACTAGCAGTGGAGAGCCTGTGAATCCTGCTTCCCCTACTAGCAGTGGAGAGCCTGTGAGTCCTGCTTCCCCTGATAGCAATGGAGAGAGCCTGTGAGTCCTGCTTCCCCTGATAGCAATGGAGAGAGCCTGTGAGTCCTGCTTCCCCTGATAGCAATGGAGAGAGCCTGTGAGTCCTGCTTTCCCTACTAGCAGTGGAGAGCCTGTGAGTCCTGCTTCCCCTACTAGCAGTGGAGAGCCTGTGAATCCTGCTTCCCCTACTAGCAGTGGAGAGCCTGTGAGTCCTGCTTCCCCTGATAGCAATGGAGAGAGCCTGTGAGTCCTGCTTCCCCTGATAGCAATGGAGAGAGCCTGTGAGTCCTGCTTCCCCTGATAGCAATGGAGAGAGCCTGTGAGTCCTGCTTCCCCTGATAGCAATGGAGAGAGCCTGTGAGTCCTGCTTCCCCTGATAGCAATGGAGAGAGCCTGTGAGTCCTGCTTCCCCTGATAGCAATGGAGAGAGCCTGTGAGTCCTGCTTCCCCTGATAGCAATGGAGAGAGCCTGTGAGTCCTGCTTCCCCTGATAGCAATGGAGAGAGCCTGTGAGTCCTGCTTCCCCTGATAGCAATGGAGAGAGCCTGTGAGTCCTGCTTTCCCTACTAGCAGTGGAGAGCCTGTGAATCCTGCTTCCCCTACTAGCAGTGGAGAGCCTGTGAGTCCTGCTTCCCCTCCTAGCATTAAGAGCCTGTGAGTCCTGCTTCCCCTCCTAGCAGTAGAAAGTCCTACTGACTGTGCCCTCACAGTGATGGCCTTTCCTGTACGAGTTTCTTTGCAGGTAGGTGGAAATTAAAGCAGGACTCTCAGGCCAAACGTAAAGCCATACACTGCTGCTCGTAAAACCTCTCCCCTTCTTCTGTAATGTGATTTGAGCTGTAATAAACAATAGGTCCTGCTCAGTCGTTTAGCATTGTAGCAGCTTGTGCCATTTTTTTATTCAGAGTTTTTATCCTAATATATTGCAGTTCTCCTATTATATTACAGTTTGTACTTACAATTTCTCATTTTGCCTTTCTATCCAGATAATTCTTCTGTTTTCCATTAAGTATATACCAAAACAGAAAAACAGAGATCCCTAAAAAATAACTTTTAATAATCCGATTAAAAAGACTATATTTACCAACAATACTAATAAAACAGTATTAAATGTACCTGATAGCCTGATAGACCCTAGATCAAACTACAATGAATCCTGCCTAGCAGTGGAGGTTGGCACCCTACTTTGCCGCGGTTGGCGCCCCCACTCCTCGACGGCTCGCCCTTACAAGCCCTATAAGGACCTAAAATAAGGAAAGGCTCAAAAAACCCTGCTAATGATACCTAAACTAGTAACCTGCCTAACAGTGGAGGTAGGCACCCTAATTTTCTGCGGTAGGCGCCCCCACTCAGCGGCGGCTAGCCCTAGGGTCCCTAAAAATCCCTATAATCCGGGATAGACAAAAAGATTTTGTCCCACAAACACCACCGATACCCATAGAAGAGGCAAAAAACAAAAAACCAAACAAAATAGAAAAATAAACCCAAACAAAAAATATAAATAACAAAAAAACTATGGCACTATCCTGTACCAGTGTACCATAGACCGCAATAGCACTTTTATTTTGTGCGTTACTGCATAACCCCTGATGAACCCCCACCATTCCCTATGGGGGGGAAACGCGTCGGGCATTGCTTGGGGACTATTTGACAGATGCTGGTGATGTTCATCTACATAAATCCGCTCTGTATTTTTGGCAGCTGGATCCACACCATGAAACTACAGCAAATAGATGAGTACGCTGGTGACATATAACTCTATCTGTTTGCATTATTAGGACGATTGAGCCCTTGTATCCTCATGTTATATACTCTGAGGAGTTTTTCACCTTTGCATTATCTAGAGGTATTTGTGGTCTTTTTGCTGGCTGCTTAGAGGTTTTCCTCTTTTTGTCCACTTCTTGTCATGGTCGCTGTGCCATATTTATGGACATACACTATTTGTTATTTTTCATCCAGCATTTGCATATTATATAGTGTAACAAGAATGGACTCTATCAAAGTGCTGGGTTTTTGTTTGTGGACACAAATATTATTGCACCCAGTATACCCGTATTTGGGTTGAAGTATTCTATTATACACTATCTTGAGGGTAACATTTTGCTTCCATCATAGCATTTTTGTTAGCTCTCTATGGTACACTGGTACAGTATAGTGCCATTGTTTTTTTGTTATTTATATTTTTTTGTTTGGGTTTATTTTTCTATTTTGTTTGGGTTTTTTTTTTGCCTCTTCTACGGGTATCGGTGGTGTTTGTGGGACAAAATCTTTTTGTCTATCCCGGATTATAGGGATTTTTAGGGACCCTAGGGCTAGCCGCCGCTGAGTGGGGGCGCCTACCGCAGAAAATTAGGGTGCCTACCTCCACTGTTAGGCAGGTTATTAGTTTAGGTATCATTAGCAGGGTTTTTTGAGCCTTTCCTTATTTTAGGTCCTTATAGGGCTTGTAAGGGCGAGCCGTCGAGGAGTGGGGGCGCCAACCGCGGAAAAGTAGGGTGCCAACCTCCACTGCTAGGCAGGATTCATTGTAGTTTGATCTAGGGTCTATCAGGTACATTTAATACTGTTTTATTAGTATTGTTGGTAAATATAGTCTTTTTAATCGGATTATTAAAAGTTATTTTTTAGGGATCTCTGTTTTTCTGTTTTGGTATATATTTTTGTTCTGGGATTCCGCATTATTGTGATTAGGTTTTTCAGGTTTTCCATTAAGTCTATGGCATCACGTGACTAATAACTGACTTGCTGAATCCTTCTAAGCTCTATGTAGAAATAGGAGGTAAATTTTTTACTGTATGAGTCATGAGTCCTTGCAAAAGTCTCGAGGAGGAGGAGCAGCTGGGTCAGGAGTTGAAGAGGGGGATGATAAATGCAGGGACAAGAGACCTCCCGTTTCTACATAAAGCAAAGAAAAGAGAATAATCATCTGGGAAGAAAGGCAAAATAAGCAGTTGTAAGTACACAGCACTATATAATATGATGACAGCAATATATTAAGAGAATACAAACTTTGATGGGACTTCTTTAATGCATAAAAGGGGGCAAAGACTGCGTCTTCTATAACAGGAGATCTAAAGGACTTCTGCATTGTCAATTAAAAAAAATGAGCAAAATATTATGACTGATAAATTAGCAAGATCTGAAACCCTGGAGGGTCCTAAAGTCTCACTATACTCCGCATGGAAACAGATTAACAGTGTGGTCTTACAAAATATTACCAAACGCTATCTTATTATTGAGGTAATGTTAGTTTATTTTAGACTTTTCTGTAATCCAGTTCCTTATTTAGCAGAATATCTTCATAGGTCTGCATGTTTGGCATGCACACCATGATTCATTCTTGATAAGGTTTCTAGAATGTAATTATTGTCATTCATACTGAACAAGAATAATTTAAAGGGAACCCGTCAGCAAGATTGTGCTCAGTAACTTACAGACAGTGTCAGGTCGGCGCCGTTATACTGATTACAATCATACCTGGTGATGAAATCCGTCTTGTGGTTGTTGTTTGGTGTGTGGTTTTACATGTAGAGGTGTGTGGTTTTTATGGGGAGAGGTGTATGGTTTTTATGGCAAGAGGTGTGTGGTTTTAAGGGGAGAGGTGTGTGGTTTTACGTGGAAAGGTGTGTGGTTTTACGGGAGAGGTGTGTGGTTTTACGGGGAGAGGTGTGTGGTGTTACGCAGAGAGGTGTGTGGTTTTACGCGGAGAGGTGTGTGGTTTTACAGGGAGAGGTGTGTGGTTTTGCGTGTAGAGGTGTGGTTTTGCGTGTAGAGGTGTGTGGTTTTGCGGGGAGAGGTGTGTGGTTTTGCATGTAGAGGTGTGTGGTTTTGCGTGTAGAGGTGTGTGGTGTTACGCGGAGAGCTGTGTGGTGTTACGGGGAGAGGTGTGTGGTGTTACACGGAGAGCTGTGTGGTGTTACGGGTAGAGGTGTGTGGTTTTACATGGAGAGGTGTGTGGTGTTACACGGAGAGGTGTGTGGTGTTACGGGGAGAGTTGTGTGGTTTTACGATGAGAGGTGTGTGGTGTTACGTGGAGAGGTGTGTGGTGTTACGCGGAGGGGTGTGTGGTGTTACGCGTAGAGGTGTGTGGTGTTACGGGTAGATGTGTGTGGTTTTACATGAAGAGGTGTGTGGTGTTACGCGTAGAGTTGTGTGGTGTTACGGGGAGAGGTGTGTGGTGTTACGCGGAGAGGTGTGTGGTGTTACGCGGAGGGGTGTGTGGTGTTACGCGGAGAGGTGTGTGGTTTTGCGTGTAGAGGTGTGGTGTTACGCGAAGAGGTGTGTGGTGTTACATGGAGAGGTGTGGTGTGTTACGTGGAGAGGTGTGTGGTTTTACGAGGAGAGGTGTGTGGTTTTGCGTGTAGAGGTGTGGTGTTACGCGAAGAGGTGTGTGGTGTTACGTGGAGAGGTGTGTGGTGTTACGCGGAGGGGTGTGTGGTTTTGCGTGTAGAGGTGTGTGGTTTTACGCGGAGAGGAGTGTGTGTTGTTACGAGGAGAGGTGTGTGGTGTTACGTGGAGGGGTGTGTGGTGTTACGCGGAGGGGTGTGTGGTGTTACGCGGAGGGGTGTGTGGTGTTACGCGGAGGGGTGTGTGGTGTTACGCGGAGGGGTGTGTGGTGTTACGCGGAGGGGTGTGTGGTTTTACGCGGAGAGGTGTGGTGTTACGCGGAGAGGTGTGTGGTGTTACGTGGAGAAGTGTGTGGTTTTGCGTGTAGAGGTGTGTTGTGTTACGCGGAGGGGTGTGGTGTTACGTGGAGATGTGTGTGGTGTTACGCGGAGAGGTATGTGGTGTTACGCAGAGAGGTGTGTGGTGTTACGCGGAGAGGTGTGTGGTGTTACGTGGAGAGTTGTGTGGTGTTACGCAGAGAGGTGTGTGGTGTTACGCGGAGAGGTGTCTGGTGTTACGCGGAGAGGTGTCTGGTGTTACGTGGAGAGTTGTGTGGTGTTACGCGGAGAGGTGTCTGGTGTTACGCGGAGAGGTGTCTGGTGTTACGCGGAGAGGTGTCTGGTGTTACGCGGAGAGGTGTCTGGTGTTACGCGGAGAGGTGTGTGGTGTTACGTGGAGAGTTGTGTGGTGTTACGCGGAGAGGTGTGTGGTGTTACGCGGAGAGGTGTCTGGTGTTACGCGGAGAGGTGTCTGGTGTTACGTGGAGAGTTGTGTGGTGTTACGCGGAGAGGTGTGTGGTGTTACGCGGAGAGGTGTCTGGTGTTACGCGGAGAGGTGTCTGGTGTTACGTGGAGAGTTGTGTGGTGTTACGCGGAGAGGTGTCTGGTGTTACGTGGAGAGTTGTGTGGTGTTACGCGGAGGGGTGTGTGGTTTTACGTCCATGCTGAGATCTCCAATTAAGACAACGTAGTGTACTTCTAAAGAATGGGGCAAAAAATGTCGCTCTGCACTGGCGACAGGAAAGCATAAGGACTAGTGATGAGCAAACGTGCTCAGATAAGGTGTTATCTTCATGCTCAGGTGGTAACTGAGGGTCTTCGGAGTGCTCGAATAATAAGTTCAAGTCCCCGCAATTGCGTGTCTCAGGGCTGTTCGACAGACGCAACACATGTAGGGATTGTCTGTTTGTTATGCAATTCCTGCAGCCGAACATATTATTGGAGCACGCTGAAGACCCTCGGTTAGCCCCCAGCATGCCCTGACAACACCTGATACCAATCAGTGATGCTAAAGACGACAGTGTAGATCAGGCCTGAAAAACATGATGGATATGGGTATGATTTATTGTATGTCGTGGTTTTTGAGTGTGAGTGGGGCCTCTTTCTTGGGATCAAGTATGTGACTTATTGCATTTTTATTTTATTTTTTTTTTGTTTGCAGAGGGAGAACACACGAGATGCAAGACTGTCCTTACCTCTAAGGTTGGGGGTCTGATGGCTTTTGCAAAGAAGCGAAGCACCTGCATCGGATGCAAAGCAACGTTAAATCATGACGGTGAGTGGTCTGCCTGCATTACTGCGAACGGATGAAATCGTGACCATACACTTAAAGGGGTATTCCAGTCTGCCGGGCAGTGATCTGCCGTAATCTAACAAATATAGGTTGGTAGGTGATCGTTTCTTGTAGACCGGAACAACCCTTTAAAAATTTAAAGGACCTTCTTATTTTTGTTGTCGGAAATAGCGCCCAATCGGCCTATAGGCCATGTCTGGTATTGCAGGTGAGCCCAGTTCATCTGAACTCCAGTACCCCACACTGTCTGTGGCCAAAAGTTTCCAAAAGAAAGTTTCCATGCTTAATCAGTAACCTATATTACTCCTTAATGAATTTCTTTGGATTTAGCATGTTATTTTCAGGAGTTTTACAATTCTTTACCCTACAGAAGGATTTCCTCTTTTCTATAAACAAATTGTAATAAAATACTGAGCGTCCATTGTTAGGGCCAATCATAACGTTATATTAGTGTTTGACCGTCACACACCAGCCATCTCGGAGCAGAGAAGGTACTTTTTTCTCCGGCTCCTGACCAGTGGGCTGCGCTGAGGCGCGGAGCGGAGACCATCACTCCTGTTAATTAATGAAGCGCTATTACATCACGTGGTCACAATACGCCCATTAATACCTGTTTGGTCTTTTATTGTTTTACCATACTTCTCATTTATAAGTTACTTAACTTTCCAGAGGAGGCACGTCGGTCCTTTTCCAGCCTAAAATTAGGAAAATGAAAAATAATCAGTTCTTGAGTTACCCCTTTTCTGTCAAAAGTTTGCTAGTTTCTTGGTTTCTAAGTCATCAGTGCAGAAGTAATTACGGTAATGAGAACTTGTCGCCTCCAAAAAACATCATTTACCTGCAGATATTGGGGTAATCTACAGGTACATGGCATTTTTTATCAGGTGTACTGGAACAGCGGCTACAGGGACAAAATTGTTTTGTTCTCCCTGCAGCTGCTCGCTTCAAGTCATCACTGCACAGAGGCAGAGAGAGGCGCATAGAGAGAGGCACAGAGAGAGACAAACAGGCAGAGAGAAATCGGCTCAGAGAGAGGCACAGACAGGGAGAGAGACACAGAGGCAGAGAGAGGCACAGACAGGGAGAGAGAGGCAGAGAGACTCAGAGAGGCACAGACAGGGAGAGAGACACAGAGGTAGATAGAGGCACAGACAGGGAGAGAGACACAGAGGCAGAGAGAGGCACAGACAGGGAGAGAGAGGCAGAGAGACTCAGAGAGGCACAGACAGGGAGAGAGGCACAGACGGAGAGAGACACAGAGGTAGATAGAGGCACAGACAGGGAGAGAGACACAGAGGCAGAGAGAGGCACAGATAGGGAGAGAGGCACAGACAGGGAGAGAGACGGAGAGCGAGGCACAGACAGGGAGAGCGAGGCACAGACAGGGAGAGCGAGGCACAGACAGGGAGAGCGAGGCACAGACAGGGAGAGCGAGGCACAGACAGGGAGAGCGAGGCACAGACGGAGAGAGCGAGGCACAGACGGAGAGAGCGAGGCACAGACGGAGAGAGCGAGGCACAGACGGAGAGAGCGAGGCACAGACGGAGAGAGCGAGGCACAGACGGAGAGAGCGAGGCACAGACGGAGAGAGCGAGGCACAGACGGAGAGAGCGAGGCACAGACGGAGAGAGCGAGGCACAGACGGAGAGAGCGAGGCACAGACGGAGAGAGCGAGGCACAGAGAGAGAGAGAGGCACAGAATGAGATAGAGAGGCACAGACAAGGAGATAGAGAGGCACAGACAGGGAGAGAGAGGCACAGACAGGGAGAGAGAGGCACAGAATGAGATAGAGAGGCACAGACAAGGAGATAGAGAGGCACAGACAGGGAGAGAGAGGCACAGACGGAGAGAGAGAGGCACAGACAAGGAGATAGAGAGGCACAGACAAGGAGAGAGCGAGAGGCACAGACGGAGAGAGAGAGGCACAGACGGAGAGAGAGAGGCACAGACTGAGAGAGAGAGGCACAGACGGAGAGAGAGGCACAGACGGAGAGAGAGGCACAGACGGAGAGAGAGGCACAGACGGAGAGAGAGGCACAGACAGGGAGAGAGAGGCACAGACAGGGAGAGAGAGGCACAGACAGGGAGAGAGAGAGGCACAGAATGAGATAGAGAGGCACAGACAAGGAGATAGAGAGGCACAGAATGAGAGAGAGGCACAGACAGGGAGAGAGAGGCACAGACGGATAGAGAGGCACAGACAGGGAGAGAGAGGCACGGACAGGGAGAGAGAGGCACAGACGGATAGAGCGGCACAGACGGATAGAGAGGCACAGACAGGGAGAGAGGCACAGACAGGGAGAGAGAGGCACAGACAGGGAGAGAGAGGCACAGACGGAGAGAGAGAGAGGCACAGACGGAGAGAGAGAGAGGCACAGACGGAGAGAGAGAGAGGCACAGACGGAGAGAGAGGCACAGACGGAGAGAGAGGCACAGACGGAGAGAGAGAGAGGCACAGACAGGGAGAGAGAGGCACAGATGGATAGAGCGGCACAGACGGATAGAGAGGCACAGACAGGGAGAGAGAGGCACAGACAGGGAGAGAGAGGCACAGACAGGGAGAGAGAGGCACAGACGGAGAGAGAGAGGCACAGACGGAGAGAGAGAGGCACAGACGGAGAGAGAGAGAGAAACACGGAGATATTTTTCTTAGCATTTTGGGTAACCATTATTTTCAATGGTGTTCAGGTTCTGGTGGAAGTTTGGGTACTGTTCTGGTACCCGAACTGAACTTTCTAAAAATCTTAGGTCAGGTACCAGAACCTGAACTTCCACCGGTCCGCCCATCCCTACTTCCCGGCACTTTGACAGCTTGTTCGAGCAGCTGCAGGGAGAATAAAATATAATGTTCTCCCTAGTAAGCCGCAAAGACATGATTTAAATGCAATTTACCTCCAGATTACCACTTTTTCTACAGGTAAATACGACTTTTGGAGGCGACAGATTCTTTTTAAATTGTTCACTTAGTAACAGGGAGAGCGAGGCACAGACAGGGAGAGCGAGGCACAGACAGGGAGAGCGAGGCACAGACAGGGAGAGCGAGGCACAGACGGAGAGAGCGAGGCACAGACGGAGAGAGCGAGGCACAGACGGAGAGAGCGAGGCACAGACGGAGAGAGCGAGGCACAGACGGAGAGAGCGAGGCACAGACGGAGAGAGCGAGGCACAGACGGAGAGAGAGAGGCATAGAGAGATAGAGAGGCACAGAATGAGATAGAGAGGCACAGACAAGGAGATAGAGAGGCACAGACAGGGAGAGAGAGGCACAGACAGGGAGAGAGAGGCACAGAATGAGATAGAGAGGCACAGACAAGGAGATAGAGAGGCACAGACAGGGAGAGAGAGGCACAGACAGGGAGAGAGGCACAGACGGAGAGAGAGAGAGGCACAGACAAGGAGATAGAGAGGCACAGACGGAGAGAGAGAGGCACAGACGGAGAGAGAGAGGCACAGACTGAGAGAGAGAGGCACAGACGGAGAGAGAGGCACAGACGGAGAGAGAGGCACAGACGGAGAGAGAGGCACAGACAGGGAGAGACAGGCACAGACGGAGAGAGAGGCACAGACAGGGAGAGAGAGAGGCACAGAATGAGAGAGAGGCACAGACGGAGAGAGAGGCACAGACGGATAGAGAGGCACAGACAGGGAGAGAGAGGCACAGACAGGGAGAGAGAGAGGCACAGAATGAGATAGAGAGGCACAGACAAGGAGATAGAGAGGCACAGAATGAGAGAGAGGCACAGACAGGGAGAGAGAGGCACAGACGGATAGAGAGGCACAGACAGGGAGAGAGAGGCACAGACAGGGAGAGAGAGGCACAGACGGATAGAGCGGCACAGACGGATAGAGAGGCACAGACAGGGAGAGAGGCACAGACAGGGAGAGAGAGGCACAGACAGGGAGAGAGAGGCACAGACGGAGAGAGAGAGAGGCACAGACGGAGAGAGAGGCACAGACGGAGAGAGAGGCACAGACGGAGAGAGAGGCACAGACGGAGAGAGAGGCACAGACGGAGAGAGAGGCACAGACGGAGAGAGAGGCACAGACGGAGAGAGAGGCACAGACGGAGAGAGAGGCACAGACGGAGAGAGAGGCACAGACGGAGAGAGAGGCACAGACGGAGAGAGAGGCACAGACGGAGAGAGAGGCACAGACGGAGAGAGAGAGAGGCACAGACAGGGAGAGAGCGGCACAGACGGATAGAGCGGCACAGACGGATAGAGAGGCACAGACGGATAGAGAGGCACAGACAGGGAGAGAGGCACAGACAGGGAGAGAGAGGCACAGACAGGGAGAGAGAGGCACAGACAGGGAGAGAGGCACAGACAGGGAGAGAGAGGCACAGACAGGGAGAGAGAGGCACAGACGGAGAGAGAGAGAGGCACAGACGGAGAGAGAGGCACAGACGGAGAGAGAGGCACAGACGGAGAGAGAGGCACAGACGGAGAGAGAGAGAGGCACAGACAGGGAGAGAGAGGCACAGACGGATAGAGCGGCACAGACGGATAGAGAGGCACAGACAGGGAGAGAGAGGCACAGACAGGGAGAGAGAGGCACAGACGGAGAGAGAGAGAGGCACAGACGGAGAGAGAGAGGCACAGACGGAGAGAGAGAGAGGCACAGACGGAGAGAGAGAGAGGCACAGACGGAGAGAGAGAGAGGCACAGACGGAGAGAGAGAGAGAGGCACAGACGGAGAGAGAGAGAGGCACAGACGGAGAGAGAGAGAGGCACAGACAAGGAGATAGAGAGGCACAGAATGAGAGAGAGGCACAGACGGATAGAGAGAGAGGCACAGACAGGGAGAGAGAGGCAGAGAGACTCAGAGAGGCACAGACAGGGAGAGCGAGGCACAGACAGGGAGAGAGAGAAACACGGAGATATTTTTCTTAGCATTTTGGGTAACCATTATTTTCAATGGTGTTCAGGTTCTGGTGGAAGTTTGGGTACTGTTCTGGTACCCGAACTGAACTTTCTAAAAATCTTAGGTCAGGTACCAGAACCTGAACTTCCACCGGTCCGCCCATCCCTACTTCCCGGCACTTTGACAGCTTGTTCGAGCAGCTGCAGGGAGAATAAAATATAATGTTCTCCCTAGTAAGCCGCAAAGACATGATTTAAATGCAATTTACCTCCAGATTACCACTTTTTCTACAGGTAAATACGACTTTTGGAGGCGACAGATTCCTTTTAAATTGTTCACTTAGTAACATAGAGGTAGATGTAGAAATACAATGTTTAAAGCACTTGTATGTGTTACAAAATTGTATTTCATTCGTCATTTTTTTTAAAACACATATAACTGATAACTAAATAATTCAATGTATGTTGCACAAATGATCAAACTATCGGCATAAAAAGGCATCTGAGAATATGCCTCTAATAATTCAATACAAAACATGGGAAAATCTAGCAAATCCCATTCTTTGCTTTCCTGGGCTTGGGTCAATCATCCCATATTAATATTAAATGGAGAGATTATTCTGCAGTAAATATATACATTTTTTTTTCTTTTCATCACTATTATTTACTTTCAGCTTTTCATTATATTAATTATTAATTTACTCGATTTTTTTTTCAGTTTTGTTTTACGGGCATTTTATTATTTTTATGGTGATATCTTGTTATACATTCGTGCATTAAGAATATTGTACATTTTTATTTAAAACCTGAGCGTTTTCAAAACAAACAAACAAAAAAAAAAAAAGTAAATAAAATAACCATTATTTATCCCAAAATGGCATCATAATAATAAACGCCAATGATCAATACATGGAGAAGAGCAATTGTATCTGCTGTGCCTTGGTCCGGCATGCAGTCCTCCATGGCATTTTCTGTGCCTGGCATCTGATGTCCAATAGTATTCAATAATGGAAAAAATTGTAACATGTTTTCTCCATCGTCTCATTGGGGGACACAGGACTGTGGGTGTATGCTACTGCCGCCAGGAGGCTGACACTAAGTAGGTATAAAAAAAAAAAAGTTAGCTCCTCCTCCATAGTATACACCTTGCCACTGGCCCTGACAGCTCCAGTTTATGCTTAGTGTCCGTAGGAGGCACATCTCTGGGTTTTCCCAGATGCTTTTTTTCTCTTTCTCTGAAGATAAGACCGGGGCGACGGACCCTTTTGAAGGGGTCCGATCTCCCCAAACCAACAATGGGCGAGCAAGTGGAGTGTCGCCTCCACGTATCCTCTCCCGCGACGTGGGATTTTTTTGCCGGACTAAGAACCTGACCACCCTGAGGTAACGGAACCCTAGGTTGTACAGGCATTCATTCCTTGTCCGTGCAGCCTCCACTTCATCACCAATGCACGGCTACGGTGTTTAAAGGAGGCAGACGGTCCCTCTCCTCACCTTCTGAAGGGTGTAAGGAGTTAGGGTGCCTGCACCGTCTTTTTTATATATGTATATATATTTATATGTGGATTTTTTTGGTCTAACCTCATCCGCTGTCAGAGGGCTGCACAGGGGGCTCCTGCTTCATCGCGCGTTCTGCTGGTACTGCACAGGTGGCGACTATTATCCGGCGCTGTGCTGGTTTTCAGCGTTATTCCCCACAAGCAAACTTCAGCAGGGGCATGGGCGGAAGTCCCGCCCCTTTTTTCGGCGGTTTCCTGTTCTCTAGGCAGCCTGAGGCATTATGGATCTTGTAGTCTGAACATGGGCGGAAGTCCCGCCCCTTTTTCGGCGGCTTCCGGTTTTCTGTACGGCCTGTGGCATTATGGGTCTTGTAGTCTGGGGGAAGTCCCACCTCCATCGGCGGCGGTTTACTTCCGGTTTCGAGCACCCAGCTTTCCCGGGAGAGCAGGGGAAGGAGTGAAATCTAGTTCCCTGCTTCGGCCTAAACCGGGTCCATGTGCGGTACCTCCTCCCACTTTTTCAAGCATCCGCCCTGTAATTTAGTATACAGTTAGGTCCATATATATTTGGACAGAGACAACATTTTTCTAATTTTGGTTATAGACATTACCACAATGAATTTTAAACAAAACAATTCAGATGCAGTTGAAGTTCAGACTTTCAGCTTTCACTTGAGGGTATCTGTTGTGAATTCTGTGGCAGAGCTCCCTCCTGTGGTCACAAGTGGTACTTCGGCTGATTCTCTCTGGGAGCTTCCGTTTGTGGAGGAAAGTGGTACTGCGGCTTCTGAGTTTCCTCCCTCAGGTGATCTGGTGAGGTCGTTAGGTGCTTCTCTACTTAACTCCACCTAATGCTTTGATCCTGGCTTCCTGTCAATGTTCCAGTGTTGGACTTGTTTATCCCTGGATCATTCCTGTGGCCTGCTGCTCTGCATAGCTAAGTTCTTCTTTGCTATTTGTTTGCTATTTTTTCTGTCCAGCTTGTCTAATTTGTTGCTGGAAGCTCTGGGACGCAAAGGGTGTACCTCCGTGCCGTTAGTTCGGTACGGAGGGTCTTTTTGCCCCCTTTGCGTGGTTTTCTTTAGGGTTTTGTGTAGACCGCAAAGTTATCTTTCCTATCCTCGCTCTGTTAAGAAAGTCGGGCCTCACTTTGCTGAATCTATTTCATATCTACGTTTGTCTTTTCATCTTAACTCACAGTCATTATATGTGGGGGGCTGCCTTTTCCTTTGGGGTATTTCTCTGAGGCAAGGTAGGCTTATTTTCTATCTTCAGGCTAGTTAGTTTCTCAGGCTGTGCCGAGTTGCCTAGGCAGAGTTTGGCGCAATCCACGGCTGCCTCTAGTGTTGTTTGGAGAGGATTAGGGATTGCGGTCTGCAGAGTTCCCACGTCTCAGAGCTCGTTCTATGATTTTGGGTTATTGTCAGATCACTGTATGTGCTCTGACCGCTATGTTCATTGTGGTACTGAATTGCCTTTCATAACAGGTATCCACATTAAAATTGGATGAAGGGTTTAGGAGTTTCAGCTCCTTAACATGTGCCACCCTGTTTTTAAAGGGACCAAAAGTAATTGGACAGATTCAATAATTTTAAATAAAATGTTCATTTTTAGTACTTGGGTTGAAAACCCTTTGTTGGCAATGACTGCCTGAAGTGTCGAACTCATGGACATCACCAGATCCTGTGTTTCCTCCTTTTTGAAGCTCTGCCAGGCCTTCACTGCGGTGGTTTTCAGTTGCTGTTTGTTTGTGGGCCTTTCTGTCTGAAGTTTAGTCTTTAACAAGTGAAATGCAAATCTCAATTGGGTTGAGATCAGGTGACTGACTTGGCCATTCAAGAATATTCCACATCTTTGCTTTAATAAACTCCTTGGTTGCTTTGGCTTTATGTTTTGGGTCATTGTCCATCTGTAGTATGAAACAACAACCAATCAGTTTGGCTGGATCTGAACACACAGTATGGCTCTGAAGACCTCAGAATTCATTCGGCTGCTTCTGTCCTGTGTCACATCATCAATAAACACTAGTGACCCAGTGCCACTGGCAGCCATGCACGCCCAAGCCATCACACTGCCTACGCCGTGTTTTACAGATGATGTGCTATGCTTTGGATCATGAGCTGGACCACGCCTTCGCCATACTTTTCTCTTTCCATCATTCTGGTAGAGGTTGATGTTGGTTTCATCTGTCCAAAGAATGTTCTTCCAGAAATGTGCTGGCTTTTTTAGATGTTTTTTAGCAAAGTCCAGTCTAACCTTTTTATTCTTGATGCTTATGAGTGGCTTGCACCGTGCAGTGAACCCTCTGTATTTACTTTCATGCAGTCTTCTCTTTATGGTAGATTTGGATATTGATACGCCGACCTCCTGGAGAGTGTTGTTCACTTGGTTGGCTGTTGTGAAGGGGTTTCTCTTCACCATGGAGATTATTCTGTGATCATCCCCCACTGTTTTCTTCCGTGGGCGCCCAGGTCTTTTTGCATTGATGAGTTCACCAGTGCTTTCTATCTTTCTCAGGATGTACCAAACTGTAGATTTTGCCACTCCTAATATTGCAGCAATTTCTCGGATGGGTTTTTTCTGTTTTCGCAGCTTAAGGATGGCTTGTTTCACCTGCATGGAGAGCTCCCTTGACCGCATGTGTATTTCACAGCAAAACCTTCCAAATGCAAGCACCACACCTCAAATCAACTCCAGGCCTTTTATCTGATTAATTGAGAATGACATAACGAAGGGATTGCCAACACATGTCCATGAAATAGCCTTGGAGTCAATTGTCCAATAACTTTTGGCCCCATTAAAAACAGAGTGGCACATGTTAAGGAGCTGAAACTCCTAAACCCTTTATCCAGTTTTAATGTGGATACCCTCAAATGAAAGCTGAAAGTCTGAACTTCAACTGCATCTGAATTGTTTTGTTTAAAATTCATTGTGGTAATGTCTATAACCAAAATTAGAAAAATGTTGTCTCTGTCCAAATATATATGGACCTAACTGTATATGTGTGATTTGCACAGGAAACATGGTTCAGTGTTTGAGAGCATACGGGGACACAGGACTGGGGTAAGCGCTACTTCCCTCAGCCTGACAACAGTATTTGTTCTAGACCTAGTAGCTCATAAGGAGATACGGAGCATAGCGGCTTTAGAGTCATCATGTCTAGAAACCCTAAGACTCACTCAGTTCTGTATTCCTCATGCATTACCTGTCGGTCTGCTTTTCCGCATACGCAAAGTAACCATCTCTGTGAGGCTTGTGATTCCGAGCGCGTGCAGGAGCCCCCGTCTGCTACCCTGCCTGTTACCCCGCCGGCTATCCTGCCGGGTGTGCCTGTACCTGGGTCGGCAGTGTCTCCCCCTGAGTGGGTCATATCATTAACGCAGTCTATGGCGTCTCTAACAAAGGCGGTTGAGTCCCTTCAAGCCCCTGTCAGGGACATTCATCCGCCTGTTTTGGAAAGATCCTCCGATTTTCAGGATCCTCCGGCCTGCAGGGGCCGTACTCCCTCTAGGCAGACACAGGGGAAACGATCCCATACAGCGTCTCCCGGTCCGTCAGGTGCATCAGCATCTTTGAATCCCGTCTCTCGATCTCCCCCTCCTGCGGAATTGAGTGAACATGGTTCGGACTATGACTCAGAGGGGTCTTTTGATTTAGAAGCTCCTGGTTATCAGGAATCTGTTGACAGTCTCATTGAGGCCGTTAACCAGACTTTGGGAGTAGAGGATGTGGCCACCTTACCTTCTGGTCATAAGGTGTCCTTTAAGAAATTCAAGCAACCTCATAGGGTGTTTTCTACTCATCCTGAGTTTGAGGATCTAGTCCAACGTCACATGGAGCGACCAGATAAGCGTTTCTTAGGCCATAAGGCCCTAGGTGCAAGGTATCCTTTCGCTCCAGAGCTTTGTAAAAAATGGGCAGAATCCCCTTCAGTGGATCCTCCCGTGTCCCGTTTGGCCTCTAGTACGTTGCTGTCTCTTCCTAATGGGTCGTCTATTAAGGATCCGACTGATCGGCTCCTAGAGAGTCTAGCTCGGTCTCTGTTTGAGGCTTCAGGGTCAGCCCTCGCGCCGTCTTTTGCGGCCACATGGGTTGCCAAAGCTATGATAGCTTGGTCAGAGTCCGTAACTAAGGCTCTTCAGGATAAGGGGTTTCCTGTAGAGGTGATAGAGATGTCAAATCAGATATCTTTAGCAGGAAATTATCTGATTAATGCATCCTTGGGTGCGGCAAATTGTTCAGCATTGGCTGCGGCAAATGCTATTGCTATCAGAAGGGCCCTATGGCTAAGAAATTGGCGGGCGGACTCTACTTCAAAAAAGTCCCTTACATCCCTCCCTTATCAAGGTGTCCGTCTTTTTGGCGAAAAACTGGATCAGCTTATATCTGATACCACGGGAGGTAAAAGTAATTTCCTTCCTCAACAAAAGGTTAAGCAACCTTTTCGTCGCCAATTTCAAGCAAGATTTAAATCCTTTCGTAACTCCCGGTGGTCTGCGGCACCAAGCGCAGGTCCCCCAAGTCGGCCTGTCCAAGACAGGGAGCACAAGGTCTCCTATAGGGCCAATCCATTGGCAAGAATGCGGTATCAACCATCAAGATCTAGGGGATCTAGATATCCTCGATCTTCGGCTAAATGACTGGAGGCAGCCTCTCGTCGCTTTCAACAGGGTAGGCGGTCGCCTACTACTGTTCCATCAGTCCTGGCTGTCAGTTGTTCAAGACAGATGGGTAAGAGACCTGGTGGTTTCAGGGTACAAAATAGAGTTTTCCTATCTCCCTCCAGGCCGTTTTTTTCCATCCAGTCTTCCCAGTTCAAAAACCCGTCTAAGAGCTTTATTCAGAGCAGTCGAGTCTCTTCAGTCCAACGGGGTCATTGTCCCTGTTCCAAAGGAAGAAAGGTTCAAAGGGTTTTATTCAAATCTGTTTACGGTTCCCAAAAAGAATGGGACCGTGAGACCCATTCTGGACCTAAAGTGTCTAAACAAATTCATCAGCACTCGTCGCTTCCGTATGGAATCTCTCCGCTCGGTCATTGCGGCTATGGAAAGGGGAGAATTCCTGGCTTCCATAGATATTCAAGACGCCTATCTGCACGTTCCTATATTTCCTCCTCATCAAAAATTTCTATGGTTTTCCATAGGCGAGCGACACTTCCAATTCACTGCATTACCTTTCGGGCTCGCAACTGCTCCCAGGGTGTTCACGAAGGTGATGGCAACAGCGGTGTCAATCCTGCACGCTCGAGGCATAGTCATTCTGCCTTACTTAGACAATCTCTTAGTCAAAGGACCAACTTTTCAGGCATGCAGGGACAACGTCAACATCTCTTTGGACACCCTAGCTCGTCTAGGGTGGCTGGTCAATTTAAAGAAGTCATCTCTAGTACCATCTCGGAAGATCTCTTTTTTAGGGATGATCTTCGACACCTCTCGGGGGCTAACTATTTTACCCCAGGACAAGGTGCTTTGTCTCCGGCAGGAGGTAAAAATTCTTCGGCAGCCGAGTTTCCATTCAATCCGGTTCTGCATGAAGGTCTTGGGCAGGATGGTAGCAGCTATAGAAGCGGTTCCATTCGCCCAATTCCATCTTCGTCCACTCCAACAGGCACTTCTGTCAGCCTGGGACAGGAGTCCTTTGTCTCTCAACCTCAGGTGTCGTCTGTCTCCTGGGGTCAGGCAATCCCTGATATGGTGGATGAGGAGTTCATCCCTACTTCAGGGGAAAGCCTTTCCTCCAGTTCATTGGCTGGTAGTCACTACGGACGCCAGCCTTCTCGGTTGGGGAGCAGTGTTTCTCCAGCACACGGCTCAGGGTCGTTGGTCCCCAAGGGAATCAACCCTTCCAATCAACCTGTTGGAGATAAGGGCAATTTGGCTGGCCTTGCAGCACTTTCACTATCTTCTGGCGGGTCGCCCGGTGCGGATCCAATCGGACAATGCCACGGCCGTGGCCTACGTAAATCATCAGGGGGGCACTCGCAGCAGATCAGCCATGCGCGAGGTAGGACAAGTCCTCCGCTGGGCTGAGAACAATCACTCTGTGATCTCGGCAGTTTACATCCCGGGCAAGGAGAACTGGACAGCGGACTTTCTGAGCCGACAGGGTCTTGCGCCCGGGGAATGGTCTCTTCACCCCGATGTTTTTCGGCAGATATGTCTACGCTGGGGAATCCCGGACGTGGATCTAATGGCCACTGGGTCGAGTACCAAAGTACCCAGGTTCGTTGCACGGTTTCGAGATCCAGGAGCAATTGCCGTAGACGCACTAGTCCTATCTTGGAACCAATTTCGTCTTCCATATCTCTTTCCCCCTCTGGCGCTGCTTCCAAAGGTCGTCAGGAAGATCAAGTTAGAGGGAGTTCCGGCAATTCTAGTCGCCCCAGATTGGCCTCAGAGGTCATGGTACGCAGACCTAGTTCAGCTGATCGTCGGGGTTCCTTGGCAGCTACCAATGCAGCCAGATCTTCTGTCGCAGGGGCCGATATTCCACCAGAACTTAGAGGCCCTGCGTTTGACGGCTTGGCCGTTGAATCTTGGATTCTGACCCAGGCCGGTTTTTCTCAGAAAGTAGCCTCAACTATGGTTAATGCTCGAAAGACAGCTTCAGCACGCATTTACCACCACACCTGGAAAGTCTTTCTCTCATGGTGCAGGAAGAAGGGTCTTCCTCCTCTTCGGTTTTCCATTCCTAATGTCCTAGCTTTTCTCCAATCTGGTCTAGACTCAGGTCTCGCTCCAAGTACCCTTAGGAGGCAAATATCCGCCTTATCGGTTCTTTTCCAGCGCAGGATCGCTACCAATCTGCAAGTAAAACTTTTTTGCAGGGAGTCTCTCATATAGTCCCTCCTTACAAAGCTCCGATAGAAGCTTGGGACCTTAATTTGGTCTTGAGTGCTCTTCAGGAACCTCCATTTGAACCCCTCCAAGATGTTCCTTTAAGGTACCTTTCTTGGAAGGTTTTGTTTCTGGTAGCTATAACATCCATTAGGCGGGTATCGGAATTAGCGGCCTTGTCCTATCATGCGCCGTTTCTACAATTTCATCAGGATAAGGTGGTGCTGAGATCAGCACCTTCCTTTCTGCCAAAAGTAGTCTCCTCATTCCACATTAATGAGGACATTGTCTTGCCTTCTTTTTGTCCTGCGCCTACACACCGGGTGGTAAAAGCTCTCCATACTCTAGATTTGGTGAGAGCTCTGAGAAGATACGTTTCTTGGACCGCTTCTTTTCGAAAGACGGATGTTCTGTTCGTTCTTCCTGCGGGTCATAAAAAGGGACTCACAGCCTCTAGATCGACCTTAGCCAGATGGATAAGAAGCACTATTCAGGAGGCCTACCGTATCAAGGGTGCAGCCATCCCGGCTGGGATCAGGGCACACTCTACTAGGGCGGTAGGGGCTTCGTGGGCGCTTCGGCACCAAGCTTCAGCAGAGCAGGTTTGCAAAGCGGCCACTTGGTCCAGCCTGCACACTTTCTCTAAACATTATAATATCCACACTCAGGCCTCTGCTGATGCAAGTTTGGGAAGGAAAATTCTTCAGGCTGCGGTATCACACCTATAAGCGGTAAGTGCCTAGGGGTTTTCTTCCAGTGAGTCTTCTTCCCACCCTGGGACTGCTTTGGGACATCCCACAGTCCTGTGTCCCCCAATGAGACGATGGAGAAACAGGGATTTTTGTGTTACTCACCGTAAAATCCTTTTCTCCGAGTCGTTCATTGCGGGACACAGCTCCCTCCCTATTCATTTTATTTGTCTATGGGGTTGTTCAGACTGTAGTATTATTCTAGACATGTTGTCTTTGTTCTAATGCTGTTTTGTTTTCTCTATCTCCTACTGCTTGTGCACCAAACTGGAGCTGTCAGGGCCAGTGGCAAGGTGTATACTATGGAGGAGGAGCTAACTTTTTTTTTTTATACCTACTTAGTGTCAGCCTCCTGGCGGCAGTAGCATACACCCACAGTCCTGTATCCCCCAATGATCGACTCGGAGAAAAGGATTTTACGGTGAGTAACACAAAAATCCCTGTTTTTGGTACCGGTACTTAAAAAAACGCTTTTAGATTATGGTCAAAAATTAAAGAAGAAAAAAAATGCTATTACCAAACTTCCTGTGTTCTTAAAGGGATGTTTCATGGTGGGAGACTCTGGGGTCTTGGGATCAACTGATCCGACAATGCTTGCGATTTTTTTTAAAGCTTTATTTTGAAAGTTGGTCTTCAGTTTAAGCCATTTTTGCAAATCTGTGATTTAACCGAAAAAATGTAGTAATTCGCGGAAATTTTAAGTTAGCAAAATTGCCTAAAACATGTAGCCGTGTGGGTGTCTCTTTTCCCAGAACTCTGTTCCATTTCTTATTGTCTGCTCAACAAAGTTCCTCATTTTTTTTTTTTCTGCTGCGTTTGCTCAATTTTTTCTGTGGCCAGAGTCAAAAATAAGCAACAACAACAATGGTGTAATAAGAAAAAATCCACCTCCGATCAAGGGCTGGATCCCAGGTTTAATTTTTATGCAGCTTCTATTAATGCTACCGAGCAAGAATTCCAATTTTACAATTTACTTCTTACCTAAAAAGCTGCTCCATTCGCAAGAACAGAGGGATTTTTAACTTTATCGTGTAATGCTACTTGCCTAGGTTACCTGCTCCCTACTGCAGGTTATCAGGCTGTGGAGTCGGTAAGCCAAACCCCTGACTCCCGACTCCTCAATTTCCATTGCACCGACTCCACCAAAATGGGCTTCGACTCCATGACTCTGACTCCAGAGTGAGTAAGCCAAACCTCCGACTCCTCAATTTCCATGAATCTGACTCCACCAAAATGGACTCAGATTCTCTTGACTCCACAGCCCTGATCAGAGGTGGCCGGTCTCCCAGGCTCTAGTGTGTGGTTTGCTGTATAGCATGCAAGCTTAGCTCTGAACCTGGCTGGTTCGGCCATCTTCAGCGCTCCCACAATGCAACAGGTGCAAAGCCTCCTCTTGTAGCTGTTAGAGTTGAGGGATCCAGGTGCTAGGCACTTCCAGACAATTGAGAAAACTCCTGAAGATTAATGGAAAATTATGAATAAAAATAGGAATAAATTTAATTTAAACCACAAAGCGTTTCGCCTGCGAACAGCCTTCCTCAGGTGTCTTAAAAGCAATGAATACAATGAGTTTACAAGCCTTGCAGTATGAGATAGTGCCCAGTTCTGACCAGGGCTGTGGAGTTGGAGTCGGAAGTTGGAGCCCATTTTGGTGGAAACTGAGTCGGTGTCATGGAAATTGATGAGTCTGAGTCGGAAGAGGTTTGGCTTACCGACTCCACAGCCCTGGTTCTGACCAGCAACCATGTCATTGGCCTAAACTGTTAGTCTCATGAGTGTACCACACCGCCGGCATGCACAATACTGGGAGGCAGAGGAGCATTGTGCTCATGAAGAAGCTAGATTTGCCAACCCTTTTAAGCATTTGTCACATAGCAGCAAGCAATTGCTCAGGTAACGCCATGCCAATATGCTCAACTGAATGGGCACCTTATGTCAGTAGTGGGCAACGTCAAGGCCATCCCTTAAGCATCTGACTTCTCAACCTATTAGACCCCTACTTTTCCTTAAAGGGAACCTGTCACGTTGTGCATGAAGTCCGATCTATGGGTAGCACGGAATAGAGGAGGAGAAGCAGCTGAGTACACTGGTACAGTGAGGACAATAAGGCTATGTTCACACATTGCGGTTTTTACCGCGGAACCGCGGCGATTTCGCAGCTGCGGGTACGCAGCAGTTTCCATAGCGTTTACAGTAACATGTAAACCCTATGGAAACTGCAAACCGCTGTGCACATGCTGCGGGAAAAAACGCGCGGGAACGCAGCGGTTTACAACCCGCAGCATGTCACTTCTTTGTGCAGAATCGCTGCGATTCTGCACCCATAGGAATGCATTGATCCGCTTACTTCCCGCATGGGGCTGTGCACACCATGCGGGAAGTAAGCGGATAATATGCGGGTGGTACCCGGGGTGGAGGAGAGGAGACTCTCCTCCAGGCCTCGGGAACCATATTTGAGTAAAATAAAATAAAATAAAAAAATCATGATATACTCACCTCTGAAGTCTCAGCGCTGCACGCGGCCGTCTGGTCTCAGGTTTGCTATGCGACCAGGACCTGCGGTGACGTTGCGGTCACATGACCGTGACGTCACGAAGGTCCTGGTCGCACAGCATCTTTGGAACTGGACCGCCGCCTGCAGCGCCGAGGAGATCGGGACATCAGAGAGTGAGTATATCATGATTTTATTATTTTTAACATTACTATTGATGCTGCATATTGCTGCATATGCAGCATCAATAGTAGGGGTAAAATCCCGCAGCGGAACCCGCAGGACAAACCGCGATAAATCTGCAGGGATAACCGCAGCGGGTTTGCCCTGCAGATTTATCAAATCCGCTGCGGGAGAACCCGCAGGGACAGGACGCTATGTGTGAACATAGCCTTAGTATTCGATACACAGCCAATTTTGCAAGTTTTTCCCACCTACAAAGAATGGAGAGGTCTGTAATTTTGTATCGTAGGTTACACTTCTAAAAATAAAAAAAAAAAAAGCATAAAATCACGTTATATGATTTTTACATAATTTAATGGCATTTTTTTTATTTTATTTCCTTGCTACACCATGTTCTTTAATTTCCCAACAAGAACAGACTCCTCACTTGTTATCTAGATGCCCAAGAAGGCTCTCGTAAGTAATGCTAGATGTAGACAGCACTGATCATAGGTTTCTCACGGAGGAGATAAGACTTTGTTCTAGGAATATTAGTGTTGTGTGGTTACCTTGTCGCTAGGATTAGTGCATCCACTATTATGACCTATCGATTCAATTTACATCCTAGTCAATACTCAGCAGTGTAGCCCGGACCATGGATATTGTATATGAAAAGCACTCTGTCAATTTATTACATATGCAAATGAGAGGCTTTGCACAAAAAAAACATCTCCTTGATTGACTTTGACTTCCAAAGTTCTTTATATGAAATGTCAGGAAATTGCTTAATCATCAGTTCTGTTGTTTTGGTTTGTTTATTCCATTTTATGTTAGGCGTCATGATCAGGCTGAGGGGCAGGTCAAGGTTAAAGGTGCCCACTAAAGGGTCAAGGCTGTGGCCTACAGGTCCAGCAGATGAACACATTTGTAAGTTGCTTGGAGCCGATCACTTCTAGGCTCTATTTGGTATCTGATAACTCACAAATAACCTACTAGATGTTCCAGGTATGTCCTGTGTGTACAATGATAACAGCAAAGATCATGATGAAACTAGATCATGTAGATGGTGACTAGGCCCTCAGAACAACTTCTTCTAAGCCTAAACCTGGAAGAGGTGTTTTGTTTGTTTTTCTTGTTTGACCATTATCAAGCTATTGATCATTTATAGAGCGTTAAAAAAAGGAACAGTGGTTGCACACACATTAGGGCCCCCATACACATTATATGAAAAGTTGGCCAGACCTACCAATCTTGGTGGTTTTGGCCAACTTGCCTCCTGAGTGTCCCCCGACAGAGAAGTATCTGGTAGTTGAGATTTCAATACTCCATCCTTTTGTTTCGAGGGGAGATAAGTCGCTGCCAGAAGAGTCTGGCAGTAACCTTCTCTCTTCTTCATGAATGCACACGAGCACTTGGCCAAGTCAAGCACTCACGTGTGGGGGAGTTGTCGGAGATGGCTTCCTGCCGAACAAATGACAGCTATTTTACGTGTATCGCCAGCTCCAGCTTTTTCCAACTTTTTCATTCAAAGGGTTTTCCTCATCTCGGTCATTAATGACTCCGTCTAGGCTCCCACCATTGGGGGTAGAACTACCAGACCAACTGAGAGCAGCTGAGCTATGCTTTTTCTGTAAGGCAAAGTCACACACAAGGTTTTTTCACCTTATATTCTATTTCACTTGCCGAGTAAATCTAGTGAATGGACATGAATGTCATCTTCGTTCTGTCCGATTTTCAGTGACTGGTTGCTAGAAGAAGCTTGAGAAACCTTGATCGGTTTCTATTTTTTTTTTTTGGATGAAGAGCTGATGGTTAAAACAGAAACCAAATGGAGACCATAATCGGCTAAAAGTTGGATGTGGCAAAGCCATCCATTATTTTGTGTACTAGAGAAAAAATGACTTCTCGTCATCTAACTCCCATAGAAATGTTTTTCCATAGCTCCACCAACCATGGTCAGAAGCCTTAACATAGTAATTCCCATCTCCATCATGGAAGGATAAACCGGGGTAAACCATTTCATTTTTGTTAAAATGTCAGCCCTAAACAGTGGGTTTAACCGTCCCGAAAGTGCATATTCCAGCACATGTCTACTAGATGTCTCGCGTACATTGTCTACTAATGGCACCTCCAAATGGGTTTTATCCCTCATTTTACAACACTGTGTTAATGAAGGTTATCCTGACAGTAATAATTATGTTCCAGAATTCATTGTTTTAGTATTTTTTTCTGTTACCTTGCCTTATCTTTTTTTAAAAAAAACAAACAAATATTCCCAAAACTAGAAAATGGGTAAGAACGGAATGTGTCTTACGTTTTTTTCTTTAATGACGAGGACACAGTGGTGACTTGTTCCCAACATGCAGATATTCGGTCTTCTCTATCGCATGCTCAATGCTTGAAAGATCTAAACAAATAAATGATTTTACTAGGAGCCGGGAGGACTGAAAGGACCTTTATTGCTTTGTGGGTGATTATTTTGTTTTCCCAATTCAAGTGATGATATGAAAAATAATAATTTGCGTTCAGGTAACGAGATGGACACGTAAAATAAATACTTTCTACACGCGTATTTATTCTAATTCTGCACTAAAGTGAACACAGCATTTATCACATAGGCACTACATAGAGCATTGTTCCCCAACTCCGATCCTCAAGAGCCACCAACGGGTCATGTTTTCAGGATTTCCTTAGTATTGCACAGGCGATTGAATGCTTGCCTGTCCAGGTGATGCAACTAACACCTGGGCAATACTAAGGAAATCCTGAAAACATGACCTGTTGGTGGCTCTTGAGGACCGGAGTTGGGGAACACTGACATAGGGGATCGGTGCTGGTGATCGGACTGATGTGACCATCACTCATCTCCAAAACAATGGGGCCCGGCCTCGCATTCTGCCCTGCCGCAAAGCCACAGTAATTCCCAGTCCAGATGGATTTATTTCACATTCTTTATACAGACCGCTGGCACCCTGACCCAAACTCAACAGCGGCATAGGTAGGTCTGAGTTTGGGCATTGTGATTTATCTACAGACCTTGATTTATGGCTGTTTGAAGACGTTGGAATATTGGATATTGCATCGCAGAAATACCTTGTGATGCAGTCCAAGGTAGCGGAGGTCCCTGTTTGATGGTGGTAAAGTTATGACAGCAACAGGGACTAGGACGGTGTTGGACTTGATCATGGCAGATTCCATACGATCCTTGAAGCACGCCTAATTGCATTTTCTACTACTACAATACAGGTTGTCAAGGGTTAAACAGAAACTTTACGCTATAACAAATAGTTGTCAACCAAGTCTAAATACATAAAAGTTGAAACAGCGCGACAGAACGGGGAAACTGAGGGATGTATATTCTTTTATAGTATGTTGCTGAGCTGGATGTCGGAGAAGTGACAGGAAACCGTCCCGACCAAAACTTTTGCATCCCTTAAAAGTGCTGACTGTGAGTTCTGAGTTCTGCAATGAGCAGCAAAGCAGAACTGTGGGACTAGAGACTTTCGACAATACGGTTTGATTCTCTGCTTTCTTGCCTCCAACGGGGGCAATCCTGACTATTCCTCTTACTATCGCTGAATAAGAGGGCAATTCTGCCATTTAAGCGTAGTGATAAAAGTGAAAAGTGGTAGCCAGATCCTAAAGCTCAACAACCCTAATGCAAAATCTGTATTTGTGTACTTATCTAGTACTATGCTATGTATCCGTGTGGTGCACGACTGTTGGGCTGTGGCCTATTAATTAATTTGGTTGGTTGAGATTAGCCCCCCCAAAAAAAGTCTCTCTTTCGGAACGATGAAAGTTCTGCAACTTTCTAATACACTTTTTGTTTCATTTCCTCAATGTTTTTGAGAGTTCTGACATCTTTTCATTCACTAATATCAGGCAGAGGTTAGTAAACTTATCTAACCTGAATTCTTTTCAGGTTAGGGTTTTCTACAAATGTATCCTCTAGGCAATCTTCTGTGAGCTAATCCTACTGGACTCCATTGTAGCAAACTAAGCTCACAGAGGTTTGTCCAAAGTTTGCGTACTAGAATAACGAACGCTATAAGCTGGAAGAAGTCTCTACTTATTTTTAACCCATTGATGAATAATAAAATGTTTTAATTCACGGACCACAAACGCAAAAATGAAGAAAAAAAAAATCGATAATTTTTTTTGAAAATTAACCAATAGTTAAATGGTATTTACACTTTTGCAAACTGCTGCTTTTTATTGGTTCCGGTCCATCTAGATTTCAAACAATAGAACATTTTTCCTAATGGTCTTTCATTTTCAAATATCCTGCTGTTTTGATTCTACAGCACCTGTGTTTCCATGGTAACAGACTACAAACAAATCCTGTGTGTAGTCTGATTTTACAGTTACGTTTTATTTTTTTCTGTCTTACTTTTAGTTGTATTTTACAAACTGTAAATAAGGAATTGATGATATTATGTGATGAATATTAGGGACAGCTCATCAAGTAGCAAATAAATCCTCATTTTGTTTAAAAAAAAAAAAAAAAAAAAAAAACGTTTAAATCGAGTATTCCTCTTCAGGAATGTTTCTGTTCTCACAATACTTAATGATCAGCAGTTTTCAGAGGAAGTTTAAAGGTTTTCTTTTATTTATTTTTTAAAGGGAACCTGTCACCCCGAAAATCGCGGGTTAGGTAATCCCACCGGCATCAGGGGCTTATCTACAGCATTCTGTAATGCTGTAGATAAGCCCCCGATGTTACCTCAAAAAGGAGAAAAAGACGTTATATTATACTCACCCAGGGGCGGTCCCGCTGCTGGTCAGGTCGGATGGGCGTCTTCGGTCCGCTCCGGCGCCTCCCATCTTCTTTCCATGACGTCCTCTTCTGATCTTCAGCCACGGCTCCGGCGCAGGCGTACTTTGCTCTGCCCTCTTGAGGGCAGAGGATAGTACTGCAGTGCGCAGGCGCCGGAAAGGTCAGAGGCCCGGTGCCTGCGCACTGCAGTACTATCCTCTGCCCTCAACAGGGCAGAGCAAAGTACGCCTGCGCCGGAGCCGTGGCTGAAGATCAGAAGAGGACGTCATGGAAAGAAGATGGGAGGCGCCGGAGCGGACCAGAGACGCCCATCCGACCTGACCAGCAGCGGGACCGCCCCTGGGTGAGTATAATATAACGTCCTTTTCTCCTTTTTGAGGTAACATCGGGGGCTTATCTACAGCATTACAGAATGCTGTAGATAAGCCCCTGATGCCGGTGGGATTACCTCACCCGCGATTTTCGGGGTGACAGGAAAAAAAAACATGACTCCTTTTAAACCCTCTGCTTCTCTAACCACTGCCATTTCCCCACTGGACTATGTGCCAATTATGTTGGCATGAATGTCACAGCCAATTAGTGACTGAATTTGGTGTTTTCTCAGATTGTCCAAATTTAATTACCGTATTATAGTTTTAAGACAATATACATCACCCTTGTTTTCCTGAAGCATCTTCTTACACCCAAGCCTCTGCTGGTACGCTGGTATCTAAAATACACCATGTCTTTGTAATTTCATTACGGTTGTTTTTCCTAATAGTAATGTACCAGAAGAATATTTTGGCACCACTTTATCCCCTTCTCGACTTCACCATGTGTGTCTTGTTCTTCTAGGTGCTGTTTGCAATTACTGTAAGAAGAAAGAATCTGAGCTGCACCAGAAGGAGGTGAGTGGATCTTTGAAGGAGGCGTGCAGTGATATTTAAGATGCACAAATGGTCTCGTATGAGTTGCAAAGCCAGCCTCCTTTCCCAGCATGGCCTAAATAAAGGTGGAAGGGCTTAATCTAAGCTAAGTCAGTCAAGCCCCTCCGACACGCGCTGGCACACACAAATTTGGTCTGTGTATGTCGGATCGATTTTGGAAGTGGCAGGGACAGTAAGAGGGGTCTGAAATCTGGACGTCAACAAAGTTTCAGCATTTAAAGTATATTATTTCATTCAAATAATCCCTATTTACATCCTGCAAATTTATTAGTTGATCTCTGAAATAAAAATAAAATATTATAAGTGCCAGCAATTAATGTATTGAAGCTGTATCAAACTTCTGGAATTTGCTCAGCCCATTGCCTAAGGGCACCATATTGAATTTAGGAAATGAAGTGTTCTTTTTCAGGCTTTGCACACCTCCACAATTGCTTCCTATGGGAAGCAACGTCAGGCAACGGTCTGAATAGTTCTAATTAATCGTTTCTACCATTTTGCTGCTGCAGAGTGACTGCAGATCCCTTTAGTACTTTTAGCAAAAATTGTAATAATCTGTTAGAGCTCCTGGTTCTGATGGCTCTTTCTGCTCTCTTGCTTCGGCAAAGGGTTTAGACACGCTTTTTCTTCTGCGGTCGAAATATATCTCCAGTAGGGCAGAGAAAAAAAGGCTATAGAAAAAGGATGAAATAAGTGCAGGATAGAAGCTGTGACCTCACGGAACCCAGCCTATATTAGTGAGCGAGACACTCCCTCTAGCAAGATAAAAAAAAAAAATCTTAAACCTCGATCAGGGGTTCTGAAAATGAATGAAGATTCTGAAACCTAGTGCAATATTATTAAAGGTAACTAGTATTATATGTATAAAAAAAAATCACTTCTTATACCTCTAAATATATGTCTGAAATATCTGCCGATTCAAAGAACTAAAATCACACCTAGCTAGTCCAACGCGCCGTTCTACTAGGGAACAGTGTGCTAATCCAGACTTCTACTGAGATACATGAAAATGGTGAGAAAACGCGATGACCGAATAAAGACGCCGCGAGTTTTGCCGAGCTCTTCCCCATATTCTCTCTCGCAGGTGGCTCACCTTGGTTCCCTAGAAGAGAAGTTCTCTCGCCTCTGGACTCAATGCCAACGCTGTCAGGGAAGTTTACACGAGGACGTCCTATGCACAAGGTGAGGAGCGTGGAAAAGTGATGTGAGATCTGACCCGGGCATAATGCGGAAGATCTATATTTATGAAGGCCACATGACCTATTTTTGGGAACACAATAATAGTCGACTGTCATCGCCTTATGTCAACTTTCATGGAAATACTCTTTATTGGGAGCTGACCTTAAAGGGACACATACTTGCCCTTCCATTAGTGAGGGCATTATGAGCCGTACTGTACGTGGGCCTACGTGATCAGGACATTACTGTGTAATGGTCTCATTGATACATTAATATTGGGATTAATCGCACCTGTTTCTTAGTGATAGGTGAACCGACTGCCCAGATTGGTTGTACAGTGGCTTCACACCGCATCAGACACTTTGGTACAGTATCGGCTTGCAATCTGTGCTCCTGTATAGACACTTCCAAATTCCCAAGGGAAAAACAAACTGGAGCTTATCCAGATACAAATTCCCTGCCCCGCTCGCCAGCTGCCAGGGGTGGGGTGAATATGGCCCTCGGTACGTGTGTGCTTAGAAATATGGCTCCCAAAAGATCCCTTATCATTGCAGCTGAGGGAAAACTGTCTTTCGCAGTGCCCGGGACCTGGCGGCAGGTGCTGGCTGCACACAACCGTCGCGGAGATACTTCATGTCTATAGCTCGGGTACAAAGGTCCATGAGAAAAGGCAGAGAGACTGACAGCCGCAGTGCTTTATGGCAGCTTTGTTTTCCTACCGAACAGCTCGAAATTTACAGCATTCATAAATTAAGTCTACGTAAAAGTGAACGAGGAGGCGGGGGAGCGATCCGGCATTTACCGTGGATAGCAGAGGAATTTTCGGTTAGCGATACCACGACCCTTTCTATTTATTTATTTTTTTACTGTGTACCTATTTTCAGATACACAGATTTTGGATGGACTGGATGTATGTGAGAGGTTGTCCCCTGTCCGTCCATGTGTCCTCACAGAGGAGAGTTCCCCCCGGCTAGTATCCATGTGCAGATCGGCTGCCGTCCCGGGGCACCGGCCATGTCAATGTCCACTTGTAATGCTACACATCCCTCTGGGAGTTCAGCTCTAACCTCCAGCGAGTTGCTGTTATCATCAGGGGTTAAAGAAGCCGAACCCCAAGCAATGCTCAAGCTTCTTTTTTCCAAGGTCCATGTATGTTACACGTCGGTAGGGCTTGTATCGAGCAGCCTCCGGAACATCATTTACAATGGAAGCCGGCTGTGTTATCCAGCCAGCACCTGCCTCTCATAGCAGTGATAGGAGACAGCGGTTTAACCATTTAAACTTTACGTTCAGCCTCTGACATCGATATTTAATAGACACGATCCTTTCTTATCGCCAGTTGCCCCACTTGATTGCGGAGTGACATTGGGTTGATATTGGCCCCCGCCCTACCGCCTGTGTACTCTTATAAAGGACATCTGTTATCTCTATATACTGCAATACCAATGTATCGCAACGTATAGGGCAAACGATCACTGGATCAAGTCCATTTAGGGGACGAAAAAATACGTAAAAGATAACGAACATTTATAAAAAATATTAAAAATGAATTAAAAGAAGTGTAAATCAATCCCTTTGCCCGATGCTAAAAGGAAATTAAGAAATAAGCATATCCTATCAATTTAAAGTATAACATTATTTAACCAGCACCGTAAAGCAAAAGAAAAATCAAAACGCCAGAATTGCTGTTTTTTTTTTCGATTATTCCACCTCCCACCAAAAAGATATCAAATGTACCCCAAAATAATAGCAATGAACACTGCAGGTTGGTGTGTACAAAAGCAAGTCTTCACACAAATCCATTGCCGGAAAAGTGAAAAAAAAAAAAAGGGTTTTGTTTTGGGTTTTTATTTGGGGGGGGGGGGGGGGGGATTCCACTTTTTATCAGCATTTCACTGCACTTGGATTTTTTTTCGTATTTAAGACATAATGATGTCTTTGAAAACTAAATCTCCTATGGCTGTGTAGACGCAAAAAAAAAAAATGTTATGGCTCCTTAGAAGAGGGGTAGGAAAAACGAAAGTGAATCGGTTAGGGGTTAAATGGGTTCTCTTGCGGACCTACCAGCTATGTGATTAGATATATTACCTGTCCGGCATTTGGGGAAAAAATAACGCAGCGGTGAATACATGATAAGTTTCGAATCTTACGCTTGCAAATAAAAGAATGTGAACCCTCATAGCAAAGATATTCGCTGAAGAAAAATAAGTTTCATTGCGGGAATAAAAGTGTCATGGGATAAAATGAATATCACCCAGGACGGATCCTGATTTATTGACCTGAGATAGGTGCAGTCATTGACTCCTCGTTCAGTTCTCCACCTTTGTCATAACACAAGGAGTGTCGACAGGTGACCCTATGGTCTTTCAGGGCTGGTAGCATATGTACGAGGTATAGTCAGGCGTGGTGGCCATTACTGGGTTCCAGAACGATGGTCAGATTTTTTCAATGGGACCGGAGCCGAAATGTTGTAACTAATAAATTCTCTATGAAGGACTTTTCTTCTCCAAAATACTAGAAAAACCCATAAATTTGGTCGTGCTAGTGTTTTTTAATAGTCAAATTGACAATTTTTGACTTGTCTCCTGCATCAGTAAGTGTAACTGGGTGATAACCATTCATGACCATTACATGGCCCGTCAGCTGGCATCCCTTACCTTAGCCACAAACACATAACTTCTACGTCTAGTAGAACTGGACTGGAAGGAAAAGTATACTATATTGCGGGAGGAACATCTGCGTGAGGGCAATTGTGTGGCCTAAATGTGGCCATACCCATGAGATAGGTGACGGATAAGCGTTTGTTCGGTAGACCGCTATCTCTGTTGATTCCCCCATACACAAGTGGTCCTCTAGGTTGACCGGTCAAGTGTTTTTCACAAGGAGAAAGCCGCTGCCAAATGACTTTAGCAGTGGCTTGTTTAGGCTGAAAACCAACAGCCGAAACATCATATGTTGGGGGAGAGTTGTGAGGCTACATGGCACCAAGTAATGGACCAGATAACCAGTTGCCTTCCAACAAATGTCCTGAGCAATGTGAGGGCAAAATCCACATGGGTAGGAAAGCTGTCCCAGCAGTGATAACTAACCATAATAATCAAAATATCAGACATCCCACTTTGTCCCTCATTCAACGTCAATCCAGAATCATTCTAACTTCTATATTTTCTACCCTTTTAAATCCTTATGCTTTGCTTCACAGTCGTGACTGCCCCATATTCTACATGAGAAAGAAGGTACAAAAGGACCTCGATGACCAGGAGAAGCTGATCCAGCGATTTGGACCTCCTGTTTGGTAACCACCATTACCCTCGTGTGAGAACCAAAAGCACAGGCTTGAATGACTATAATATTGAGCCAAAACTATTGCAGCCATAAGCTTCCTCTTACATGAACTTCCTCCAGATATAAAATGTAGGCCTTCCTAATCTCCGAATGTCAGACTTTAGCAAGCGGCAAATCTCAGCATTGGGTTACTTTCTGCACTCGTCAAGATGTCCATGACTTGAAGAAATCATAAGCTGGTTTGAAGGTCTTGTACGAGTCTGGGATCCTGCGCACACAATCGACTCTTGGATCAACATCTTGGGTTTTTCACTTGCGCCGGTGTAAGCAGCCTCTGTCTGTAACCGATGACTGATAGAGCGGACTGTCTCTATTGTCATTCCGACGGAGGACCTTCTTTCCGATGAGTGAAATGAGTTAACGACTCTGTTGGATTTTTTTTTCAGTATAGTTTTGGAATTATTTTGCCTTTTTTGTCATGTTTTATACCAATATTGAATAAAAAATAGTTTTGACTTTATTTGTTCCTTGTTCTTTTTGTATTAACGAGACAGAGCTATGGAAATTAATTTCGAATTTGTGTCTGATTCTTTCATAAGACAGTGAAACTTGGGTTTGGTGTGGTCACACTTAGAAGGTGCGAGAGGACAACACTTGGCGGTGAGTGATATCTCATGGTAGAAGCATAGTTATTTAATACAAGCACTTGATGTGTTAATATTTTTTTCTATTATGAGTTGTACATTGTTTTTTTTTAGTTCTCAAGGCAATGATCATCATGTCCAGAACAAGGTTTGTACAGCCATGAATGGTAAAGGTTTTCTCATTGATGTTCTGCAGATGCTTTTAATATGGGGTCATCTTGGCTTGTTTCTGCTGTAGAGCATATTCTTAGGAAAAGCAGAAAAACCTACTCATGTGGAGTACAGATGATGGCAGTGATGAGTCTGAGTGCTTATGATGGCAGTGACTGAGTCTTCTGCTTATCAGGACCATCTACTACAGCAGCTTCTCCCGAGAGCTAGTGACATACAGGAGCTGAGCTGAGGAGTAAAAGGAGATGGACAGTTCTGGTTGAACGCGCAGCTGCTGAAAATGTAGTAATTCCATCACTGCCATCATCTGTACTCCATTCTGATATAAGTGCCGTTGAAGGCAACGAATAGACTGGGGAAAAACAGGAAGTTTGGAAGTTACTTATGCGGATTTTTTTTTTTTACAGGAAGAAAGACAAAGCCTCTAATAAAGTGATTTGGAAAGTTTCATAACTTTCGATATTGGACAAAATTATTTAAAAAAAAAAAAAAAAATGAAAATGGTTAGGAAATATTTCACAACCAAAACCCATAAAGGGAATTTGTCACGCGATTTGCGCTGCCCAAACTATGGCCAGGCTGCATGGTTGCAGCAGGGGTATGTTCTTCTCTGAAAAGCTGGAGCGTTTGGAGATCCCATAGTGAGACACCTGTCAGTCATCGGGGACTAGTCTCATCCCTTCCTAGTTTTGGATCTTCAAACTATTTTTTATTTCATTCTCAACCTCTTTCAGTAACGAAAAAAATAATTTTCAAAACAAAACAAAAAAAGCTGGGCCCTTTACTGTGTTAAAAACTTTGTCTCGGAAGCTTTTTCTTTTTTTAAGTCGAAAAAAAAAAAACATGTGTAAGGCCCAGGGGCCTCCTGGCTCAGGGTGGAGGCATGTGTCAGATAAGTTAATCTGTTTCCTTGCAGATGTTATCTGCAGATTTACAAGGATGTGTGCTTTGTCTGTATTGCAGAATACTTTTTATTTTGTAATACCCACTGAACATATGTTGGACGCTTGCAACAAACAACTTGTGCCAGCCCTGCAGACTTCACGTCGTTCGCCTCTTGCAAAGTCAAACAGCAGGAAACATGTTCTACCCCGCGAATGTATCCAGCGCGTTCATGACTGTAACGTCACACTTACCTGCACATTATTTGCATTGTTAGTTGCACTTGACGGCAGAAGATGGAACATCTGCAGACCGGGACGAAAAGTCTGGGGAAGAGTTACTTGTTCTGTATGTGAAGTTTAATGGGGGGTGGGGAGGGCAGTTTGGTATGGCGACCCTAGTAATTTCACACTGGTCGGAACACAGCGGACTACGGTACGGGGCAAGTGGACGATATTTTAGTGAAAATTGATACATGAGCTCTAATTCATGAAGGTGTTAAAACACTTGAAAAAGTCGCAAAGTTTTTGTGCAACCCGGTGTTGCACAAAAAGTTTTGCAACTTTTGCCGTTTTCACAACAGTTCTGAGCAAAATGGGCGCGGCTGAGGTCGGACGTGGCAATAAAGATCTGCAATAATGGAGGCATTTTCCATGCCAGAAGTGTTACTTCGAGTCGTAGCATTTATGGTGACTAAGGAGGTGTGCCGAATTATTTCATTTGGTGCATCTGACTCAAAAACGGCCCTTCTTTAAAGGGAATCTGTCACAACGTTATTGCCATGTGTGTGTATATTTATATGTATGTATGGGTGTGTGTGTGTGTATATATATATATATATATATATATATATATATATATATATATATATATATATATATATTATATATATATATATATATATATATATATATATATACATATATATATATATATATATATATATATATATATATATATACATACACGGTATATATATATATATGTATGTATGTGTGTGTATATATTTGTGTATATGTGTGTGCGTATATATATATATATATATATATATATATATATATATATGTATATACACACACACACACACACACACACACACACACACACACACACACATACATACAAGCTATAGGGACAGAGACCCTGATTCCAACAATGCCGGTTTGCGTGCTGTCGTTATAATTAATTACCGCCTTTCTCTGCTGCAGATCTCCCAGTTCTCTGAAGGCTGTGCTCCGTATAACCCCGCCCACACCACTGATTGGCAGCTTATGTACAGTGTACACGGAAAGCTGCCAATCAGTGGTGGGGGCGGGATTACACAGAACAAGAGGACTACATGTCAAGAGGCAACTAGTCCTCCTATAATAATCTCCTGCTGATAAAACACTGATTATGTTAAATCTACAACAAGTAACCTAGTAAGTGACACATCGCAGGACTCGGGGTCTCTGCCTCTACATCATGCTGCTCTCAGATTCCCTTTCAGACTGGCATGTACAACATCAATCTTTAAGAATCGGGCCTGGTATTTTTATTTTTAAGTTTTCATCATGTTGGGGAACCCTTCATTCGAGAGAGCGGTGAAGGCGTAAGATTACAGATGTCAGCAGTCACCTCTTGCCATGTACTTACGACGTATTGGAAGATCTTATTGTGGGATTTTAACCTTTACTTTGTCCCTAAACTGGGAATTGTGTCATTTGTGTAGCGTGGAGTCAGGTTGTTGACCCTGCTTGATGTGGAAATTGTATTGGTCCTAAGCTCGTTAACGTGCCGGGCACAGTGACTTCACATAATGATCGATTGACTCTTCTGTAGCTGACGAAGTCTTAGGGTACCGTCACATTAAGCGACGCTGCAGCGATATAGACAACGATGCCGATCGCTGCAGCGTCGCTGTGTGGTCGCTGGAGAGCTGTCACACAGACCGCTCTCCAGCGACCAACGATGTCGAGGTCCCCGGGTAACCAGGGTAAACATCAGGTTACTAAGCGCAGGGCCGCGCTTAGTAACCCGATATTTACCCTGGTTACCTAAAAAAACACAAACACTACATACTTACATTCCGGTGTCTGTCGCGTCCCTCGCAGTCAGCTTCCCGCACTGACTGTGAGTGATGTCACCGCTGTGCTCTGCTTTACGACCAGTGCTTACAGTCAGTGCGGGAAGCTGACTGCGAGGGACGTGACAGACACCGGAATGTAAGTATGTAGTGTTTGTTTTTTTTAGGTAACCAGGGTAAATATCGGGTTACTAAGCGTGGCCCGCCGCTTAGTAACCCGATGTTTACCCTGGTTACAAGTGAAGACATCGCTGAATCGGCGTCACACACGCCGATTCAGCGATGTCTGCGGGAGATCCAGCAACGAAATAAAGTTCTGGCCTTCTAGCTCCGACCAGCGATGGCACAGCGGGATCCTGATCGCTGCTGCGTGTCAAACACAACGATATCGCTATCCAGGACGCTGCAACGTCACGGATCGCTATCATTATCGTTCTAAAGTCGCTCAGTGTGAAGGTACCTTTAAGGTACCGTCACATTAAGCGACACTGCAGCGATATAGACAACGATCCCGATCGCTGCAGCGTCGCTGTTTCGTCGCTGTGTGGTCGCTGGACAGCGGTCACACAGACAGCTCTCCAGCGACCAACGATGCCGAAGTCCCCTGTTAACCAGGGTAAACATCGGGTTACTAAGCGCAGGACCGCGCTTAGTAACCCGATGTTTACCCTGGTTACCATTATAAATGTAAAAAAAAAAAAAACACTACATACTTACATTCCGGTGTCTGTCGCGTCCCCCGGCGTCAGCTTCCCTGCACTGTGTAAGCGCCGACTGTAAAGCAGAGCGGTGACGTCACCGCTGTGCTCTGCTTTACGGCCGGCCGGTGCTGACACAGTGCAGGGAAGCTGACGACGAGGGACGCGACAGACACCGGAATGTAAGTATGTAGTGTTTTTTTTTTTTTTTTTTACATTTACAATGGTAACCAGGGTAAATATCGGTTACTAAGCACGGCCCTGCGCTTAGTAACCCAATGTTTACCCTGGTTACAAGTGAAGACATCGCTGGATCAGCGTCACACACGCCGATTTAGCGATGTCAGCGGGTGATCCAGCGACGAAATAAAATTCTGGACTTTCTGCTCCGACCAACGATCTCACAGCAGGATCCTGATCGCTGCTGCGTGTCAAACACAACGATATCGCTATCCAGGACGCTGCAACGTCACGGATCGCTAGCGTTATCGTTCTAAAGTTACTCAGTGTGAAGGTACCTTTAGACTATTTCCACGTGGTCTGTCTTTATGTCATTTACTTTATTTTTATTTTTTGTCAACTTTATTGCATTCTACGAGTCATCGGATTGTGTAACTGGGGTTATACTTTTCTACTTTAAAAACACTCAAACAAATTAAAAGACTGAAAAAAAAATTGGAATTACTCATCCGCCGCTGTCACTGGTCTTTGTTAACTCACTGCTGCTGTGATTAACAGTGTATGCGACCGCTGCAGCCAATCACTGGACACAGCAGGGATGCTATTGGCATGAGACTGCTGTGAGCATAGTCTGCTTTTTTTTTTGTTTGAGGAAAAAAAAGTATGTATCGTGGAAAAAAATCCTACCTGTGATATTGCAGATTTTATTACATTCCCTTTAATTTTAAAAAAATGTGGCATATTTTGACCCCCAAAAATACACTTAAAAATGAATGTAGTGAAAATATAAATCTTCACTTGGAAAACAATCAGGAAGGTGAGGCTTAAATTGAATCTGTCAGCAGGTGTGTGTTATCTAATCGGGGATCAGCATGGTGTAGGGGCAGAGACCCTGATTCTAGTGATGTATCACTTACTAGACTGCTTGGTGTAGATTTGATAGAATCCCTATTTTCTCTGCTATAGATCTAGCAGTGGTCAGAATACTGAGCTCTGTATAACCCCGCCCACACTCCTTATTGGCAGATTCCTGTGTACACTGTCAGCAAGCTACCAATCAGTGGCGGGGGCGTGGTTAGCTGGACTAGCCTGCATGTGACACCTAGTCCTGTAATGATGATCTCTTGCTAATAAAACACTGATTGTATTGGAACCGCAACACACAGCCTAGTAAGTGACACATCCAACGGGGACTCGAACATATTTTTCAAGCCCACCGAAGACACTCGGTTAGCACCCAGGCTTGCTCATATAACACCTTATCCCAGCACGTTTGCTCATCACTAGCCCTTATCCTTTCCTGTTGACAGTGCCATTTTGTGCCCCGTTCTTTAGAAGAACGTTGTCTATTAATTGGAGATACCAGTACGGACGTGCCCCTCTATGAACACACAGCAGATTTTTATGGCGCCCTGTTTACAAATCCGTGCACCAGGTGTATCAGCATTTAATAACCCGATGTGAGCAAACATTGCAGATTGTCCTTCATTACCGAGTACGCTAGTAAATCACTGTAAAGATCCCATGAAATTCCAGGAGCAGTTTGCTGATATCTTGGTAAGTAAATATGAAGTCACTTAGGCTCCATCAGTTGCCCATTACAGGAGGAAGAAATAGACCTGGAATTAAAACTGATTCAATGATTTCATAGCGGCTTCACTGAGGTCTTCACGGAAGAGCAAGTCAAGGATGAGGGCCGTAAGGTGGCCGCGACATCATAATGTGTCGGGTGGGCAATATGGAATAATGGATAAAATAACTAAACATAGAAGGCTGATATAAGAGTTGGTATTTTATTTTTTTACCTAAGTTATGATACTTTTTATACTTTCCAGGTGTGCTCTTTTCTAAATATTGCTTGTAGTTCTCTAACCTAAATAGTTCATGGGCATGTCATTATACAGGCGATAGTATTGATACGCGAACACATTACACCTACAAGAGCTTTTATGACATCCCATTTTTCATTCATGGGCTTTTCAAGGATCATCAGAAATAAGCACACTGTCAAGATTCCCCTATCTCCAGCCCTAGTGGGCAGTCACGGGCCGACTAGATTCTCATCCAATGTTTGATGTTTTTTTTTTATTCCTCTGGGAACTTTGGCAAAGGTCTGTGGGAATTGTTGCCCCTTCATCTAGAAGAACATTTGTGAGGTCAGACCTTGATGTTGGGGAGAGGTTGGGTTCACAATCTTTGATCTTGTTGTTGGACGGGGTTGAGGTCAAGGATCTGTGTGGGCCTGGTCATGTTCTTCCTCCAAGCTCATCCAACCATGGACCTTGTGTACAGGGCACAGTCATGGGGAACAGAAAAGGGCCTTCACCAGACCGTTCCCACAAAGCTGGAAGCCATAACTGTCCACAATGTCTTGTGTTGAAGTATTAGTTACCTTCACTAGAGTGAAGAGGGCCAAGGCTGACCCTTGAAAAACAAACCAATACAATTATCACACCAAACTGTACGCGAGCAAAATGCAGTCAGACGGGTATCGTTCTCCTGAAGTTCACCAAACCCAGACACTTTATGAGCAGCGTGTCTTAACTCAATAACCTCATTGTGTACAAGAACATTCACTTTATACAGATTTTACCCGTAAATTGAGTGGAAGATCAGTCTAGGAGCAGAAAGAAGCAGATTTCTCTCATAAGATACACACTCCTCAACATTATAATTGCACCACCAAGAAGGAAAAGTCATAGAATGATGGAAATCTCAGGATGGATACATGTAAACGATCTGCAAATGATGAGAAAAATGGAAATAAAACCTTCAAAATATCTCAATTTATTAGTCTCAAGTATGAGGGCCACATGCAGAAATTCCCGCACTTACAGCCTCGGCTGCTATCGGTGAGGTTAATAATGGACGTCTGAGGAAGGTTCTGCTGCTCTGTTACATTACAGGGTCCCCACTTCAATAATATCACTCACCGGTGATGGGGAAGATTTAGGAGGGAATGAATTTCATGAACGGACTTGTTACACCGGTGGCTCCTAATACAGGACCACATTGATATCGCTGAGCTCTGCATCACCGGCCGTTCTGTTACATGTTAGTAAAGGCAAACTGCATTGCGGGGGGCCGAATGTTATATACCGAGGGGGGGGGGGGGGGGCAGATGTTATATACTGGAGGCAAGGGACTAGATGATATACACTGGGGAGTTGGTGCTCGATTTTAACACTTGGGCCGGATGTTATACACCAGGGGACAATGGGGCCGGATGTTATACACCAGGGGACAATGGAGCCGGATGTTATACACCAGGGGACAATGGGACTGATGTTATACACCAGGGGACAATGGGACCGGATGTTATACACCAGGGGACAATGGAGCCGGATGTTATACACCAAGGGACAATGGGACTGATGTTATACACCAGGGGACAATGGGACCGGATGTTATACACCAGGGGTCAATGGGGCCGGATATTATCCACCAGGGGACAATGGGGCCGGATGTTATACACTAGGGGACAATGGGGCTGGAAGTTATACACCAGGGGACAATGGGACCGGATGTTATAGATTGAGAGGGACAATGGGGCCAGATGTTATACACCAGGGGACAATGGGGCCGGAAGTTATACACCAGGGGACAATGGGACCGGATGTTATAGATTGAGAGGGACAATGGGGCCAGATGTTATACACCAGGGGACAATGGGACCGGATGTTATACACCACACCGGGGACAATGGGGCCGGATGTTATACACCAGGGGACAATGGGCCCGGATGTTATACACCCGGGGACAATGGGGCCGGATGTTATACACCAGAGGACAATGGGGCCGGATGTTATACACCAGGGGACAATGGGACGGATGTTATACACCAGGGGACAATGGGACCGGATGTTATACACCAGGGGACAATGGGGCCGGATGTTATACACCAGGGGACAATGGGACCGGATGTTATACATCGGGGAGCTAGGGGCCGCATGTTATACACAGGGGGACAATGGGGCTGGATGTTATACACCAGGGGACAATGGGACCGGATGCTATACACCAGGGGACAATGGGGCCGGATTTTATACACCAGGGGACAATGGGACCGGATGTTATACACCAGGGGACAATGGGACCAGATGTTATACACCGAGGAGCAAGGGGCCGGATGTTAATAGTACAAGGGAGCGAGGGGCCAGATGTTCTACGCCGGTAGACAATGGGACCGGATGTTATAGACCGAGAGGGACAATGGGGCTGGATGTTATACACCAGGGGACAATGGGGCCGGATGTTATACACCAGGGGACATTGGGACTGATGTTATACACCAGGAGACAATGGGGCCGGATGTTATACACCAGGGGACAATGGGGCCGGATGTTATACACCAGGGGACAATGGGGCCTGATGTTATACACCAGGGGACAATGGGACTGATGTTATACACCAGGAGACAATGGGACTGATGTTATACACCACGGGACAATGGGGCTGGATGTTATACACCAGGGGACAATGGGACTGATGTTATACACCAGGGGACAATGGGACTGATGTTATACACCAGGGGACAATGGGGCCTGATGTTATACACCAGGGGACAATGGGGCCGGATGTTATACACCAGGGGACAATGGGACTGATGTTATACACCAGGGGACAATGGGGCCGGATGTTATACACCAGGGGATAATGGGGCCGGATGTTATACACCAGGGGACAATGGGACCGGATATTATACACCAGGGGACAATGGGACCAGATGTTATACACCGAGGAGCAAGGGGCCGGATGTTAATACTACAAGGGAGCGAGGGGCCAGATGTTCTACGCCGGTAGACAATGGGACCGGATGTTATAGACCGAGAGGGACAATGGGGCTGGATGTTATACACCAGGGGACAATGGGGCCGGATGTTATACACCAGGGGACATTGGGACTGATGTTATACACCAGGAGACAATGGGGCCGGATGTTATACACCAGGGGACAATGGGGTCGGATGTTATACACCAGGGGACAATGGGGCCTGATGTTATACACCAGGGGACAATGGGACTGATGTTATACACCAGGAGACAATGGGACTGATGTTATACACCACAGGACAATGGGGCTGGATGTTATACACCAGGGGACAATGGGACTGATGTTATACACCAGGGGACAATGGGACTGATGTTATACACCAGGGGACAATGGGGCCTGATGTTATACACCAGGGGACAATGGGGCCGGATGTTATACACCAGGGGACAATGGGACTGATGTTATACACCAGGGGACAATGGGGCCGGATGTTATACACCAGGGGACAATGGGGCCGGATGTTATACACCAGGGGACAATGGGACCGGATATTATACACCAGGGGACAATGGGACCGGATGTTATACACCAGGGGACAATGGGACTGGATGTTATACACCAGGGGACAATGGGGCCGGATGTTATACACCAGGGGACAATGGAACTGATGTTATACACCAGGAGATAATGGGACTGATGTTATACACCAGGGGACAATGGGACTGATGTTATACACCAGGGGACAATGGGGCCTGATGTTATACACCAGGGGACAATGGGGCTGGATGTTATACACCAGGGGACAATGGGGCCGGATGTTATACACCAGGGGACAATGGGGCTGGATGTTATACACCAGGAAACAATGGGACTGATGTTATACAGGAGACAATGGGACTGATGTTATACACCAGGGGACAATGGGGCCGGATGTTATACACCAGGGGACAATGGGGCCGGATGTTATACACTAGGGGACAATGGGACCGGATGTTATACACCAGGGGACAATGGGACCGGATGTTATACACCAGGGGACAATGGGGCCGGATGTTATACACCAGGGGACAATGGAACTGATGTTATACACCAGGAGACAATGGGACTGATGTTATACACCAGGGGACAATGGGACTGATGTTATACACCAGGGGACAATGGGGCCGGATGTTATACACCAGGGGACAATGGGGCCGGATGTTGTACACCAGGAAACAATGGGACTGATGTTGTACACCAGGGGACAATGGGACTGATGTTATACACCAGGGGACAATGGGACTGATGTTATACACCAGGGGACAATGGGGCCGGATGTTATACACCAGGGGACAATGGGGCCGGATTTTATACACCAGGTGACAATGGGATCGGATGTTATACACCAGGGGACAATGGGGCCGGATGTTATACACCAGGGGACAATGGGGCCGGATGTTATACACCAGGGGACAATGGGACTGATGTTATACACAGGGGGACAATGGGGCCGGATGTTATACACAGGGGGAGACAATGGGGCCGGATGTTATACACCAGGAGACAATGGGACTGATTTTATACACAGGGGGACAATGGGGCCTGATGTTATACACCAGGGGACAATGGGGCCGGATGTTATACACCAGGGGATAATGGGGCCGGATGTTATACACCAGGGGACAATGGGATCGGATGTTATACACCAGGGGACAATGGGGCCGGATGTTATACACCAGGGGACAATGGGATCGGATGTTATACACGGGGACAATGGGGCCGGATGTTATACACCAGGGGACAATGGGGCCTGATGTTATACACCAGGGGACAATGGGGCGAGATGTTATACACCAGGGGACAATGGGATCGGATGTTATACACCAGGGGACAATGGGACTGATGTTATACACCAGGGGACAATGGGGCCGCATGTTATACACAGGGGGACAATGGGACCGGATGTTATACACCAGGGGACAATGGGGCCGCATGTTATACACGGGGACAATGGGACCGGATGTTATACACCAGGGGACAATGGGACCGGATGTTATACACAGAGGAGCGAGGGTCCGGATGTTAATACTACAAGGGAGCGAGGGGCCAGATGTTATACGCCGGTGGACAATGGGATCGGATGTTATAGACCAAGAGGGACAATGGGGCCGGATGTTATACACATGGGGTAGGGGGGTGCGAACGTTATACACCGGAGGAGGAGTCGATGGGACTGGATGTTATTCACCAAGAAGCGAGGGGCTGGATGTTCTACACCAGGGGTGAAGTGTGGGACAGTGGGGCCGGATGTTATATACTGGGGAGGGGGACAATGGGGCCAGATATACCTTGTGGGCAACAGGACTGAATGAAACATCTGAATTAAGTGATTTTTTCCACGCAGTGTATTTTACAGCAGTGACCTGTTAACAGCTTATTTTTAGGGAAAACTTTTATTTCCATGGAGACATAAATAAAAGTATACATGCCCTATAGTGTCTCTTTCATCCTCACAGAAGTGTCTGCAATATCCAATCCTCCTTACCCTCGGAGACACTTTGTCCTGTTCTTACTTGTTGAGAAATCCGCTTTGCATAAGGTGTAGAGAATTAGAGGAGAGGAAATGAGGATTGCTGCATGTTTCTGCTAGGAGAAAGCGTTTGTCACACAATCCCATTCAGCCGTTACCCTAATATGACTTGGGTCCCTATAGGACATCGGTGCTACATGTTATAACATCGCGGCTTTAGAACAAGGACGTAGACCTGAACAGGTGACGACATTTCCATATCCTCCGAGAATTGCCTTTAAACATTTAATGATGCTTTGTCTACGAGCTCCGTTATCTTTGAAATCATTAAACATTCAAAGAGTCTTCCACCCGGGTCATTTGCATGTTTCAGATAAAAATCCATCTCTTTCTACGGAGAACAGTGTTTACACTTTAGCTTCAAGTTTTTGAAAATTTATACTCAAAGAATGCAAATGAGTCCTCTCCGACCTCACATTTATGACCCAACTTTATGTACTTTTTTGACTCTTCTCTTAGCACAGAGCAGCAGCCATTTTCTGAGCCACTTTTTGGTGATTCTCTACAGCAATGCTTCCAGAATTAATATTTCTTGTCTCATGGGGCAATGGATGGGCCATTTGAGCCCCCCAGCAATACAGAATAGAGAAGAGCGAATAAATTTGTACGTTGTGTGAACCTTCTACCTGATCGTTTGACCAGATGGCCTACCAAGATGTGTGTGCGTCACAATGACATTGCGCCAGGCCGGCTAAGCAAAAGACGAGTCAGTGATACCAACAGGCAGAAGTCTGTTCCAAGGGCTCTCATTTAGCGTCCATGGGTCCTGTGAATTGTTTCTCTCATTTCAAGTATTAAGCAGTGTAATTGTGAATCCAGCACTGGGGTGAGATGAGCACAAGGGTAGTTGTAGCACCTGCTGGTTTTCTCAAAAAGAAAAAAAAAGAGTAATTTCCCAGGGCTCCTGTCTGGTATACTGACCTGGCCGCTGGATCAGGGTCCTGTTAATTGATTCTCTCATTTCAAGTACTGAGCAGTGTAGTTGTGAATCCAGCACCGGGGTGAAATAAAGCACAAGGCAGTTGCAGCTCCTATTTCTCCCTCTCCTGGTTTTCTCACTGTGCTCCTCCATCCTCCTGCCCTCCTCATAGACTTCAACAGGTCACCTTAATCTGGTCCCTCAGCCAAACTTGTATGGATTAGATTGAATATAGAATTTAACTTTTTTTTTTTTTAAAGACCTGATGAGCTCAGCAGGTACAGGGCATGAGAAGAAGCAGATTAAGAAGCATATTTTTCTGATAAGATATATTTTTATAATTGCTCGTACTATTGATTTGTGCAAAGTTTTGGGGAGGAATTGTACGGGTCCCCAATTTAAGACCTACCGGATCCAGAGAGCTTTTGCAAAGGTCCCCTTGTCCTGTCCATCTTTACAAAAACAACCCATAGGCACTGCACAATTCTTCACTGCATACAGCTGTGTAAAATGGAAATCAGCACCATTTCACCGGGAAATGTTTAAGGCTTCCTTGTCATGGAGCACATTGAAGGCCAAATATCAGTCCGGATTAACCCAATATTTCCTTATTAAGGACTTATAAAATCCAAAATCTTGGAAACACTTCTTTTTGTATACTGCGCGAAAGACGTATTCGTAGACCTTTTTTTTCTTTTTAACTTTTTACAATTTGTGACTGCGGATTTTATTAATCATTAACAAAGAAAGATTCATTTGATCATTTCTTCAAGGTGTTTTCCCCAGAAACAAAATATCTACAAGATATTTTTTTTTTAGCCCCAGAACTCGCAAATTCTTTAAAAAAGTCGCAAAAACGTGCCAGACTGAAAACTTGTCCAGAAACCTTACTCTGAATGAGATAAACCAAAAACAAACAAAAAAAAAAGCAATGTTTGAATAAAGTCACGAATCTGCCTAAAACATCTGAAAAGGGAAAGTTGTTGAAGGGAAAATAAAAAAATAAAATACTTGAAAAAAAGAAAGACAACTTAAAATGCGGTGCAAAACTTTTAGAGAATAACGCACAAAAAAAGAAACGCTAAAAAGGAGAAAAAAATCTAGAAAATTATCAATTGGGACCATATTGTGAATTTTTTTAATAATTTTTTTTTACAATCTTAGAGCCATACATTGTGTGTTCTCTCATTGCTGCATAATGGCTTTTTTTCCAGAACAAATAAATTATAATTTTTTTTTTGTAGGGAGAGAAAATGGGAAAAGATACAAAACCCACTATTTGTTATTCTATGGGTCATTGCAGTTGTGGTAATACATTCTATCTATCTCTTTTCTTAGCGGGCATTGATCACGTGAATCTCTGCTTTTCCTTTGATCAGATCTCTGGGTATAAATCACCTAAGAGGAGCTCCGTAAAAGACAGATAAGAGTTACAAATTAAATGTGTAGCTCACTGATTGTTTCCCTGCTTATTAGAATCTATCAGAATAATTTTAACAATTTTTAACCCAAAATAAATGCATTTTAGAAGGAAGCGTTGCTTACAGGATCCTCGGGGGCGTGTCCTTAGCTTGCTCTGCTTTATTACCCTGTAAGCCCAACCATCTTGATAAAGAAAATAAAAATTAGCACATAACAATAAATGGGAATAAAATAGGAGCAAAAAAGGTCTCTTAACTTGGTGACAGATTAGTCTCAAAACTGATGGAATTTCACTGGGAAAGTATGCTTAAAGGGAATTTGTCTTTACTAATATTATTTTTTTTTCTTTGCCTAATTTTCAGATCATATAACTTTTTTTTTATTTTACCTTTTCTACCATATCTGATGTTGTTAAAGGGGATCGTCTGAAAAAAAAAAAAAGTTATAACGATCTTAAGTTAGTAAATTATGTAACTTCATATCTGAAAGTTTTCCTGATCTTCAGCTATTTTTTATTGGCTTGGTAAAGGCCCTGCATGAAAAATTTCTAATTTTCCATGTGTGTACACTGGTGTCAATAAAAGAAAATTTTTTAAGGAGAATACCCGATGCCTTGGATTCTTGAAGTACAAACTCAGGTCTTAGGGTCCCGGTAGATCATCTTCTATTTTCTGTATGACACAGGACTATGGAGACGAGGTCACAGATGTGTGGTGGAGACAGGTTGTGGATGGCTTTGTATGCCAAGGGTAGGGTCTCTGAGCAATGGGGAGCCAGTGAAGGGATTGACAGGAGAGACCAGGTAATAGCGGGGGGACAGGTGGATTAGTTGGGCAGCAGAGTTTAGGATAGCTTGGAGGAGCACAAGATTGTTAGAGGGGAGATCACAAAGCAGGAGGTTGCAGTAGTTGAGGTGGGAGATGATGAGGGCATGGACTAGGGTTTTTGCAGTTTCTTGGTTGAGGAATGTGCAAATCTGGAATTATTTTTGAGTTGGGAGTCGGCAGGAAGTGGAAAAGAGCTTGGGTATGTGGTGTGAAGGCGAGATTAGAATCAAGGGTTACCCTGAGGCAGCGAGCTGGCGAGAGTGGGCATCCATTGGCTTTGATGGATAGGTCTTTTTTGGGGGGGTTGAGTGAGATGGGGGGAAAGATGATGAATTCTATTTTATCCATGTTAAGTTTTATCAATCTAACAGAAGAAGGATGAAATAGCGGACAGACCTTGTGGGATTCTGGTTAGTAAGGAGGGGATATCGGGTCCAGAGAGGCAGATCAGCATAGAGATGATACTGAAAGCCGCGGGACTCTTATGAGCTGTCCCAGGCCGAAGGTGTAGATGGAGAAGAGCAGGGGCCCTAGAACCGAACCTTGGGGGACATTGACAGATAGGGGGCGAGGTGAGGAGGTGGTGTAAACAGGGCTGTGGAGTCATGGAGTCGGTGTCATGGAAATTGAGGAGTCGGAGTTGGAGGTCTGGCTTACCAACTCCACAGCCCTGCCAGAGGGCAAGCACCCCTAAACATGCTGGAGTACAGGAGTTCCTGTCTTGGCATTTATCCCTCGTCATGACGTAAAGCTCATTAAAGGGTCAGACACTGACTTTATGGGGTAGCTACTTATACTAGGTGGTACCTGTAAGATAATTTCTTTGTTCTGAGAAAGCACTGATCAGATCATAACGTTTTTGTGATTCTTCCTATTCCCTGGAATTCCAGGTAGTTGTATTGTGCATTTATTTTGCCTCGGCTTTCTGAAATCTGGGTAATAACGAAGACCTTTCAGAAAATTGCATAAGAAAACAAACACAGTGCGATTGTATAATTTGACCATATCCTTACATGGATAGATATTGCCGTAAGTATCTATTATCTATGTATCTATTATCCATATATCTATTATCTATCTATCTATTATCTATCATCTATTATTATCTATCATCTATTATCTATTATCTACATATCTATTATCTATCTATTATATGTATATTATCTATCTATATCATCTATTATCTATCTATTATCTACATATCTATTATCTATCATCTATTATTATCTATCATCTATTATCTACATATCTATTATCTATCTATTATATGTATATTATCTATCTATATCATCTATTATCTATCTATCTATCTATTATCTATCTGCCTATTTTCTACCTATTATCTATTTGTCTGTTTTCTATCATCTATCTATTTGTCTATCTATTATCTACGGTATCTGTCTGTTATCTGTCTATTTTCTATCTATTTTCTATTATCTATCTATTATCTCTATTTTCTATCTATTATCTATCTATCATCTATCTATTATCCTATTATCTGTCTATTATCTATCCATCACCTATCTATTGTTCTATCTATCTATTTAATATTTACAGATCATTTATTATCTATCTGGAATTTTCACAATGTATTTGTCTTAAATTGCTAATGATATACTGATTTTAGCTTTGTATGTATGAATATATCTTATTGTATGCGCTGATGGTAGACGCTCCTCCTTTTGTCCTGTTTTTGTAGTGTCTTAGGTATCTATATACAGTACTTCTAAGTATACTGTGCGCCTGCGTGACCGAATAACGCTCCCTTCATTCTTCACAATGGCGGTCTATGGTGGCATCCCTAGTTACAGGAGGAAAATCGCATGTACAAAAGAAACTCGGTGATCCAGCAAGTGAAGATAAGAGGAACATTCATGATCCAATGTAAGTGTTATTATTTTAAAGAGAAGGCCATGATGCTGTGAATAATAATTTGTACATGGAGGTGGTGCTCTGGTTTTCCAATCCCAGCATGTGCTAATGGTTTTCCTATCTGGCTGAAAGTCGTATTTTCTCAACAGTTGGAGAGGGTAAGGACACAGACAAATCTTTGCCGATGATTAGCCGTAGCATATAAGGCCCCTGCAGCCATGACACCAAAAATCTAATCTTAAGGGACTCCATTATTTGAGACTTCTACTTGACTCGAGTTGAGCAAGAAGATTTGCACTGCCCTGAACCTCCATCCAGACCGGTCAGCCATGCCTGCCGATTAGGGCAGTCTTTATTTCTGTGGCCAGCATCCATGGTGCCTCTTGAACCCACTACATCTTGCGGCAGCGTGATGCCATGGAGCCTCCTAAGCACAAGAAGCGTTCAGGATTCTTGGCCAAGGATGCCGGTGGCAGAAGTGAAGAATGACCAGGTCCGGATGCCATGAAGGACCGATCTGGATGCCGGACCAGGGTAGCATAATTCTGTTTGCTCAACTCTATTATTGACTGATAACCAGAACGATCCGTTACAGTGACCCCAATGTGGCCTTCTCCGAGGTGGCAGCAGGTCTAGGACATTGTTTTCCGACAGCTTTGCTAGGTTTCTTCATGGTCTGCCATTAAATATAATGACTCAACAAGGTGGCCACTGGAGATATCCAGTAGGAGACACTGTGGAAGGACGCTTTTCATTCCTTCCAGTAATAACTCTTCTATTTCCACATTGAGCCTTTAAGCTGGTAACATTTTGAGTAGCCCGGTAGCCACCGGCCAAGTACCTAAGGGCCAAGTGTCTCCTCAGTCATAGGTGGAGTACACTGTGAGATGTCCAAGAACCCTCATACCAGAAGACCCAGAACAAATGATTTACGAGGATCTGAACGGAGATGTCCATGTGACTTTGCACAATGCTCTTCTGGTTTACCCATGTAGATAGTCTCATATTCATTGGACCACTTACTCTGTGGCCCCAAGAATATTAGATGACAATCAGCCGAACCTGCTGGTTTGAACACTACCGTCCCCCATCTGATGATAGGGGGGCCTTCCAACTCGCCAACAGATGATGTTGGGACAGGAATGATCTGGAAGTTGGAATCTCAATGGTGGCCAACCATTTTGTCTTTAGGGGAGATGTCCATTAGGAGATGTCCACTCTCTTCCTATGCAAAGCCGAGCACTCTTGCATGGGAGCGATAACGTCACCCAAATGAACGTTCGTCTGACACCCATCTCCTATGTATGACCAGATTGAGGCGCCAATAAACCAGTCCGTCATTTCCTAGGGTGTTTAGATATGTGGTTGGGGTCGCAAATTAATTTTTGACCCAGTTTGATGGAAAGACTCTTAAAAAAAAAAAAAAAAAAAGAAAAAGTCATCTTGTAATGCTTCATACTTATATGTACGGTCACGGCACAGAAATCGGTCCTGGTCTCTAGCTGTAGTTGGTGACCTGTGGCTTTCCAGCTGTTGAGAAACTACAGCCGGCGTGCGAAGATATCCTGTGGTTGTCAGGGGCTTGCTGGGAGTTGTAGTTTTCGCCGCAACTGATCTGTGGTGGGTAGCTGGTAGTGCCCTTCCTATCGCCCACCGATGCAAGCGGCAGATAAGAAACCCTGCGCCCTGTCATCCTGTGCGGCAGGAAGTCTGGGGTCTTACTGTCTGACCACCAATTACACTCACCGCTACTGACGTCCCGGCACAGTGAGCAGAAGTAAGGGTGCAGGAGCCGGACTGTGTTTCTAGGGGCTATTCCCTGGTACCATGTACATACATATTGCCGATGTTATAAGGTGGTGAAAGGACTGGTAGCATTGGCAGTAAGTGGGCAAAGTAATGACACCATCGCCCTAAATAGCTCCATGTGTATCACATTGTATATTAACTTTAAGGGATTTTCCAGTTTGGGAAAACCCCTGTCTCCTGGCTGGATTTTGTATTAAAAAAACAAACCAAAACTAACTCTTCCCTACTCACCCTTCCCAGGTCCAGCCATGAGTGTCTGCTGTTGCCTATTGCGCTGCACGCCAAGTTGACGGCACGAGCCACTGTGTTCATTGATTGGCTACAGCGCTGTCGAAGTGACGTCAAGTGATGCAGACAGTAACAAAAAAACAGGACCAGGGGAGGGTGAGATTATCAACTGGAGAACCAACCACGCCCCCCAACACTGATTGGCAGCTCTCTGCCTATGCACAGTGTACACAGAAATCAGCCAATCAGTGGTGTGGGCGGGGTCATACAGAGATATACAGAAGATACAAGAGTGATTTTATGACAACTGCAGCAAGCAGCCCAGTAAGTGATACATCGCTGGAATCAGGATTTCCACCCCTACATCATACTGTTCTTAGATGGGGGAGCAAGAACCTGGTGACTGATTCCCTTTAAATGCTCCTGTAATCCCAGATCCCTTTTACCACTTTAGAAATTAAATTAAATTTAGTTGGAAAGAAATGTAGTGAGTTATTGAACACAGACTGGGTACTACGGACAATCCTATTAACGAATCATTTCATTGTTGTTTCTTGCAACCAGACGGAGATGAAGAACAGCTTAATCTTAGGGGAGGAGGACCCCTATACCCTGCATTAGTGGTCTGATTGTCGAAATGATCTGCCGGCCTATCGCTTCCTTAAGTAACGTGTGTTACATAACATCCTTTACTAATAGGCGGCTGTACAGATAGGGCTTGTGAGGACAGCTGTCCGCAATAGATAGGCCCAGGGATTGCTTCATGACTTTTCAACATAGCAAGACCAGAAAATATTCCATGATGTGATTTGGAGGCTTAGTTCTAATAGGGGTTTATTACTACTGATGAACGAATAAGGTGTTATCTGAGCATGCTCCGGTACTACCGAGTGACTTCAACGTGATTGAAAAATATGTCCGAGTCCCCATAGCTGTGTGTCTCGTGGTTGTCCTAACAAATAGACAATCCCTGCATGTGGACTCGAACATAATTTTCAAGCACGTCGAAGTCACTCGGTTAGGACCCGAGCATGCTCATATAACACCTCATCACTAGATGTCTTAAAGAAGTCTTTGTTTACCCACAGAGTAGGTGATTTATGGGGGGGGTCTGACCTCTGTGATCTCCACCGATCGGCATTGTGCCAGTTCATTCACCCCCTATGGGAGCATCCAGTGTTTTTCCATTGGAACATCAGTCATCATCATTTTTAGGATAAAAGTGCCTCGTTTTGCCCATCGATGCGGCTCCCCGACTGATCAAATTATCACCTACCTTGCCAGTTTTCACAGGCAATGTCTGATGTATAGGTGTCCAAATATTGTGGCCCCATAGACCGTGTCGGACTGGGTCACCAATACATTGACCCGTGGGACGCACTGTACAGGACCTGACCCTAGTACACAAATGCACTATTGCTTCTAAGTAATATTATTTTGGCTATCTTGTGTAATGAATGATTAGATGATACCTTTTTCTGCAGATAGTTGCATGTTGCAGTTGTAGAAAATTAAAAAAAAAAAAAATGTTAAAAAAAAAAAAAAAGCAATCTGTGACTCCACTTCCAAATTTCAGGAACTCATCAGCCCGGGTAAGGAAAGCAAACAGAAAACTTCCCTATTCATTACACAGTGCGGTGTCACGCTGGGCATGGATGGACATAAACCCAAGGCATCTGCTCCGCTCCCCGAGATAAGATGCTAACATGGCTCACACCTATGTCTGGCCTGTCTCTGCAGCTCTCCATGAAGCCCCGATTGTGGACACTTCCTTTCAATGTATATAAATAAAATATAGATTTCTTTATTTAGATAGGAAAAAAAATAATGTGTGTGTGTGTATATATCTATATATATATATATATATATATATATATATATATATATATATATATATTTGGTACGATGTCTATCATACAGCCCCGCAGTAGAAATATACCATGTGCGACATAACGGAAAATGTAATTGAAAAAAAAAAAAGAGAGAAAAAAAAAATTGTATTATGTTTCATCACCGTTTTCTACATAATGTAAAAATGTAAATATATATATATACATTTTTTTGAAATGTTCAAAATGGCATAAACCTAACCAAAGTCCCTTCCCCCAACAAAAAAAGGTATAATACAGCTAACAATAATTACTAGAAATAAAACTGATAAATTGTTTGGGTCCCAAAAGGCCAAGAACGATCCTGACTTTGTGAAAGGGGTGATGGGGGTCAATAAAAATAGTGAACAGAAAAATGTTCAAAATTTTTTTTTTTTTTTAGTTTCACAAAAGTCTATTTTTTTCATTTTTTCAGCTAATATATATATATATGTGTGTGTGTGTGTATATGTATATATATATATATATATATATATATATAATTAATTATGACCAATATTTTGTCCAAAATGGCAAAGGAAAAAAAAAAAATATATATGTGTGTGTGTATATATATGTATATGTATATGTATATATATATATATATATATATATATATATATATATATATATATATATATATATATATATATATATTTTTTTTTTTTTTTTTTTTTTTTTTTTTTTTTTCTTTTTTTTCTCTTTTTCCTTTTTTTTTCTTTTGCTATTTTGGACAAAATATTGGTCATAATTATATATTTTCTTAAAAGTTTATCTTTTTTTAGCTATACATATGGTTTGACTTAAAAGATAAACTTTTAAGAAAATAAACAAAATATATATATTTATTTATTGTATTTTTCTTACACGTTTATGGTTGAGCCAAATGATACATTTATGTGTATATATTGAGTCTGTGTGTGTATGTGCATGTATATATCTATCTATCTAGGCAAGCGGGTGGCAGTAATAGAGTTGTAGAAAGTTCTATAAAGTTGTGAGGCCAGTGTAGCGCTGCAGCAGAGGAGTCTGCTGGTGGAGGCTGTACATGGCTGCCTCCTCTGTGGGTGACGGGCAGGCTGTCAGTGGGGCCGTGCTATCACTGTGCACATGTGCATCTCCTCTATTGTGAAACCTGTGGCTCCTCCTGTGACTTGTAGGACTTGTCCCTCCCTCAAGCAAAAAAAGTTAAAAAGCACGCCTCAGGTAAATGTGTGATATTAGAGTTTGGAAGGGGCGCCATAAAGACAGACCCATCTGTACAGCGAACCTCACTGCCAGCGGCAGCCTCACCGTCCTGCCCATAACGATGGTCTCCCTGGACTCACTACGGTAGGGGGTGCTTTAATTAATTTATTTTTTAATTCATCAGTTGACTGTGATGGTTATGTCGGGGGGTCGGCGTCCCTTGTGTGTAACCGCAGTCCTGTCTGTGCGACCGACCCACCACTAGCGGTGCGCACACTGCTGCGGCTATACGTAGATGGACAAACATCACATGGATGAATACATAGGAGATCAATAGGTGCATGTATATACAGTATGTGTGCATTGTTTTAATACATATTATGTTTACATTTCTTTTTTTCCCCTATATAAGAAAAATATAATATCTATGAAAAGATATAGATATTGTATGTTTCCTATATAGATTTTTTTTTACTAGATGGATATATATTATGTAGACAGTTATTACTTAACTACAATCAATAACTTGATGTATAAAATAAAAGATCTCCAACCTTATAATACATATTATGGAGTTGTTTTTTTTATTATTATTTATTTAATAGATATTATATTGTAGATGGACCTGAGCTAAATGTTCCATGTGCAGATATTTAAGATGTTCTGTAACTTTTCTATTTTTTCATTTTTTTTTTACTTATTTTTTTTTAAAGATAGATATTACTTAGACAGGTATATAGATGGGTGTGAACAGATATGAGATAGGTATTACATAGGTAAATGGACAGTTTGAATAGATAGATAAATAGATGATAGATAATAGATGATTGATAGACGATAGACAGTAGATCTATAGATAGATAATAGATAGTAGATCTATAGATAGATAATAGATAGTAGATCTATAGATAGATAGATGATAGTAGATATATAGATAGATAATAGATACTAGATCTATAGATAGATAATAGATAGTAGATCTATAGATAGATGATAGACAGTAGATCTATAGATAGATAATAGATAGTAGATCTATAGATAGATAGATGATAGTAGATATATAGATAGATAATAGATACTAGATCTATAGATAGATAATAGATAGTAGATCTATAGATAGATGATAGACAGTAGATCTATAGATAGATAATAGATAGTAGATCTATAGATAGATAGATGATAGATAGATAATAGATGATAGATAATAGATAATAGTAGATATATAGATAGGTAATAGATAGTAGATCTATAGATAGATAATAGATAGTAGATCTATAGATAGTAGATCGATAGATAGATAGATAGATAGTAGATCTATAGATACATAATAGATAGTAGATCTATAGATAGATAATAGATAGTAGATCTATAGATAGATAATAGATAGTAGATCTATAGATAGATAGATAATAGTAGATATATAGATAGATAATAGATAGTAGATCGATAGATGATAGATAGATAGATAATAGTAGATCGATAGATAGATAGATAGATAGATGATAGATAGATGATAGATAATAGATATGAAATGGATACATAACAGATATGTGATGGTCAATAGTTGGACTAAAAATGTTCTGCATGTGTTGAATGTATTGTTCTGTAGATATGAGATGGGTAGATATGGGGTAACTTAGCACTAGAGGATATATGGGGAGATATTGGCACAGACAGGTCTCCGTTTTGGGATGGGTGTGACCTGTAGATATCATTCATTACCGAAGTACTAAGAATTCCTGTAGATGATGCTCCGTCCTGGATACAGCAGGGTTTCTGCTCTCTGGTAATGGGCCCCGTTAGATGAGGAGCCATGGACATTGTGATGTACACGCCATCATTTACTTTATTAATGTTACAGAAGTTTGCTGTTTTTTTGTTCCTCTCCTTTCTTGCTCTGATTGCACTTTGCACGGTCCGAGCTGTAGTTGACACGCCGATGTTATATGCTAAGTATTAATCATTCCTAAAATATTGATCTTCAAACAATGAGAAACTGTTTTGGGGCCCAGACAGAACGGTGGCAAATAAAATATATATCTGGATGAAATCTTGCTCCATATGATAGTACACGTCATTTAATGTTTCCTAAAGTTTATTACATCATAACTGATTACATTTTAGTAAGAAGTAGATGTTCGGGAGAGATGGATTGGTGCATAGATATTACATAGATATTAGGGTTGCAAATAGATATTAAAATAATGGAAAAAATTATCATATTTACATATTGAGACAAAATAGATAGATACAATAGATACAATGGATAGATACAATAGATAGATAATAGATAAATGATAGATAGATAAAGAGATAGATGAGAGCTGGATGAATGGATGAAGTGATAGATAGATGATAGATAGATAGATAATAGAGAGATATATGATAGATAGATAATAGATGATAGATGATAGATAATAGATAGATAGATAGATAGATGATAATAGATGATGATAGATAGATAGATAGATAGATAGATAGATAATAGATGATAGATAAATGATAGATAATAGATAGATGATAGATAGATGATAGATAGATGATAGATAGATAGATGATAATAGATGATGATAGATAGATAGATAGATACTAGATAGATGATAGATAATAGATAGATGATAGATAATAGATAGATAGATAATAGATGATAGATAATAGATGATAGATAATAGATGATAGATAATAGATGATAGATAATAGATGATAGATAGATAATAGATAGATGATAGATAATAGATGATAGATAGATAGATAATAGATGATAGATAAATGATAGATAATAGATAGATGATAGATAGATGATAGATAGATAGATGAGAGCTGGATGAATGGATGAAGTGATAGATAGATTATAGATAGAACGATGGATAAGTCCTGAAAAAATGTCAGGACTTTTCTGAACTCCTTATTTAATTTCGGTTGTTGGTTACAACCTGGGGTCTGGCACCATATGTATTTTGTACATTTTCTTGCATTTTTATAGATAGCAACCGGTGCATCTCACAAAATTAGAATATCATCAAAAATTTTATTTATTTCAGTTCTTCAATACAAAAAGTGAAACTCATATATTATATAGAGTCATTACAGAGTGATCTATTTCACGTCTTTATTTCTGTTAATGTTGATGATTATGGCTTACAGCCAATGAAAACCCAAAAGTCATTATCTCAGTAAATTAGAATACTTTATAACACCAGCTTGAAAAAATTATTTTAAAGTCTGAAATGTTGGCCTACTGAAATGTGTGATCAGTAAATGCACTCAAAATTTGGTCGGGCTCCTTATGCATCCATTACCCCATCAATGTGGCGTGGCATGGAGGCGATCAGCCTGTGGCACTGCTGAGGGGTTATGGAAGCCCAGGTTGCTTTGATAGCAGCCTTCAGCTCATCTGCATTGTTGGGTCTGGTGTCTCTCATCTTCCTCGTGACAATACTCCATAGATTCTCTATTGGGGTTAAGGTCAGGCGAGTTTTCTGCCAATCAAGCACAGTGATACTGTTGTTTATAAACCAGGTATTGGTAGTTTTGGCAGTGTGGACGGTGCCTTGGAAATCAAGGTCTCTGAGTCTGGAGGAAGAGTGGAGAGGCCACAATCCAAGCTGCTGGAGGTCTAGTGTGAAGTTTCCATCTGCTGGTGTAGGTCCACTGTGTTTTATCAAGACCAAAGTCATCATAGCCGTCTACCAGGAAATATTAGAGCACTTCATGCTTCCCTCTGCGACAAGCTTTTTGGAGATGGAAATGTCATTCCCCAGCAGGAATTGGCACCAGTCCACACTGCCAAAAGTACCAATACCTGGTTTACAAACAACAGTATCACTGAGCTTGATTGGCAGCAAACTCGCCTGACCTTAACCCCATAGAGAATCTATGGAGTATTGTCAAGAAAAAAGTGAGACACCAAACCCCACAATGCAGATGAGCTGAAGGCTGATATCAAAGCAACCTGGGCCTCCATAACCCCTCAGCAGCGCCACAGGCTGATCGCCTCCATGCCACACCGCAGTGATGCAGTAATTGATGCAAATGGAGCCCCGACCAAGTATTGAGTGCATTTACTGAACATACATTTCAGTAGGCCAACATTTCAGAGTTTAAAACCATTTTTTCAAGCTGGTGTTATAAAGTATTCTAATTTACCGAGATCATGACTTTTTGGTTTTCATTGGCTGTAAGCCATAATCATCAACGTTAACAGAAATAAACACTTGAAATACAGTGTGTCTGTAAAGTCATGGTGCACTTTCTCTGTCCTAATCATATCAGACCTGTTCATGAGGAGAGATAACAAGAACCAATCAAACAACACAAACTCATTTAAGCTGTTGCTGAGCCCCAAGTCAGATTAACCCGTGATAAACTGAACTCTGATTAATACAGTGCCAGGTCTGGGACATCATCATGCAACCACAAGCTTATGCTATCGTTTGGATGTGTGTAGGGCAACAAATGGAACCCACACCGAACTGCACTGAATAAGTATGAAACTGGGAGAGTTTTTCTTTTATTTGGAGCAGATTTCACATTTCTATCTTTTTTTTGTTGCTTTCCAGTGACTGTTTAAAAGTGCGCCATGACTTTACGGACACACTGTAGATCACTCTGTTTGTAATGACTCTATATAATATGAGTTTCACTTTTTGTATTGAAGAATTGAAATAAATTAACTTTTTGATGGTATTCTAATTTAGTGAGATGCACCTGTATATAGATATTTGGAGTTAACCAAAACTTATATAGAAGCTATTGGCGGAACTGCCTGCCGGCTTGTGCTATCAGTCTTGGACAAGTATAATTGCACAGAAACAGATCTTCAGCAGCTCCCCCTAGTGGCCACTATAGTATCTGCTTGTTGCAGACTCAGCCTATGTCCCTTTAAATAAAAACTGTATTGTTACAAATTGGAGAACATGCCGGCCCCTGCAGAACCTCTTGGCAATTAGAAATCATACGGTTACAATATGTTCTGCATACTACACTTAGGGCTATGCTTTTCTTTTTCCGTCAAAGGCTCATCCAACTTAAGTTGCGATCTTGCAGTATACATATATCTCTGGAGGAAAAAGCTGGTGAATGATAATTTTTGCCAGTGCATCGAGCATGAGTAGGTGCCAAATTTAGACACATTGATAAGCGGAGCCCTTTTACCTTCATGTAGCTTTGGTGATTTTTTTTTTTATGTCATTGTGTTTCATTAGAGCAAAACAGAATTCTACTTCTGTTACTTTTATAGTATCTCCCTTTCCCTGCTATGCAAAATTCTCTCCCTTGGGGCAGTAAGATGCACAGAATGAGCGCCAATGTGGGCGATGGAACTGTGCGGGCCGTGATCCAAGAAGCAGAAGGCGGCACCAATGACGCACAGGTCTAGCCTTTCTGTCGACGTATTGGACTTTCCTTTTGCAACTGCATCGCTTTCCCATAGGGCTAGTAAAGTGGTAAAAATAATAAATGTCTACTGCTTGGGAGACGTATGTGTGAGATATAGAACTTGTGCAATTGCTTTTTATTCTGAGAAAAAGGGGAAACTAAACTACAACCCTCAGCAGAGAGCGATAGAAAATAGTCATGTTCCAGTAACATAAAAAAAATATCCTAGCTTACCCAAATCCAGAAGGACAGATTCCGACATTCCTTTAGGCGGCTGAATTCACGCATATTATTTACATTATCAATACATTTTTTTATTGTTGAGTTCACCTTTAACTGGGACTGGTATATTAGCCCCAGTTACAGGGGAATTTCAGCTTCCTGGCTGCATAGCAGAGCTGACTCGTTCTTCCAGAATCCATCAGCTCCTGCTCCCTCTCTACATCCAGTGATGACATGTCCACTGGGTCCTGAAGAGGAAGCACTGTCAGTCCTACAATAATTACAATATTAATACATTTTTTTATTGTTGAGTTCACCTTTAACTGGGACTGGAATAGTAGCCCCAGTTACAGGGAAAATTCAGCCTCCTGGCTGCATAGCAGAGCTGACCCATTCTTCCAGAATCCATCAGCTCCTGCTCCCTCTCTACATCCAGTGATGACATGACCACTGGGTCCTGAAGAGGAAGCACTGTCAGTCCTACAATAATTACATTATTAATACAATTTTTTTATTGCTGAGTTCACCTTTAACTGGGACTGGAATAGTAGCCCCAGTTACAGGGGAAATTCAGCCTCCTGGCTGCATAGCAGAGCTGACCCATTCTTCCAGAATCCATCAGCTCCTGCTTCCTCTCTACATCCAGTGATGACATGACCACTGGGTCCTGAAGAGGAAGCACTGTCAGTCCTTATGTGTATACACAATGCTTGTTCAACATTGTGTGCACACTGATCAGGAAGGCAGACGTGGTAATAAATCTATGTGGCGAGTCCGTCTGTGTCTGACAGCCAGCTCCCTGCCTCTGCAGCTGCACAACTACTACAAGCTGCTTACTCTGCACTGACATTTTAAAATGTCAGTGGAGAGAAAAGTGTGAACCGCCCGGACGTTTAATGTCTATAGGCCTATCAGAAGTTATCATACCAAAAAAAGATTAATGTTTCCCTATAAGAAAAAATAATGATGTGAAAAACTATAGGTATTACAGGAAAAAAATGATTTTAAACTGAAGTGAGTTAGAATTAATGGGTGATAGATTATCAAATATTCTGAATTATTATCTGGATTATTGGATAACCATCAACAATATGATGCAAAATGGTTTCTGAATGTATTGTCAGCTGCTCATTAGTTTCCATTATATACATGTTCAATCTTAAAGGGAAATATCACTTTAATCATGTAGTCTGATCGGCTAGTCTCAGGAGGAGCTGAGTGGAGTGATGCGCAGGTTGTGGGAAAAGATTCAGTATATTATTCTCTTAATTAATAACTGATCAATCGATAGAAAAGCACTTACGAAAGTTTTGGTTAACAAGGAATTTACCTCTGGATTATAGCAAGTTTATTACAACAGTTTCTGGCTATAGTGTAAAAAAATAAAAATAATAATAATTATTATTATTTATATAGTACCATTGATTCCATAGTGCTGTACATGAGAAGGGGTTACATACAAATTACAGATATCACTGACAGTAAACAAACTAACAATGACAGACTGATACAGAGGGGCGAGGACCCTGCCCTTGCGGACTTACATTCTACAGGATGGTGGGGAAGGAGACAGTAGGTCGAGGGTTGCAGGAGCTCCGGTGTTGGTGAGGCGGTAGCTCCGGTGTTGGTGAGGCGGTAGCTCCGGTGTTGGTGAGGCGGTAGCTTCGATAGTGATGAGGCAGCAGCGGGGTCAGTGCAGGCTGGTGGCTTTCCTGATGAGATGAGTTTTCAGGTTCCGTCTGAAGGATCTGACTGTGGTTGATAGTCGGATGTGTTGGGGCAAAGAATTCCAGAGGATGGGGGATATTCGGGAGAAGTCTTGGAGGCGGTTGGATGAGGAGCGAATAAGTGTGGAGGAGAGAAGGAGGTCTTGGGAGGACTGGAGATTACGTGAGGGAAGATATCGGGAGGTTACTTCAGAGATATATGGAGGAGACAGGTTATGGATGGCTTTGTAGGTCAGTATTAGTAATTTGAACTGGATACGCTGAGGGAATGGGAGCCAGTGAAGAGATTTGCTGAGGGGGGAAGCAGAGGAGTAGCGAGGAGAGAGATGAATTAGTCGGGCAGCAGAGTTAAGGATGGACTGGAGAGGTGCAAGGGTGTTTGCGGGGAGGCCGCAGAAAAGGATGTTGCAGTAGTCAAGGCGGGACATGATGAGGGCATGCACAAGCATTTTAGTAGATTGACAGTTGAGGAAAGGACGGATTCTGGAGATATTTTGGAGCTGAAGGCGACAGGAGGTGGAAAGAGCTTGGATGTGCGGTTTGGAAGACAGGGCAGAGTCGAAGGTTTCTCCGAGGCAGGGGACTTCCGGTACGGGGGAAAGCGTGATGTCATTAATTGTGATAGATAGGTCAGGTAAGGAAGATCTATGAGATGGAGGAAAGATGATGAGTTCAGATTTGTCCACATTGAGTTTGAGGAAGCGAGAGGAGAAGAATGAGGAGATGGCTGATAGACACTCCGGGATTCTGGACAGCAGAGCGGTGAAGTCTGGGCCAGAAAGGTAGATCTGAGTGTCATCAGCATAGAGGTGGTACTGGAATCCATGGGACTTTAATAAATAATAATGTAATAATAATAATATATATATATATGTATTCTCACTTCTATCATGTGTCTTATTCGTCAGCGCCATTTCAGGAAGTGTGATGAAGATATGAATCGACTGTTAGGAAGTTTTGTGTTAGTGCCCAGTGCCGTGCTCTGACCGTTGTAAATGACTTTTGTATTTTTCTTTTTTCTCCACAGCATCGACAGTACTTTTAGTTGCTTGGTAAGTCATCCCTATATGTTTATACTTATATGTGTATGTGTGTAAATAGGGAAAAGCCACATAGAAGTAACAATAAACTATATTAAGGATCTGGTATATAATTTTTAGTAATTAGCGGCGGCAAGAAAAAAAAAAGGGGGGGCTAAACTGTGGATTAGTGAATTTGCTCCTTTACTTTTAAGGAACAGAAGCTTACTATTTTCTTGTGTAGCACATTGCTACCTGGAAACTTACAACAAGCTGTTGTTGATGGATCCTCTATTATTGTTGTCACTGTTTAGTTTATTGTTATGTTTTTCGCCTGCTGAGGTGATGTCCCGTATACCATTTTCAGGTCCAGCTCACTGATAGTCTCTGCCCAGTAGAATGGAGCCTGGAAACTAACAACAAGCTGTTGTTGATGGATCCTCTGTTATTGTTGTCTCTGTTGTGTAGTCTATTGATATGTTTTTCCCCTACTGAGGTGATGTCTTGTATGCCATTTACAGGTCCAGCTTGCTGATAGTTTCCAGGCTCCATTCTACTTGGCAGAAACTAACAGCAAGCTGTTGTTGACTGATCCTGTTAATATTGTGTCTCATTAGTTTATTATGTTTTCTCCCTGCTGAGGTGATATCCCATATACCATTTCCAGGCTCTGTTATACTGGGCAGAGACTAACAACAAGCTGTTGTTGACGGATCCAGTTATTCTTGTCTCTGTTTAGTCTATGGTCATGTAATCCTCCTATTGAGGTGATGTCCTGTATACCATTTTCAGGTCCAGCTCGCTGATAGTTTCTGCCCAGTAGAATGGAGCCTGGAAACTTAACAGCAAGCTGTTGTTGGCGGATGCAGTTAATATTGTCTCTGTTTAGCTTAATGTTTTCCCCTACTGAGGTGATATCCCATATACCATTTCCAGGCTCCATTATACTGGACAGAGACTAACAATAAACTTTTGTTGATAGATCCAGTTATCCTTGTCTCCGTTTAGTCTTTGGTCAAGTTTTCCCCCTACCGAGGTGATGTCCCATATACCGATTACAGTTCCTGCTTGCTGATATTTTCTGCCACGTAGAATGGAATCTGGAAGCTAACAACAAGCTGTTGTTGACTGATCCCGTTAATATAGTCTCTGTTTAGTCTATTCGATTTTTCCTCTACTTAGGTGATGTCCCGTATACTGTGTTCAGGTCCAGATAGCTGATAGTATCCAGCTGCCATTATGCTGAGCAGAGACTAAAGCTGCTGTTGACTGATCCCGTTATTATTGTGTCTGTTTACTCGGACTTAGTGGATTTTTTTTGTCTGATGATCAGCACTTTTTGCATCAATTGCTTAAAAATCCAATATTGGCCGATGAGGTCTGAGATGTATGTTCAACTAACAAACGGCTGTTCTACGGCCCATTTTTGTGGATAGGCATTAGTAATGGTCACGGCAGGGTGTTACACTTATTAATCCGCCATAGACCTATACATAGTTCCACTACCACTTCCTAAATCCTTCTCCCTGTCCTGCATGGGCGGGATACATGGAGTTTCTTATATCAACCAATGAGATTGCTGCTTTTATTTTGCAACGGGTCTTAAAAAAAAGAGAGCTCTCATCTGATTGGTTGCTATGGGCAAGTTCCATCTCCACTGCTCACAACTACCAACTTCTGAGCTTCCACCTCTCCATTGTTTCCCAACATACATTACTAATTTTTAGTGTAGTCCCCTCCGTATCTTTAAAGATTAGAAATGATTATATTTTCTGGCATATCAGACTTTATTTACCACAACTGGCCTTGGTAACCATTGCAACCAATCACAGCGCAGCTTTCATTTTTCCAGAGCCATTTAAGAAATGAAAGCTGAGCCCTGATTGGTTGCCATGGACAACGAGGCCTTCTTTGAGAAATGAGGCCTGCTCGTGTTAGTTAGAGTCTTGAAATTGAGGACTGTGAAAACAAATGAAAAGTGAACTGGAATCTATTCCTTTTCCTCCATTTTGTCCAAGAATGACAGACGCTGTAAGGAAAAGACACCTCTGGTCATTTTCCATTACCACTCCTTAATAAATGTTGTGTTGACTGTCGTGTATTGAAATAAATAGATGTCTGTGTAAAACGTGGTCTATCTGTTTTTTTTTTTTGTAAAAATAGAAACTAATGGTTTCCAACCTGTGGCAAGAACTACAAGTCCCTATATGACCAAGGCATATTATAACCTTATAACGAGCCTGTTCCTTCGCAGGGCATGCACGCTTTTCCTCAATATCCTGATATGATGCTTCAAGACTTGGAGAACGTCACCAAACATCCCGGCAACTTACCACAGACCATTGAGCCTGAGCCTCACTTAGGTAAAGCACACATCCCTCCCTCCATCCTCCATTACTACACATAATACTTTGGGTATTAATATCACGACTATTTGATAGTTAAATGAGGAAGATATCCGACGAGCAAACAATGGCCGGCTGTGTATCTACCGGATTTGCCATAAATGTCTGACAGGCGGTGGCCTGAGATCTCCACCTACCGAGAGAATGGTCATTTGATCCCCCGATGAGATATAAGGGTCTAAAATTGGGGACCAATAGTCCATTTACAGTGCACGATGTGCAACTTTTATGACCGCCGACTAATCAACATTCTAGCCGGTTGTCTCATATCCTAAACAGGCCGATCCCGCTTCAGATGCTGTCTGAACGATTTGTAATAAATCATTCAGTGCACATAGGCAGCCATTGTTCTAGGCAGCACAGGTCCTGTTTCGTCGGGTGAAACGATCTCAGCACGAAAGATTGTTTCACCCGACGAACAAGCTTTTTGTCAAATAATTGGACTGCAAGATCATTGTGAAAAGAGCGTTCTTAGGCAAGAGTAGAAATGGGTAGAGCTGGCAATGCATGTGCGGTTTGTGACCCTCCTGATTTTACACTTTCCGTGTATCATGACCCGATGCCAGAACTATGACCAAATCTTGAGAGCATCATAGGCATATATATACAAGGCTGTCCAGTTCAAATCAGGAGACTGGTGCCTGACCCGGACCGTGATACACGGATGACTGATTTCATCCTTAGTCTGTGTAATTTATGGATACATGTGCAAAATGCTTTATAATTAGGGGACAGTCAGATGATCGTATAAATTGGACCGAGATCTGACCTCAGTGCTCCGACATATAGAAATATATGAAGCCTTCATGCTCTTGGGTCAGGAAAGCCTCCAGCCAGTCCGTGCATTGCATTCAGATCTCGGTCAGCTAGTCCGTGCATTGCATTCAGATCTCGGTCAGCTAGTCCGTGCATTGCATTCAGATCTCGGTCAGCCAGTCCATGCATTGCATTCGGATCTTGGTCAGCCAGTCTGTGCATTGCATTCTGATCTCGGTGAGCCAGTCTGTGCATTGCATTCAGATCTCGGTCAGCTAGTCCGTGCATTGCATTCAGATCTCGGTCAGCCAGTCCGTGCATTGCATTCGGATCTCGGTCAGCCAGTCCGTACATTGCATTCGGATCTCGGTCAGCCAGTCCGTGCATTGCATTTAGATCTCGGTCAGCCAGTCTGTGCATTGCATTCGGATCTCGGTCAGCCAGTCCTTGCATTGCATTCGGATCTCGGTCAGCCAGTCTGTGCATTGCATTCAGATCTCGGTCAGCCAGTCCGTGCATTGCATTCGGATCTTGGTCAGCCAGTCTGTGCATTGCATTCAGATCTCGGTCAGCCAGTCTGTGCATTGTATTCGGATCTCGGTCAGCCAGTCCTTGCATTGCATTCGGATCTCGGTCAGCCAGTCTGTGCATTGCATTCAGATCTCGGTCAGCCAGTCCGTGCATTGCATTCGGATCTTGGTCAGCCAGTCTGTGCATTGCATTCAGATCTCGGTCAGCCAGTCTGTGCATTGTATTCGGATCTCGGTCAGCCAGTCCTTGCATTGCATTCGGATCTTGGTCAGCCAGTCTGTGCATTGCATTCAGATCTCGGTCAGCCAGTCCTTGCATTGCATTCGGATCTTGGTCAGCCAGTCTGTGCATTGCATTCGGATCTTGGTCAGCCAGTCTGTGCATTGCATTCAGATCTCGGTCAGCCAGTCCTTGCATTGCAGTCAGATCTTGGTCAGCCAGTCTGTGCATTAAATTCAGATCTCGGTCAGCCAGTCCATGCATTGCATTCGGATCTTGGTCAGCCAGTCTGTGCATTGCATTCGGATCTCGGTCAGCCAGTCCGTGCATTGCATTCAGATCTCGGTCAGCCAGTCTGTGCATTGCATTCTGATCTCGGTGAGCCAGTCCGTGCATTGCATTCGGATCTCGGTCAGCCAGTCCATGCATTAAATTCAGATCTCGGTCAGCCAGTCCTTGCATTGCATTCTGATCTCAGTGAGCCAGTCTGTGCATTGCATTCAGATCTTGGTCAGCCAGTCCTTGCATTGCACTCGGATCTCGGTCAGCCAGTCCGTGCATTGCATTCAGATCACGGTTCTATTTATATGGCTGTCTGACTGCGTCTTTAAGATGATGATTGACGCGTCACAACGTTATAAATGTCTCTCTGAGCTTAACAGTTGTGGTATATGACGAGTCTGACTACAAAAAAAAAAAAAAACAGTAATGAAACAAGACAGGGAAATCTCCGAATTACATGTGACCATTACTCATCAGACCGCAGCAGGCGTCTTAAAGAGCCCCAGTCACCAGGTCCCCGTTTCTGCTTAAAAAAAATAAATAAAAAAAAAATATACATATATAAAAATGTTGCTGCCATTGAATGGAAACATTCAGAAAAGGTGTTTAGCAGCAAACTAAAAACATGCTATTTTCCAATGCTAGGATAAGTGACATGACACATCCCTAGACCTGGAAGTAGGGGGCTAATTGTAATGGGGTCCCTTCTCCTCCATATCCTCCCTGCCAGATACTGATCTCCCATCCTTAGGCCACAGATCTTTTCTCCTGCATGGGGCATATAATACAAAGACCTTGTTAGGGCTGGAGGTGGCATGCAAATAATCCTCTAGGAAATTTGCAAGACTGTTGTATGGAAAGCGGGAGCTGGCAGTTCCTTAACAGTTCCCTAACAAAGGAAGCTCTGTGCCCTCCCTTCTAATAAACCCTATCACTAACATTACAGTCTTCATTATCTCCATCACTGTATGCTTTTATTGTAGTAGCGTGGACGGCACTGTTTTTCCCCTTACTTTTTTTCCATGCTGAAAAAAAACATCATGTTAATAATTTGGTTGTTTCAGCCTCGCTAATGGAAAAAAAAAATACCCAACCTACACAAAAACCGTGTGAAAAAAATAGTTGTCGTTTTTACAGTAGCTTTTTATGCCTTAAAATTTGTTGCAAAAACCACCAAAACCTCAGGGTTTATACGAAGCAGGGCTGTAGAGTCGGAGTCGGTGTCATGAAAATTGAGGAGCCGGAGATTTGGCTTACTGACTCCACAGCCCTGGCAGGACTGTAGAGTCGGAGTCGGAGCTCATTTTGGTGGAGTCTGAGTCGGTGTCATGGAAATTGAGGAGTCCGAGTTGGAGGTTTGGCTTACTGGCTCCACAGCCCTGATACCAAGTATGGACGTTCTTCCTTATGCATAGGACAGGTGATAACTTTCTAATCACTGAGAATCCGACCTCTGGGACTCCCACCGAAGACGAAAATCTGCTCCATTGATTCTCCATGACAATGCTGGAGCTGACAACTATCTCCAGCAGTGCCATGGACCATGGGTGAAGAGGAGGTGTGCATGATTGACCACCTTCATTCAGTATGGGGTGTGTAGTGCCCCATTTTGAGTATCAGCAGTGGTGTCAGAAGTCGGACCTCCAGCAATCGCGATCTCCTAACCACAGACACACTTCAATATTTAGGTTTGAATCATAGGTGGCAATTCGGTTCTGAAAATTCGACATTGTGCAGTTTTGTAAATGTTATGTTGTGCACTGTATTTCTTCTTTGCCTTTTTAAGCAAGAAAAGCTGCATAAAAGCCATCCCTCCTAACATTGTGATACTTAAAATATTCAATATTTTAGCCAAGTGTTAAAAAAAATGCTAAAAAGTAAGAATGTTGTGAAAAATAGAATCTAAATCACATTAATATGTGGCGTGACTGCCCTTTGCCTTCAAAAAAGCATCAGTTCTTCTAGGTACAGTTGTACACAGGTTTTGAAGGAACTCGGCAGGCAGGTTATTCCAAACATCTGGGAGAACTAACCGCAGATCTTCTGTGGATGTCATTTGTGCAATTTTACACAGATTGGATGATGTTAAGATCAGAGATCTGTGGGATCACTTCCAGGAATCTTCGTTCCTTTTTGCACTGGATGTTTGGGGTTGTTATCCCAATGCAGAATATATCTGGAGACAATTAGATGCCTACTTAATAGTATTGAATGATGGATAGATATCTGCCCGTATTTCTTAGCCTTGAAAACACCATAAATCCTGACCAAAAACCCAATATCATTTGTTGAAATGCCACCCTCAAAACTTTCAAGGAATTTTTCCACGAAGACAGCTTCTGTCCAAACTTCTCTTAACAGTAGATAGGTCTAGCTGAGTCCCAGTGGTTGCTGCCAGTTCTTGGCTGATGGCACTGCTGGACATCTTCCAGTTTCAAAAGGAAGCAAGCTTGATGTGTCTGTCTTGACTAAGTTTCCTTGGGCAGCTCTCAACATTGTCTTGGTGCTTCTTCAAAACAGCTTGAAACCCCAATGAGCTTTGATCTCTTTTCCTGGGAGAGACCTTGCTGATGGAGTATAACTACCTTCACAACCTCACCTTTATAGCAGAGTTTGGCGGTTCCTCACCCACTTTTAAGCCACCTACACAGCTTTTTCAACTACTGTGCTTCAGCCTAGGTATCAAAATGATGATCATTTTCTCCTGGTTGGTATAATTGGTTACTCATACACCTACAAAACCCCTGACTTTGTGCAAACGTAGAGCCCTGATTTCAACATCAGGTCTGGCACTACAGGAAGAAACAAAAGAATGCGTGCTAGCAATATCCGCAGAAGATCTGTGGTTGGTTCTCCAAGATGTTTTGCATTTATTCCATACGACCGAACCGAGAGTCACAAAACAAGTATGTGTCAGGTCTTCTTGCTCTAGTTCAGTGATTGTGCATTATTCTTTTTCATTAATTCCTTCCTCTTGATTTGTAATGGGTTGATGTCTTGTTTTTCGGATTTTAGACTTTTTTTGGAACTTGATGGAACATGATGTCTGTTATGAGGAGTACGAGATTAGCCAGCTAACACCACTCCAAAATGTTCAAGATTCCACCTACATGCAGGAAAATTACCCCCATTACTACCAGGATAACAACCAGAACCTTAGCGGAACGTCTCCTTGTCTGACTCAATGTCCCATGCCTGAGGATCCATACAGTACGGAGGTAAGAATCCCAAAGTGCACAGGGAGTCTTTTTTCTGAGTTTTCAGAGCATAAACTCAAGGTTTTAAGATTTGATAAGATTCCACTGCAAAAACTTCATGGCGCACAGTGTGAACTCAGCAATTTTGACAAGACTGGACGACCATCTGATATAGTTGGGGGCTTCTTCATACTTGTCAGGGGAGAGGAGAATAATGAAAAATGGGAACGTGGAAAAAAAGCCCGTTCACCATAATTATATAAAGTCCACTATACAAGAAATCATGTTCTGAATAAACATGGATAGATGCAAAAAGAGAAAAGTTCCAGCTTCTTGTAAAAAAAAAATTACAACTTTATTTGGTTATTAAAAATGAATTCCAAAAATATTTGAAATAAAGAGACAGGAAGCACAAGGCAACGCGTTTCGGAACACAATACGGCGTACTTAGTCAATGAGAAGAATTAGATAGTTGGAATTTCAGTGGCGATACGCAGCGGCTTTTTCCTCTCTTCCCATCGAAAATACTCGGACGAGCCAAGAGTTAACTTGTATTTAAAGCCAGTTCTAGACTAGACAAGTCTGAAAATGGCGTAAATTTATTAAAGTGGTTCATGCTGGGTAACAAATTTGGCGCATCTTTAGACACTTTGTCTAAATTTTACAAAAATTTTGGCTTAATTTGTGACACATTTTACTCCTAAATTTAGTTGTCGCATTTTACATAACACCAGTTTTTTTTTTTTTTTCAAATAAACCGCAGAAATGAAAAAGATCTGAAACTTGATGCAGCAAATTTTGGCTTTTTCTTTTGCAAGGGTAGACACAAACGCATTAGCAAAAGCTCCAAAAATGTTCCTATTGATTTAACAACCTTGGCTCATGTGTATTGTGACTTGTACATGGTGTAGGATCAGAGTGGTGAATCCAACTTCATCTTCTCACTTTAATATAGAAAACGTTTATGAATAGTGATCCATGTGTCACTTCAGTAATCCCCCTGCCTAAGCCCGTCTGTGGTATTAATACGCATCATTCAATAAACCCTCTGCCTAAGCCCGGCTGCGGTATTAATACGCATCATTCAATAAACCCCCTGCCTAAGCCTGGCTGCGGTATTAATACGCATCATTCAATAAACCCTCTGCCTAAGCCCGGCTGCGGTATTAATACGCATCATTCAATAAACCCCCTGCCTAAGCCTGGCTGTGGTATTAATACGCATCATTATATAAACCCCCTGCCTAAGCCCGGCTGTGGTATTAATACTCATCATTCAATAAACCTCCTGCCTAAGCCTGCTTGTGGTATTAATACTCATCATTCAATAAACCCCCTGCCTAAGCCTGCTTGTGGTATTAATACGCATCATTCAATAAACCCCCTGCCTAGCCTGCTTGTTGTATTAATACTCATCGTTCAATGAACCCCCTGCCTAAGCCTGGCTGTGGTATTAATACTCATCATTCAATGAACCCCCTGCCTAGCCTGCTTGTTGTATTAATACTCATCGTTCAATGAACCCCCTGCCTAAGCCTGGCTGTGGTATTAATACTCATCATTCAATGAACCCCCTGCCTAGCCTGCTTGTTGTATTAATACTCATCGTTCAATGAACCCCCTGCCTAAGCCTGCTTGTGGTATTAATACGCATCATTCAATAAACCCCCTGCCTAAGCCTGGCTGTGGTATTAATACGCATCATTATATAAACCCCCTGCCTAAGCCCGGCTGTGGTATTAATACTCATCATTCAATAAACCTCCTGCCTAAGCCTGCTTGTGGTATTAATACTCATCATTCAATAAACCCCCTGCCTAAGCCTGCTTGTGGTATTAATACGCATCATTCAATAAACCCCCTGCCTAGCCTGCTTGTTGTATTAATACTCATCGTTCAATGAACCCCCTGCCTAAGCCTGGCTGTGGTATTAATACTCATCATTCAATGAACCCCCTGCCTAGCCTGCTTGTTGTATTAATACTCATCGTTCAATGAACCCCCTGCCTAAGCCTGGCTGTGGTATTAATACTCATCATTCAATGAACCCCCTGCCTAGCCTGCTTGTTGTATTAATACTCATCGTTCAATGAACCCCCTGCCTAAGCCTGCTTGTGGTATTAATACTCATCATTCAATAAACCCTCTGCCTAAGCCTGGCTGTGGTATTAATACTCATCATTCAATAAACCCTCTGCCTTAGCCTGGCTGTGGTATTAATACTCATCATTCAATGAACCCCCTGCCTAGCCTGCTTGTTGTATTAATACTCATCGTTCAATAAACCCTCTGCCTAAGCCTGGCTGTGGTATTAATACTCATCATTCAATGAACCCCCTGCCTAGCCTGCTTGTTGTATTAATACTCATCGTTCAATGAACCCCCTGCCTAAGCCTGCTTGTGGTATTAATACTCATCATTCAATAAACCCTCTGCCTAAGCCTGGCTGTGGTATTAATACTCATCAGTGGTATTAATGGTGGAATTTTTCTTTCTACAGCCGTTTAATCCATATCCTCAGACCTATACGTTATCATGTAATCTCCGGAGTCCTTCCCGCTCTGAAGAAGATGACTTTGCAGATCCAAATCTAGAGGTGTCCGACAGCGATTCTAGCAGGGATTCGCCTTCTGGCTTTGGGTGTTGTGAACCAGGTATTTGAAGATTTGTCGTATTTTAAATACAGCAGAATAAGTCGCATAATACGGTGTATATATCTATCTACCAAAAGGGTTTAGTGTTATACCTTCTCGAAGATTAAAAAGATTTAAAAAACAGTGTCACACTAGTCTACAGGTCGGGTTCGGTATTGCAACCCACACAAATTTACTTTAAGGCTATGTACACACGCTGCGGATTTTGCTGCTGATTCGCAGCGTATTGGCCGCTGTGGATTCGCAGCAGTTTTCCCTGAGTTTATAGTACCATGTAAACCTATGGAAAACAAAATCCGCAGTGCACATTCTGTGGAAAAAAACGCGGAAACGCTGCATTGTTTATTCCGCAGCATGTCAATTCTTTGTGTGGATGCCACAGCGGTTTACAGCTGCTCCATAATAGGAATCCGCAGGTGTAAATCCGCAGGTGGAATCCATACAAAATCCGCTAAAAAATTGCGGTAATTCCGCAGGAAATCCACAGTGCGGTTTACCTGCGGATTTACCAAAATCAGTCTGGAAAAATCCGCAGAGTAATCCGCAGCGTGTGCACAGATACCCTCAAGGAGCTGAACTGCAACAGAAGACACAATCTGAGGACACGTGTTGGCGCTGTTTCTTCTTAATCTGTGCAACCCATTTAAGAGGAAAGGGGTTACACTTAAAAATAAGAAAACTTGGTATGCGTCCTATATTTTGTGACTAGTTTCAGTCTAAGGCCGGCGTCACACATGCGAGTTTTACGGACGTAAGAGCGCAGAATCTACGTCCGTAAAACTCGCAAAAAATACGGCACAATTATTCTCTATGCCCCTGCTCCTATCTGCCGTATTTTACTGATCAGTATTATACGGCTTTCTACGGCCGTACAAAATCGCAGCATGCTGCGTTTGTCACCGTACTGCGCAAGAAATACGCCAATGAAAGTCTATGGAAGCGTGAAAAATACGGATTACACACGGACAAGCAGTGTGACTTGCGAGAAATACGCAGCGCTGTTAGAGAGAAAAGCCGGTAATTCAGTGCGGTGTACAGTAAAATCACACTGACAGCTTACAGTAGAATAGGTAGAATAAATGTGTACACATAGAATAGGTATATATATATATGTCAGTGAGACACATATATGTATATATATTAATATTTATTCCAGCGCTAGACAGCTTGAAAGCCGGTAATTCAATTACCGGCTTTTTCCTTCTCCTTCCTAAAACCCGACATGATTTGAGACATGGTTTACATACAGTAAACCATGTATTCTCTCCATTTTTTTTGCAGATTCCACACTACTAATGTCAGTAGTGTGTATCTGCAAAATTTGGCCGTTCTAGCTCTTAAAATAAAGGGTTAAATGGCGGAAAAAATTGGCGTGGGCTCCCGCGCAATTTTCTCCGCCAGAGTAGTAAAGCCAGTGACTGAGGGCAGATATTAATAGCCTGGAGAGGGTCCATGGTTATTGGCCCCCCCCTGGCTAAAAATATCTGCCCCCAGCCACCCCAGAAAAGGCACATCTGGAAGATGCGCCTATTCTGGCACTTGGCCACTCTCTTCCCATTCCCGTGTAGCGGTGGGATATGGGGTAATGAAGGGTTAATGCCACCTTGCTATTGTAAGGGGACATTAAGCCTAATTAATAATGGAGAGGCGTCAATTATGACACCTATCCATTATTAATCCAATTGTAGTGAAGGGTTAAATAAAACACAAACACATTATTTAAAATTATTTTAATGAAATAAAAACAATGGGTGTTGCAGTATTTTATTCAACGCCCAATCCAGTCACTGAAGACCCTCGTTCTGTGAGTAAAAAAACATAATAAACCAACAATATACTTACCCTCCGCAGATCTGTAACGTCCAACGATGTAAATCCTTCTGAAGGGGTTAAAACATTTTGCAGCAAGGAGCTGTGCTAATGCAGGCTGCTCCTCGCTGCAAAACCCCAGGGAATGAGGCTAAAAATAGATCAATGATCTATATTTAGCTTTATTTGCGGTGAGGCGCCCTCTGCTGGCTGTTCATAGATCGTGGGAAATTACCTAGAAAGCCAGGGAGCTTTCTAGGTAATTTCCCACGATCTATGAACAGCCAGCAGAGGGCGCCTCACCGCAAATGAAGCTAAATATAGATCATTGATCTATTTTTAGCCTCATTCCCTGGGGTTTTGCAGCGAGGAGCAGCCTGCATTAGCACAGCTCCTTGCTGCAAAATGTTTTAACCCCTTCAGAAGGATTTACATCGTTGGACGTTACAGATCTGCGGAGGGTAAGTATATTGTTGGTTTATTATGTTTTTTTACTCACAGAACGAGGGTCTTCAGTGACTGGATTGGGCGTTGAATAAAATACTGCAACAACCATTGTTTTTATTTCATTAAAATAATTTTAAATAATGTGTTTGTGTTTTATTTAACCCTTTACTAGTATTGGATTAATAATGGATAGGTGTCATAATTGACGCCTCTCCATTATTAATTAGGCTTAATGTCACCTTACAATAGCAAGGTGGCATTAACCCTTCATTACCCCATATCCCACCGCTACACGGGAATGGGAAGAGAGTGGCCAAGTGCCAGAATAGGCGCATCTTCCAGATGTGCCTTTTCTGGTGTGGCTGGGGGCAGATATTTTTAGCCAGGGGGGGGCCAATAACCGTGGACCCTCTCCAGGCTATTAATATCTGCCCTCAGTCACTGGCTTTACTACTCTGGCGGAGAAAATTGCGCGGGAGCCCACGCCAATTTATTCCGCCATTTAACCCTTTATTTTAAGAGCTAGAACGGCCAAATTTTGCAGATACACACTACTGACATTAGTAGTGTGGAATCTGCAAAAAAAATGGAGAGAAGACATGGTTTACTGTATGTAAACCATGTCTCAAATCATGTCGGGTTTTAGGAAGGAGAAGGAAAAAGCCGGTAATTGAATTACCGGCTTTCAAGCTGTCTAGCGCTGGAATAAATATTAATATATATACATATATGTGTCTCACTGACATATATATATATATATATATATACCTATTCTATGTGTACACATTTATTCTACCTATTCTACTGTAAGCTGTCAGTGTGATATTACTGTACACCGCACTGAATTACCGGCTTTTCTCTCTAATATATGTGTCTACTGACATATATATATATATATATATATATATATATATATATATATATATATATATATATATATATATATATATATATATATATAGACAGTATATATATATTTTCTTTTCTTTTTGGGACACATGGATCACTTCTATAGCGGTATGTTGGTTTTGCTAGCCTGCGAGAAAACCACGCAGTACGGATGCCATACGGATTACATACGGAGGATGCCATGCGCAAAAAACGCTGACACACCCTGCCTACGGAGGAGCTACGGACCACTTTTTTCGGGACTTTTCAGCGTATTACGGCCGTAATATACGGACCGTATTGTTTTACGCTGTGTGTGACGCCGGCCTAATAAGAAAAAAGTCATACTTATATTTCCAGTGTCTGAACTTGCCCGGAAGTGCCATGTGCCTCGTTATCACTGCTGTCACTGGGTGGATAGAGCGATCACGAGTCTAGATGCCACTCGATCGACTGCTCGTAAATGCAGAGAATTCATATGACATGTAGCCACTTCTTCAAAGATGAAGGTAGACAGAAGTCAACCTAAAGCCCAGCCTGTTGATCTAGAGACATATGCTAATTGTCCCATTAGGGAAAAATTCCTTCCTGACTCCACATACAACAATCAGACTACTTCCCTGGATCAACGTCCCATCACAGAATCTAGTACCCAGATTCTGTAATATGGGTCAAGAACGGCATCTAGGCTACTTTTGTAGTGAATCAACCATTACAACATCATGTTGAAGACTGTTTCATAATCTCACTGCTGTTGCAGGAAAGAATCTCTACTCTCGCTGCCCTTACAGTAAAGAATCCATAATTTCACTGCTCTTACAGTAAAGGATCTATAATCTCATTGCCTTTACAGTAAAGAATGCATAGTCTCACTGCTCTTACAGTAAAGAATCTATAATCTCAATGCTCTTACAGTAAAGGATCCATAATCTCACTGCTCTTACAGTAATCTATAATCTCATTGCCTTTACAGTAAATAATCTAATCTCATTGCTCTTACAGTAAAGAATCTATCATCTCATTGCTCTTACAGTAAAGAATATATAATCTCATTGCCTTTACAGTAAAGAATCCATAGTCTCACTGCCTTTACAGTAAAGAATCTAATCTCAATGCTCTTACAGTAAAGAATCCATAGTTTCACTGCTCTTACAGTAAAGAATCTATAATCTCACTGTTCCTACAGTAAAGAACCCATAGTCTCACTGCTCTTACAGTAAAGAAACGATAATCTCACTGCTCCTACAGTAAAATATCCATAGTCTCACTGCTCTTACAGTAAAGAAACCATAATATCACTGCTCTTAAAGTAAAGAATCCATAGTCTCACTGCTTACAGTAAATAATCTGTAATCTCTCTACTCTTACAGTAAAGAATCTGCATCTGTGATGATTGAATCTTTTTCCTCTATATGTAGAGGACGTCCCCCTATCACCATAGCAGGCGTAGGTGTAAACAGATCATTAGAAAGATCTCTGTATGGTCCATTCATATATTTATACATTCGAATAAGTTTGCACCTAAACATTTCTTTTTTTCCAATCTGACTAACCCCAAGTTTGATAACCTGTCTTGGTATTAATCACCTATTCCCTTAATAACCTTGGCCTGTTTGTTAGGCAATCCCTACATGCGTTGCGCCTGTCGAACAGCCACGGGCACTCGAACACATTTTTTGAGCATGCCGAAGACACTCGGTTACCACCCAAACATAGTTAGATAACACCTTATCCCAGCACATTCGCTCATAGCTCCTGTGAAACCCCTTTAAAACAAAATGGGTCGATCTTTTCTTCTTATGAAGAAATGACCTACAAGGAGACCCAAGGATTTCACGAAGCTCCAAGTACTGTAGTAGTTCACATGAAGCTCACGCATATTAAATATGGAAACTAATGACCTCCTGAAGGTCCTGCACAGGGCTCGTTAGCCTTCTGTTTCATCAATGAATGACAGTTTCTTGGAGTTGTAGGGTACCAAAAAAAAGTAAATTGCCTGCTAGCTGTTATCAGAGGATCATTAGTCAGTGACAGTGTGTGTTCCATCCACTGTAAATACTAATAAACGATAATCGTTATAGGACTGTCCTATAAATCAAGTAAGACGATGACCCCGGTGACGTACACATGAATCAAAATAGCTACCATAAAGCACAGCTGCAAATCACTAGTGTAGGCTTTCCTCATCATGATTTTATTTTTCCAACTCTAAGGACTTATAAAACTCTACAAAACTTAACCACCATATTGTATTTTTTTCTTGAAGGCGTTCGTAAGAAGGTCCGACTGTACAAGTTTCTCCTGGAGCTCCTCCAGAATGGCGACATGAGAGATTGCATTTGGTGGCTGGACCGGGAGAGAGGGACCTTTCAGTTCTCCTCAAAGCACAAAGAGCTTCTCGCTCACAGATGGGGGCAACAAAAGGGAAACCGCAAAAAGATGACCTACCAGAAGATGGCCCGTGCTCTACGCAACTACGGCAAGACTGGCGAGATCAGGAAGGTGAAGAAGAAGCTGACATATCAGTTTGATAACGTATTACTGAGCGAAAGGAAAGCGGAGTCCACCATGCTCCCTCTCTTGTAAGCCAACCATCATCTACTGACTTGTCAATTTTTATAAACTCTTTTTTGTTTTCTTATTTCTATGAAGATTAGTGGACATCACAATGGCAGGTATATAGGACTATCGTCAACATCTTCATAGAATATCATAGTAAGTGAAGGAAGACGTAAGGCCTAGAATCCTACCAGCGACCTTCTTCACGACTGGCATCTGACAACCATCTGGTTCATGGAGGAGGAACGTATAAAGACTATTAATTTAGGGGGGAAAAAAGTTTATTTTCCATCAACTGAAGGATGAAACCCAACAATGTTCCTTAAAACCAGATTATCACCACCAATGGTGCCTGAAGAGCTCGTGCCCACTTCCAGGCCTTATCCTGACACAAGTGGACTTTGCGTGATCTTCGTTTAATAATATACTGATCTCTTTTTCAAGAAGGTCTAAAAACACCAAGAGAACCTCTACTGTAAGAGAATTTGTGTTCTTTGATATTTTGTTTCCTTCCCTCTAAATGTCTTCTGGTAAGATCATTAGATTTCTTCTAAAAAAATATTTTACCCCCACATTTCCATTTCTTTTGTCCGTTTCTTTTCTTCCATATTGGATAGATTAAAAATACAATTAAGAGACTTGTGATCTTGTATGATTCTAGTGAAGCTCAAGCACCAGCACTGCCATATATATATGGATCCTTTAGATCTACTACTAATTGTCCACTCCTTTAGACAGACCATCAGCCACCCAGGCAGGTATCATGCGCCCTAATAGTACACATGCTTCAAATTCAAATATTGTCTCCGTATCTTTTAACGCTGAAATGAGAGGCACTGGACAACCTTCAAAGGGAATCTGTCACCAAGTTTTTGCTATCTCGACTAAGAGCAACATGTTATAGAGGCAGAGATCCTGATTCCAGCAATGTATCAATTATTAGACTGTTAGTGCTGTATTGATTTAAAAAAAAATAAAAAAAAATCACTGTTTCCTCTGCTGCAGATCGTCCAGTTATCTGAACTTTGTATAGCTCCTCCCACACCACTGATTGGCTGCTTATGTACAGTGTAAGCAGAAAGCTACCAATCAGTGGTGAGGGCGGGGTTATACAGAGCAGGAAGACTGCATGGCATGAGACAAGTAGTCCTCTACTCAGTCTCTTGCTGATAAATAGTGATTCTATTGAAATTACATAAAGCAGCCTAATAATTGACATCGCTGCAATCAGGGTATCTCCCGCTATAAGATGATGCTCTCAGATCAAATAGCAAAAAAAGTAGTTGAGGAAATGAATGACAATGTATGACACTAGGATCCAAAGTAAAGTCATCTTAGGTGACTATAGGATCCTCATTACTGAGTCAATAGAAATATATTGACAACCTTGAACATTCTAGGTCCAGACATCATTTTTTTTCCCATGCAAAATCATGATGTAAAATAATAAACACAGACACCTTTGATGTAACAGTAATTCTGTGCAAATCGAGAGCAGAAGGGCGTAATAGCATTATACTCATATGGTACTAATGTGATATATGGAGGGCCAAAGTCACACACATTGTATATAGAACATACGGGGGAGACTAGGAAGGGCCTCATCTCTTTCGAGTGGCGGTTTTATGTATATACTTGTATTTTTAAAGGGATGTTAATGTTGAAATTGATGTAAATGGTTAAGTGTTTTTCTTATTTTAAAAAAAAATAAAATGTGTTTAAATCATTAAACTCTTTTGGGACATTATACTTGTATCCGGCTTATCTTAAATCTTAAACTCATCTCACACTAGTAACCGTCGCCCACCGACAAGGACATTGTAAAGGAAGGTGTTGTGAGAAAAGGACCTAATGTTTAATTTTATTTTTTCATAATACAATGTGTATTAAAAAATATGATATAATAAAGAATCTTGCAATTTTCTAGATTGAGGCCACGTGCACACGTTGCGGAAAGTGGTACGGACTTTTCCGGACTGATTTTGGTAAATCCGCAGGTAACCCGCACTGCGGATTTCCTATGGAATTACCGCGATTTTTGTGCAGATTCCTATTATGGAGCAGGTGTAAACCGCTGCAGAATCCGCACAAAGAATTGACATGCTGCGGAATAAACCGCTACGTTTCCGTGCGTTTTTTTTCCGCAGCATGTGCACTGCGGATTTTGTTTTCCATAGGTTTACATGGTACTGTAAACTCAGGGAAAACTGGTGCAAATCCGCAGAGACCAATCCGCTGCAGATCCGCAGCAAAATCCGCAACGTGTGCACATAGCCTTATACTTCCTATTGTGAACAGGAAGTGACAGACTGACTCATTGAGTTGCACAAGAGAGATTTCCTAGGCATGTTCTGTTCTGGGCAGGTGGAGCTGTGACATCTCCTATTGTGAATGGTGGATCCTGTGTTATCAGCTGTATATGGAGGTTATCAGTCTGGCAGACGCGGTACTGAATAAGGTGCGCGTCTCTGACTGGGGAGCACATAGAGAGCTGCACGTAAAGGTTGTCAGTGCCAATTCCCCCCCCCCTTAGTGATGCACTAATTGGAAGACCCCCAGCCGGCCAGTGGGCACTAGAGGGGAGGGGTCCTACGGCCACTCCTACAGGGGTTAAATCCAGGTGTCCGGCCAGGAACTTTCTCTTTCACTCTCGGCAGGACACCTGGAAGCTTTTGTCCCTGCAGTCGTGATGTCGGACCCCCTGATTGAGGCCTTACAGAAGAGAGCGGCACAGAGAGGTGAGAACTGGCTTCGGTCCATTTTTACCGACATCAGGGCTCAGCTTTCTGTGTCCTCTCCTGACCCCCTGCTCACACCCCCCTTATCTGGTCCGGCCTCGTCCTCCCTCACGCCTGCGCCCCCGGGGCCCCTTATGGCAAGCTCACCTTTCACGCCAGCTGGGGGCCGTCCCGTGCAGCATTCATGCGGTCCAGGTTTTGATTCGGTGCTGCCCCTCTATTCCCCCCTACGGGCTGAGGGTATCACAGCCGCAGACGCTGTGAGGGCCTCCAGGAAGCGGCGGGGGAGGGCCGGGCGCCGCACACATTGCAAAAGAAGGGTTGTCCCCCCGGGCGTCGCGGGCCGCGCCGTGCAGCTGGCAGGGTCGCCTCCTCCCCATGTGCCTCTGGTGGCCGGTGGTGAGCTGGCTAGCGGCGCCAGGCGGTGTGAGGCTTCGCCTCCTTCCCTGGCCGCTCCGGCGGGTACCGCGGCTGTGCGGGGGGGAAGGCGGTCTGCCCGCCTACCCCGCGCCCCGGAGCGGCTCCAGGTTGGTGAAGGGGCGGCCTCGCCACCTCGCAGCGGCCGGCGTCCTCGGGCACCGCACGCTGCAGCGGTCCGACGCTCGGTGGAAGCTCCGCCCACCGACTTCCTGTCCCCGCCCACCCACTTCCGGTCCCCGCCCACCCACTTCCGGTCCCCTCATTTCAGCAGCGCTGGTTACAGCGCCGGACAGGCCTCCGTTACCTTCCCTGCGGGCACATATATGCCGCCCGCAGGGGGTAACCTGGAGGCTACCACTAGCGCCCCACGGTCCCCAGAGCGCGCTGATCGGTCAAACCAGACCGATCAGCGCGCTGATTTCTCACCTGGCCTGACCTCCTGCCCACCCCCGGCAGACGCCGCACTGACGCCTGCTCGGGGGTATCAGGGGCCAGGACGAAACGGTTACAGCGCGGCTGAAGAGCTCATTGTTCGGTCCCATAGGACCAAGCAGGGCGCTCAACAGCTGCACAACGGGAATCACTTCGAAATATCAATAAACGCACCAAGCACGGACATATTTACACCTCCCCCCATTGCCCAATTTCCTAATAAAAATTATCCGTCAACTGCCGCCCCGTTAAATCCCAGCAACGAGGATGAATACAGTTACCGCCTGACTCCCCCCCTTCTAAGTAGCACGACAGGACCGTATACCTCCACTATTCACCCCCATAATTCCGTTAGAACCCCCCCATTACACCGCTGAGCAACGGCGGACGAAGGCGTAGACGCCGCACGTCCTCCCAATCCTCATCAGATAACACCATTCCCGCTACCCCTCTAAACGCCCCTCCCGTCACCGTCGCAGATGCAGCTCCCATAGGAGCTGCCGCAGATCTCAGACAACATCATCGCAGAGCCCGGATAGAAGTCGCGCACGTGGCAAATCATCTAAATCACGGGCACCCTCTAGGGCTATCAGCCGGGGAGAACAATCCCCCGCGGCTTCCAGCCACAACAACCACCACGCAGTTGCCGAAGACAGAGCCAACAATCCGCCACTACGTGGTTGTAATCGGGCTCCATCGCAAGATACTCACCTTCAATCCCTCGCTGTAGCGGGAGCCAGAGTTTCCCCGTCCTGCGACATCACCCCGTCAACATCTGTGGGGGTTCCTCCAGGATCGGTGTACACTCGTCCAGAGTCACACAGCGGTGAGTGTTCCAAGGATAGCGAGGAAACGTTACGCTACGGGGTTAATGTAAAGGAAATGGAGCTAACTTCAGCGTTAAAGGAGATAATCCTACAACTTTCACATTCGAGCGGTAAAGTGGTGAACAATACAACACCACAGTCCGCTAATCTACACAAAGACGTTCTTCTGCGGAATCAGCCCGCTAGGCGCTCATATAGATCAGGAAACTAGACAGAAGATATGGAACAACGATTACATTGATATATGGTCGCTGTTATCAGCGGACCAACTAACGGTGGATAGACCTAACGATAGGGGTTTCGATAGGGGGAGATCGAAAATCGGTTTAATCATGAATAATTGGCTCCAGGCCTTCGCAGTATTGGGCTGTATTATGGGCCAGAAACATCCGGAACGCTGCTCCGAACTGTTTATATATCAGGACATGATATATAGTTCGTATAAGTCGCACGGCGGTTCAGCCTGGCGACGGTATGACGAGGAGTTCCGCAGGCGTCTGGCCCTACAGCCCGATCTAGGTTGGGGGGTGAAAGCGACAGATGTGTGGTTGCGGCTGATGCTGTCCCAAAAGCAGCCCCCCTTTTCAGCCACGACCACTAATTATTCCGCAGCCTGGCTAAAGCTCTACCCTAATAAGCAAGCGGCTCAGCAGCTGCAGGCAGGATTCTCCGACGGTTTCTTTATCCCCTTTAGGCTAACAAAAACGCCAACCCTATCTGATAACCTAAAATCGGCTCGCGAATTTCCCCAAATTCTCAGACTAAAAATCGAAAAGGAGGTAGAAATGGGTAGAATAGCCGGCCCCTTTAAATCGCTCCCCTTTAAAAACATGAGAATATCACCGTTAGGCATCATACCAAAAAAGGAACCCGGTAAATACCGCCTAATCCACCATTTATCTCACCCAAAGGGCGATTCGGTTAACGACGCAATTTCCCCAGAAGAAGCTTCCGTCTCATACGCATTCTTCGATAAAGCGGTAGAACTAGTCTGGGCAGCCGGACCCGGCGCCCTGCTGGCCAAATCCGACATAGAATCGGCATTCCGGTTACTACCCGTGCACCCCAAATGTTTCCACCTTCTGAGCTGCAAAGTGGACCAATACTATTACTTCGACATGTGCCTCCCGATGGGATGTTCCATCTCATGTCACTATTTTGAGCTGTTCAGCACCTTCCTAGGTTGGGTAGTTCGGTACGAGACGGGCAGTAAATCCCTAATTCACTACCTCGATGATTTCCTGTTTGTCGGCCCCAGAAATTCTAAACTCTGCTTCTATCTACTAGAAAAATTCAAATCTATCTCACTCAAATTCGGCGTGCCCTTGTCACCAGAGAAAACGGAGGGTCCATGTAATGTATTGCCCTTTCTGGGCATTGAAATAGATACCAACATGATGGTGTTCCGCTTACCAGAGGGTAAAATATACAAAAAAAAACCCAAAAAAACAAAAAAAAAAAACCTGCAAATGTTGAAAGGCTTCCGCGAAGTTAACAAGATAACCCTACAGCAAATGCAGGCTTTATTGGGTCTTCTGACGTTCGCCTGCCGTGTAATGCCTGTCGGCAGAGCATTCTCGCGCAGACTATCCCTGGCAACAAAAGGCGCTTCTCAGCCCGGCCATAGAATTAGGCTCACTCGTTCGCTAAAAGCAGATCTGCTTGTATGGCAGACGTTCCTACAATCGTACAACGGTCACACATGCGTCATGGCTAGAGAGATCACAAGCAAGGAATTAGGGCTGACATTAGGGTGGAACAAAAAAGAGGGTTTCGCAGCAATCTATAAAAACCAATGGTGCAAATCTGGTTGGCCAGAGAAATGGACGACAACAAAGTGGGGGCAAGACCCGGCCCTATGGGAATTGTTTGCGGTAGTAGCAGCGATGGAGATATGGGCCGATCAGTTGAGGAACATGAACATTCGTTTCCAAACTAAAAATGTGAAAACAGCGAAGAGTCTAAATCACATGTCTTCTTCATCCTTGCCCATACTCGCTCTCTTGCGAAGGCTCGCACTGATATGCCTGGAAAACAATATTTGGTGTAGAGCCATCATGGTGGCGGAAGTTGACGAGAATATCATTAACCCATTGTTATTTTCCAATTGGCAGGCTTTCAGAATCCAGCAGCCCAACGCGCAACCCCGGGGTATTTGGTGTCCACAGTCCCTGGGGGACACAGTGGCCAAACATTGATGCCCTTAATCCGGGCCTCTGTTTCGCCAGCTACCTGGCAGGTGTATGGTAAGGCTTGGGAGGAGTGGTGCTCACTAATTCAGGGTAGGCCAGTCGATAAATGCGACCGAGCACGAAGCGCGGTGACAACCGATTTCTTATTACGGATGAGGGAAAGTGGGGCGTCGGGCACCTCGGCACAACGGAAATTATCGGAGCTAGCATTTTTCTTTCAATTATTGGGTTGGGTAGACGTAACTAAGTCCTTTTGCATAAGACAAGCTATAAAAGGCTGGAAAAGGCTTCAGCCAAGCCAAGAATGTCGCCCCCCCATTTCTCTTAGACTATTGCAGGACCTGATTGCGATATCCCCGTCGGTCTGCTTATCGCAATATGAGGCGGCCCTCATATCAGCAGCTTTTGCGACCGTCTTTTTCGGAACACTGCGTATCAGCGAATTGCTACCGCGGTCAAAAAACGCGTCGGAATTAATGAGGACATATTTATATGCAGTGATGCCCTATGCATCAGGGTTAGGAAATCCAAATGCGATCCCACCGGTAGGGGCACATGGGTACTGGTTAACTCCACAGATGGCCCAGCTTGCCCGCTAAAAATGGTTAGAAGATACGCCGGGATAAGACACGCTGGTAGATTTTTCTTCACTCATACAGACGGGTCCCCTCTTACCAAGTACCAATTTCAGGCGATGTTCAAGGTATGCTTGGAAAAAGCCGGGGCAAATCCAAAGGAGTACGGAACACATTCGTTCCGCATAGGGGAGTGTCAGAGCAGGCCGAAGTGCAGAGAATGGGTCGTTGGAAGTCCGCATGCTTCGCCAGATACATAAGACCCGACTTGCTTAATTAACAGGTGTTGTCTCTTTCAGGGGTTGAAGTTTGGGTTGTAGGAGATTCCTACGTTTACTGGGCCGAAAAGAGGGCCAAACTGCGGCCAGGAGGAGCAAATCTTTACCTCCCGGGCATAAAAGTTAACTGGAGGGGTGTCAGAGGCCTCCAGTGGAAACAGGTGTTCAAAGAGATGGTTGGCATAGCAAGGATGGCAGAACATCCGGTGATAATGGTGGTACACGCGGGTGGCAATGACCTTGGCAAACAAAAGGTGGCCGAATTGTACAAATGGGTGACAACGGATATCGAAAGGTTCAACTGTCTATTCAGGAACATAATGCTGGTGTGGTCAGATATAACACCACGGGCCGTTTGGCGAGGAGTAAAAAAAGCCATAGAGCGGACAAGAAGGAAATTCAACGCGCGGATTGGAAAATATGTGAGAGGAAGAGGCGGTATCGTGATCCGGCACCGCCAGCTACAAGGGGATAACACGCCACAATTAGGACCGGACGGAGTTCACCTAACGGACATTGGCCTCGATATTTTTCTGTCTGGTTTACAGGATGGGGTTGAACAGGCCCTAACATCGAGGGGTGGGGTCGGAGTCCCGTGTAGTTAATACACGGGATCCTCCGTGGCGGAAAAAGCGGAGGAGGGCAAAGGTCGTAACCGCTCGTTGGGCCAATTCCCCTGTCGATCACTGACAGGAGCTCGGCGCGAGCCGCTCGTTACGATATGTAATTGCCCTTTCTCCGATTATTTAATTAATAAACTGTGACCGACCTGTTCAACCCACCTAGGACTGTGTGTGTTTCATTACGGGACTGATGGGAGGGGGGAAGGCACTGGTTACGACACCCAGGTCTCCACAGTCTGGCAGACGCGGTACTGAATAAGGTGCGCGTCTCTGACTGGGGAGCACATAGAGAGCTGCACGTAAAGGTTGTCTGTGCCAGTTCCCCCCCTAGCATCATTCCCCCCCGCCCCCCCTTAGTGATGCACTAATTGGAAGACCCCCAGCCGGCCAGTGGGCACTAGAGGGGAGGGGTCCTACGGCCACTCCTACAGGGGTTAAATCCAGGTGTCCAGCCGAGAACTTTCTCTTTCACTCTCGGCAGGACACCTGGAAGCTTTTGTCCCACCCACCCTCCCTTTTAAAGGCTAATGATTAAACTAACCCGCAGGAGAATGTAAATGTGTGAATTATGTTATAAGATTTAAAAAAAAAAAAAATTATTGCGCATGTTGATATAACTAACCCTGGTAACCTTTATTAAGTCACAGCGGAAAAAGCGGAGGAGGGCAAAGGTCGTAACCGCTCGTTGGGCCAATTCCCCTGTCGATCACTGACAGGAGATCGGCGCGAGCCGCTCGTTACGATATGTAATTGCCCTTTCTCCGATTATTTAATTAATAAACTGTGACCGACCTGTTCAACCCACCTAGGACTGTGTGTGTTTCATTACGGGACTGATGGGAGGGGGGAAGGCACTGGTTACGACACCCAGGTCTCCACAGTCATTGTACAGGAGGAGGTAAGCTGTGACATCACCTATTGTGAATGGTGGATCCTGTGTTATCTACTGTATATAGATGTGTTATCTGTCATTGTACAGGAGGAGGAAGTGAGCTGTAACATCACTTATTGTGAATGGTGGATCCTGTGTTATCTACTGTATATAGAGGTGTTATCAGTCATTCTACAGGAGGAGGAGGTGAGCTGTGACATCATCTATTGTGAATGGTGGATCCTGTGTTATATACTTTATAGAGACAAACGTGTAAAATGTGACAGCTCCTATTGTGAATGGTGGATTTTGTTGTATTGATATATAAAATTTAAATTATGAAAAGTCTTCTATACAGAACAGGAATGTTGAGCCAAATATTAATTTTAGTAGCCCATTTAAAAATGGCAAAATTTTTTTTTTTTTTTTATTAAAATGTAGATAGTGAAATGTTACATTAAAAACAAAAAATACCTTTTAAATTAATACAATTTTCTGATTACACTTTCGTCATATCATACATATATACACACACACCACACACACATACATACACATATATACCTACATATACATACGTACATATATACATACATATACTGCTGGAGAGCAGAATAGGAGGAAAGACCTACGATGTCATCAAAAGCTCCTACACCGAGAACCAATGCAGCGTGAGTGTGAATGGTAGAAGAACGACTGATTTCCAGCAGAGCCGCGGAGTCAGACAGGGCTGCACCCTAAGCCCAACGCTCTTCAACATTTACATCAATGAGCTGGCCACCACTTTGGAATCTTCCACGGCCCCAGGTCTCACACTCCATGACACCCAGGTGAAATTTTTGCTGTATGCGGATGACCTACTGCTGCTGTCACCAACTGAGAAAGTTCTCCAAAAAAACCTGAAAATCCTGGAGAAATTCAGCTCCACTTGGGCACTACCGATAAATGCAAAGAAAACCAACATCATGGTGTTCCAAAAGAGAAAGCCAAGACCAAACCAGCACCTTCCATTCGTGCTAAACAACTGCGCTCTTACAGAAACTGACAGATATAACTACCTGGGCCTGGAAAGTCACCGGTCAGGGAGCTTCAAACAAGCCATAGAGACCCTGAAGGACAACGTCTGCAAAACCTATGCCATCCGAAGGAAGTTCTACCATTTGAAGCCACCAGTGAGAGTCTGGCTAAAAATCTTCGATGCCATAATCACCCCAATCCTCCTGTATGGCACATACCCAGACTGGTCAAAGTGGGATTCCAGTCCAACAGAAATATTCCACCTGGAATTCTGTCAACACCTTCTCCAGGTGCATCGGAGCACCACCAACAATGCCTGACGGGCTGAGCTGGGCAGATTCTCACTGCACCTAGCAGTCCTGAAGAGGACGCTGTCCTTCTAGGCTCACCTACAGAGTAGGAACCCAAGCTCCCATCACCATAAAGTCATGCTACATAAAGGTGGTCCCCACAAACCAGGACCCCTAGAACAGCTCACCCAAACACAACCTGACCGAACCGTCAACCAAAACAACCTGACAAAAGCCACAATTAGAAAGATGGTAGAGGAGATGTATATCAGTGTCTGGAGGAATGAGATCAGCAGCTCACAGAAACCGGGCATAGACAGAGCTTCAATCCCAGGGAGGACAGACTGTGACTACACTGTGACCTGGAGGATGAGACCCACTTCCTGCTACACTGCACCAAATACTCAGCAGTGAGGGACATTTCAGGAGACTCTCCGATCTCTTCCCGGATTTCAGCTCCATGAAGGAGTAAGAGAAAACATATATCCTGCTGGGGGACGAAGAGAGCGCAGTGGAGATGTGAGCGCTTGCCATAGGCTGCGAGAAAGACAACTATGATATGCCATGGACTTCCTTACCCCCCACCCTGTACCCCATCCATTGTCCCCACAGTTTGTCCTGCCAATTGTAAAGCTGCAGTAGCATCGTACGCAGTGAAGAAGCAGTGACCCACAAATTCAAACACAAAAGTCTCTGTTAATGTGTTTCTTCACAGCATTAAAGTCCAATTCACATAAATGCATATAACTTCAGTGGACATTATCAGTGACCAGTTTACACCAGTTCGAAGCAATACATATCACATGGCTTTGGATTTGCGGTCCCTAAACAGGCCAGACTCCCCTTGTCCAGTTTCCCTGGGTGACCGCACGCCATATTAGTCTCCATACACACAGCCTCCTATGTTGCAGACACTACACACGCCAGCCAACCTCTGACTAGTTCTCGTGGGTGTCCTGCATCGCTGTATCACAGTCTCTTTACAGACTCTTTACTCACACAGTCGTACACAGTTCAGGATATCCTCCGGATAGCAGCCAGGCACCATATCCACCTGTTTGCAATCGTTGCACATGTTAGTCCTCTTTCGGGTACAGGACATCCACATCCGGGCACAGGACTGTCCACATCCGAGACCAGTACCATGGACAACTTGCATCTCTGTGTACGCTGCGGGTGCCAGGCTATTCAGCTGCCCTGGGTGCTGGCTCTGCTGGCCTCCATGCACTCTGCAGACCAGCACACACCAGACTGACACTGACGTGCACCTGGCCAGACACCTGACACACCCATACCCCTTACTGCAGGGTTTATAAGCACACACAAACCTGTGGCCTTCAGCCACCTTGAAAACCCGGACCGGAAATCCATGACTCTCATGCACACCTATGGACTTCATCCGTGTGCATGCACATTCTGGGGAGAACAAACAACGCCCCCTAGCAGTATCAGAGGCCACAGCCTCACACAATAAAGCTTCATTGAATTGAATACACATATACACACACATATACACCCCCATATACACACATATCCACACATATCCACACATATATACACACAAACACACACATACACACACATATCCACACATATCCACACATATACACACACACAAACACACACATACACACACATATACACACATATACACATACACACACAAACACAGACACAAACACAGACACAAACACACACAAACACACACACATACACACACAAACACACACAAACACACACACATACACACACATACACACACAAACACACAAACACACACACACAAACATGCACACACCTACACACACATACACACACACAAACACACACACAAACACACACACACAGACACAAACACACACACAAACACACACACACAAACACACATACACACACACACATACACACAAACACACACAAACACAAACACACACAAACACACACACACATACACACATGCACACACACTCACACACACACAAACACACACACGCAAACACATACACACACAAACACACACACAAATACACACACAAACACACACACACAAATACACACACAAACACACACACACACACAAACACACACAAACACACACACACACAAATACACAAACACACACACATACACACACACACAAACACACACATGCACACACATACACAAACACACACATACACACACATGCACACATATACACACACAAACACACACAGACACACATACACAAACACACACACAAACACACACACATACACAAACACACACACAAACACACACACATACACAAACACACACACACAATCACACACATACACAACACACACACACACAAACACACACACACAAACACACACATGCACACACATACACACAAACACACACACAAACACTTAAACACACAAACATGCACACACCTAAACACACATACACACAAACACACACACACACACACACACACATGCACACACACATGCACACACACATGCACACACACATGCACACACACAAACATGCACACACACAAACATGCACACACCTAAACATACAAACACACATACACACATACGCACACACAAACACTTACACACACACATACAAACACACACATACACACAAACACACACACACAAACACTTACACACACATACACACACGCAAACACATACACACACACAAACATACACACACACAGACACAAACACACACACAAACACACACACAAACACACACACAAACACACACATACACATACACACAGGTGCGATGATCAAGGATGTGACCGATAGGATACCAAATCTCTTCAGCTCCAAGGACGTCCAGCCATTTCTTCTGATACATGTTGGCACCAATGACACGGCAAGGAAGGACCTACCGACAATCTGCAAAGACTTTGAAGAGTTGGGGAAGAAAGTAAAGGAACTGGATGCACAGGTAGTTTTTTCTTCTATCCTTCCAGTAGACGGGCATGGCACCACGAGATGGAACAGGATCCTTGATGCAAACAACTGGCTAAGACGATGGTGCAGACAACAAGGATTCGGATTCCTGGACCACGGTGTGAATTTCTTGTACGATGGACTCCTCGCCAGAGACGGACTACACCTCAACAAACCTGGGAAACACACATTCGCCAGAAGACTCGCTACACTCATCAGGAGGGCGTTAAACTAGAAGAAGAGGGGACGGGAAGAAAAACATTAGACTTGAACAAAGAAGATCCAGGAAAACATACTCAGAAGGGAGGTAAGAACATTTCTAAAACAATCCACAGCGAGGAGATTGGAACAAAACAAAATCCTCTAAACTGAATGCTCGCAAACGCCAGAAGCCTGACAAACAAGATGGAAGAACTAGAAGCAGAAATATCTACAGGTAACTTTGACATAGTGGGAATAACCGAGACATGGTTAGATGAAAGCTATGACTGGGCAGTTAACTTACAGGGTTACAGTCTGTTTAGAAAGGATCGTAAAAATCGGAGAGGAGGAGGGGTTTGTCTCTATGTAAAGTCTTGTCTAAAGTCCACTTTAAGGGAGGATATTAGCGAAGGAAATGAGGATGTCGAGTCCATATGGGTCGAAATTCATGGAGGGAAAAATGGTAACAAAATTCTCATTGGGGTCTGTTACAAACCCCAAATATAACAGAAACCATGGAAAGTCTACTTCTAAAGCAGATAGATGAAGCTGCAACCCATAATGAGGTCCTGGTTATGGGGGACTTTAACTACCCGGATATTAACTGGGAAACAGAAACCTGTGAAACCCATAAAGGCAACAGGTTTCTGCTAATAACCAAGAAAAATTATCTTTCACAATTGGTGCAGAATTCAACCAGAGGAGCAGCACTTTTAGACCTAATACTATCTAATAGACCTGACAGAATAACAAATCTGCAGGTGGTCGGGCATCTAGGAAATAGCGACCACAATATTGTACAGTTTCACCTGTCTTTCACTAGGGGGACTTGTCAGGGAGTCACAAAAACACTGAACTTTAGGAAGGCAAAGTTTGACCAGCTTAGAGATGCCCTTAATCTGGTAGACTGGGACAATATCCTCAGAAATAAGAATACAGATAATAAATGGGAAATGTTTAAGAACATCCTAAATAGGCAGTGTAAGCGGTTTATACCTTGTGGGAATAAAAGGACTAGAAATAGGAAAAACCCAATGTGGCTAAACAAAGAAGTAAGACAGGCAATTAACAGTAAAAAGAAAGCATTTGCACTACTAAAGCAGGATGGCACCATTGAAGCTCTAAAAAACTATAGGGAGAAAAATACTTTATCTAAAAAACTAATTAAAGCTGCCAAAAAGGAAACAGAGAAGCACATTGCTAAGGAGAGTAAAACTAATCCCAAACTGTTCTTCAACTATATCAATAGTAAAAGAATAAAAACTGAAAATGTAGGCCCCTTAAAAAATAGTGAGGAAAGAATGGTTGTAGATGACGAGGAAAAAGCTAACATTTAACACCTTCTTCTCCACGGTATTCACGGTGGAAAATGAAATGCTAGGTGAAATCCCAAGAAACAATGAAAACCCTATATTAAGGGTCACCACTCACCAATCTAACCCAAGAAGAGGTGCGAAACCGGCTAAATAAGATTAAAATAGATAAATCTCCGGGTCCGGATGGCATACACCCACGAGTACTAAGAGAACTAAGTAATGTAATAGATAAACCATTATTTCTTATTTTTAGTGACTCTATAGCGACAGGGTCTGTTCCGCAGGACTGGCGCATAGCAAATGTGGTGCCAATATTCAAAAAGGGCTCTAAAAGTGAACCTGGAAATTATAGGCCAGTAAGTCTAACCTCTATTGTTGGTAAAATATATGAAGGGTTTCTGAGGGATGTTATTCTGGATTATCTCAATGAGAATAACTGTTTAACTCCATATCAGCATGGGTTTATGAGAAATCGCTCCTGTCAAACCAATTTAATCAGTTTTTATGAAGAGGTAAGCTATAGGCTGGACCACGGTGAGTCATTGGACGTGGTATATCTCGATTTTTCCAAAGCGTTTGATACCGTGCCGCACAAGAGGTTGGTACACAAAATGAGAATGCTTGGTCTGGGGGAAAATGTGTGTAAATGGGTTAGTAACTGGCTTAGTGATAGAAAGCAGAGGGTGGTTATAAATGGTATAGTCTCTAACTGGGTCGCTGTGACCAGTGGGGTACCGCAGGGCTCAGTATTGGGACCTGTTCTCTTCAACATATTCATTAATGATCTGGTAGAAGGTTTACACAGTAAAATATCGATATTGGCAGATGATACAAAACTATGTAAAGCAGTTAATACAAGAGAAGATAGTATTCTGCTACAGATGGATCCGGATAAGTTGGAAACTTGGGCTGAAAGGTGGCAGATGAGGTTTAACAATGATAAATGTAAGGTTATACACATGGGAAGAAGGAATCAATATCACCATTACACACTGAATGGGAAACCACTGGGTAAATCTGACAGGGAGAAGGACTTGAGGATCCTAGTTAATGATAAACTTACCTGGAGCAGCCAGTGCCAGGCAGCAGCTGCCAAGGCAAACAGGATCATGGGGTGCATTAAAAGAGGTCTGGATACACATGATGAGAGCATTATACTGCCTCTGTACAAATCCCTAGTTAGACCGCACATGGACTACTGTGTCCAGTTTTGGGCACCTGTGCTCAGGAAGGATATAATGGAACTAGAGAGAGTACAAAGGAGGGCAACAAAATTAATAAAGGGGACGGGAGAACTACAATACCCAGATAGATTAGCGAAATTAGGATTATTTAGTCTAGAAAAAAGACGACTGAGGGGCGATCTAATAACCATGTATAAGTATATAAGGGGACAATACAAATATCTCGCTGGGGATCTGTTTATACCAAGGAAGGTGACGGGCACAAGGGGGCATTCTTTGCGTCTGGAGGAGAGAAGGTTTTTCCACCAACATAGAAGAGGATTCTTTACTGTTAGGGCAGTGAGA